>NW_027142377.1:2965340-3000340 GCF_026170545.1 Melanerpes formicivorus
CAAAAACACCTTCCTCTTAACCAAAGTGCTTGTTGGCATTCACCAAATGCACTCTAAAAACCTGCAGAACGCACTGTCTAGCACATAGACGCAGAGTAATGAACCACTCTTTGAGAAACCAGAAGGTCTGGAGCCTGGCTGCACTCCTGGGACAGCGACATCCTTCAGGGTATTCTACATCCATCACCCAGCCCTGGGTTGGATCTTGTACAGGAGCAGGATGGCAGTTGGGAAAGTGCTCTCCCTCCCTTCACAGGCATGGGTGGGGTCCCCAGGCTGCCTGCATCCCAGTACCTCAGTGTGGGCCAGCATCTTGACGCTGGTGGCTCCCAGCAACTCATTTTTGATGAAAGCAAATTGCTACTTTCAGCCTGAGGAAACGGTGGCCAACTTGCCACGTTGCAGAGCTTGGCGTAAGCGGCTCTGCCTTCTCCTTCCTGCTAATTCAGAACGCCTTCCCCGAACCGCACAAACACTCTGTGCGCCTTTTGCCAGCGTGTATAATTGGGCTCTCCCTTTCAAAGCTTCTTTTCTTTCCATTGGGACAGGACTCTTCCCTTCTGCCCATGTTTCTCCCTGCACCACTTCAAATGAGATTGAGTTTAGGCAAAGAGGGGAGTCCGTGCTTGTGGCAGGACCATTGTGCATTAAGCGAGTTTATTTTGGTAGCGCTGTGTTCTGTCTCTAGTCACTGTCATTTTACACATAATCAAAACATGAAGATTTATTATAGGCAGCACTAAAAATATGGCTTGAAGAGAACAAAAATAAAACCACAAACTTGCTTTACAGCTGTGGCCTTAGGAATGCAATTGGATTCAGTCTGCAATGGGGAGTGGCAACGCTGTCAGGTTTCAACTGTGACTTATCTGCTTAGGCTCCCAGCATAACCCCTAGAGGAAAAAGAGACAGGATGTCTCACAGACCACCACATCTACAGGTTGGTTTCTCACAGTAGGTCAGCTGTCATCATCTCTGTGTTGCCAGATATTTCATTACAAGACTCAAGACTCCATGTGTATTTTGTAAAAAATCTGACGTCTAGAACCAAGAAGCTAGAGGAGAAAACCTCCTGAAACTCTCTAAGGTTCCATTTTTGTTTCTTAATTTTAAAGATATTATAGGCCCAATGGTTGGGGGAAAATCCTACATCCTGAAAAATAATAGCTCCTAGCCAGATCAGAAACGAAAAGAAAAACAGAGGGGCGAAAAAATGTTATGTGAATTATTCTTGTAAACTAACAAAGGAATGCCTTCAAAGCTCATCTCATGATAGTTTGAACAAATTAAACTGGGCAGCATGAATGAGGCTCACCATTACTATACCTGGATACATATCACAAATAAGTCACCCTTAGCAGATCCAAGGCTACAGGCTCTTTTTTTTTTCCTTTGTTCTTTGGTGGATAGCTCTAAATCTTATAGTCAAAAGTCTGAGAAACTGAAAGGTCTGAAAATCAGGGAACTGCCAAAGAGAGTCCAACAGAGGGTCACAACGATTATGAGAGGACTGGAGCATCTCTTAAAATTAGAGGTTGAGACACTCGGGGATCTTTAGCCTGGAAAAGAGAAGACTGAGCGGAGATCTCATTAATGCATATGAATACCTCAAGGGTCGAGGTCACGAGGATGGTGCTGGGCTCTCTTCAGTGGTGCCCAGTGATAGGACAAAGAGCAACAGGCACAGGAACACAGGAGGTTTCAGTTAGACTTAAGGAGACACTTCTTTACTTTGAGGGTGACAGAGCACTGGTCCCAGCTGCCCAGAAAGGTTGTGGAGTCTCCTTTATCTCTGGAAACTGTCAAAACCCACCTGTGCAACCTGCTCTAGGTGACCCTGCTTTAGCAGAGAGGTTGGACTAGATGATCTGCAGAGGTCCCTTCCAATCCATCCCATTCTGCGATTCTGTTAAAAATACTTTCCAAAACTGAGTCAAAGACAACTCTAGCTGTCTGTCAACCACACAATGAATGCACAAACCTGGAAAAATATTTCTCCCAAAAGTAAGGTAACTTGTGAAGACCACTCTAGGCTGACAGTGAGGACATCCTCTCCGTTCAAGACTCAGAGATGATATACAACGCAATTGACTAGGGGGAATGGAATGAAGCTGGAGGTGGGGAGATTCAGGCTGGATGTGAGAAGGAGGTTCTTCACCATGAGAGTGGTGAAGCCCTGGAATGGGTTGTCCAGGGAGGTGGTCGAGGCCCCATCCCTGGAGGTGTTTAAGACCAGGCTGGATGAGGCTCTGGCCAGCCTGATCTAGTGTGGGGTGTCCCTGCCCATGGCAGGGGGGTTGGAACTAGATGATCCTTGTGGTCCCTTCCAACCCTGACTGATACTATGATACTATGAATGTACCTCTCATTGTTACCCCAATTCCCTACATACTGGAGCTCCTTGCTGATCCATATAGGTCACCTGGAGGCCATCCTAGTCCAAGCTGGAAAGTTCAGTAAGCTGATCTTAAGTAGGAGTCAAACACACACACTCTTCAGCGGACAGCAAATGAACTGTATGTCTGTATTACACACTGGAAATTGCTACAACTCTCCTGCCACCTCACAGTTAATTGACATAAGCTGCAAGTCTAATTAATTTGTCCTTAACTTCTAGCAACATGAAAATCTGAGTGAAGCTTGCTGGGACTTTCAGCACTTAGTCAGTAACATGCACTGGGCTGCTGGAGTGCTCCAGCTTGGATGGTTTTCCCAGTTGAGTCTCTCCTTATTAGTTTGTAAGCTTGAAACAGGAGTGATGAAAAAAAGTCTAAAAGAGAAAGGAGCTGACATTCCTAAGTACACATGGTGTTCAACTGTGGTAGTTTTAGGCTAGGCCTTTAAACTTTTTCACAGATCTTGAACAGAAAAGTAGTTAAATGTAAATTAATCACTACTGGGTGGGAAAAGGAAAATAAAGGTAAGTCTAAACAATCCCATTGGTGAAATAAGGAACTTAAACTGGTTGCACCAAAACAATTTCCTCTTCTTTTTTCTTCTCACTTCTTTGCTCTGGAGAGATACTATCTTGCTTCTACTTGACCTTTGCTGCACTGTTTCGGTATTTACTTCTCTGCTCCTTTCTCCCTTCTTTTGTACAGGGGAGTCAGGGGTAGGCAGAAAGGGAGAAGCTGGTATCTTCCCCTGGTCTTTGACTGGGGGGGTGGTGGTGGTGTGTGCTCTTGTGCTGTTTATTAATTATAAATCTCTGTAAATATTGTAAATACTGTATATTTTGTACATATTAATTGCATTCCATTGTAGAATGTAGTTTCGTCTGTAAATAGAGTTTTCATTTGCTTCCACCTGAGCTGGCCTGGGAAAGTTAATGTTGGGGGGGAAGGGGAGGACACAGACTTAAACCTCCCACATCAATCAGCTGACCATTTGGAAGAAGACAGATTTTTCTCACTGGATGCAATTTAAAGATTTGTAGATCTTGAATAAGAGAGGACAGAAATTATAATGAAACTTGTAAACATCTGAATGATAACAGAAACAACTCCCAGAATGTATTTTGTGTATTGTGGTCATCCATTCACACAATGTATGCCCAGGAAGCAAGTATAGCAGAAAGTGACGTGGGTAGAGCAGGGATGCAATAGTCTTGGTCAGCATTATGCAATAAATCAGGTTTTATCTCCTGTTTCTTTGTCACGTGCTCTGCAACTGTGCCAAGCCATTACACCCTAAAAAAATATTCCATTAGGGTAAGAAGTTGAAACCAAAGGGAAGCAACGTTCAGAGGGTATTTGAAGCTTTTATTCACAGCTGTGCCAGCCTCATGTTTCAACATACTTGGTCCCTTTGATAAAGTATATGTGCTCAAAGAGGCACCTTGCAGATACATACAGAATGCATTTCCAATTTTAATAACTTTTCCAGAACTTTCAGAAAATGTTGATCTGGCTTTTTATGGATTCTCCCCAAAGAAGATAGTAAAAAGTTCATGAATTTGGCATGGGGTATTCCAAGCGTCCACGCATTCTGCTCGACACATGTAATACCGACATCATCTTTCTTGGTTTTAAACTCTGGAGGGAGACATAGGCTCCACAAAACACAGCAGAAAATGCTGACTGGTTTGGATTATAGGTTTCAGTCCTAATTTTGCTTCTTTGATTTGTCATGGCCAGCACAAATATATGAAACTCATTATAGAAGCTGGCCTTCTACTTCTGGATAGCACCGCTTGCTTCCTATAGGAGTTATTTAAACTTGCAGAGCAGGGTTTACCCCTGGTCTCTCTCTTCCAGGCTCAGATGGGTCTTTAGGTGCAGCTTTAAGAGAAGAAGGGAAGCAGTGCCTGTTTCCTGTGGGCACATGTGCAGAGCGAGATGGCTGCAGGCTCCACACTGCAAGCAAAGGTGCATCCGCTGCTTTCCTCACTGACCTTCCCACAGGATGGCTGGGCTCTGCAGCCTAACAGCATGCAGAAAAAAATAGCTATCGTGATTTCCTCCTCTCCTTCACCAGACACACTGCAGCAGTGGCTTCTTAAAGCCTTCAACTGACACAGGATAGACAAGAAATCACCAGGATCTCTGTCATCTTGAGGATCATAGGACCATAGCATGTTAGGGGTTGGAGGGAACCTTTGAAGATCATGTCCAACCCCCCTGTCAGAGCAGGACCATAGAATATAGCACAGGTCACACAGGAACATGTCCAGATGGGTCTTCAAAGTCTCTAGAGAAGGAGACTCCACAATCTCCCCAAGCAGTCTTTTCCAGTGCTCTGTGATCCTCACAGTGAAGAAATTCCTCCTCATGTTAAGGTGGAACCTCCTGTGCTGTAGTTTATACCCATTACTCCTTGTCCCCTTGTCCTGTCACAGGGTGCAATGGAGAATAGCCTGTCCCCTCCCTCTTGATGCTCAGCCCTCAGATATTTATAAACATTTCTTAAATTCCCTCTCAATCTTCCTCTTCTCCAGACTAAAAAGCCCCAGGGCTCTCCCTCTTCATAGGGCAGTGCTCCAGTCCCTTAATCATCCTTGTATCCCTCCATTGGACTCTCTTGAGTAGAACCCTGTCCCTCTTGAACTGAGGAGGTCAAAACTGGATGCAATAGTCCAGGTGAGGTCTCACAGGGCAGAGTAGAGGGGGGAGGAGAACCTCCCTTGATCTGCTGGATGCACTCCTCTTAACACACTCCAGGATCCCATTGGCCTTCTCAGCCACAAGGGCACACTGCTGACCTATGGATAACTTGTCTGCCAGGACTCCCAGGTCCTTCTCCACAGGGCTGCTCTCTGGCAGATCACCTCCTAACCTGTACTGGTGCAGTTCATTATTCCTTCCCAGATGCAGGATTCTGCACTTATCCTTGTTGAACCTCTCAGAACAACTTGATGGGGTAAGAGATCCTTCTTTTAAAGTATGGAGGCCTAGAGTTTGTACACAGTGATAGCACATTAATGACTACTTTTCATGTGAGGAGCTAACATCCATGGAAGTCTCAAATATATCTCTCTGTTATTCTATATTGCCATCTTCACAGAATCACAGAAATATTCAGGTTGGAAAAGACCCTCAGGATCACCAAGTTCAACCATTAACCCTACTCTACAAGGCTCACCCCTAAACCATATCCCCAAGCACCACATCCAAACCACTGTTAAACACATCCAGGGTTGCTGACCCAACCACCTCCCTGCCCAGCCTCTTCCAATGCCTGACCACTCTTTCCATGAAAAAATGTTTCCTAATGTCCACTCTAAACCTACCCAGTCACAGCTTGAGGTTGTTCCCTCCTGCTCTATCACTAATTACTTGGGAGAAGAGATCAGCACCAGCCTCTCCACAACCTCCTTTCAGATAGTTGTAGAGAGCGATGAGGTCTCCCCTTAGCTTCCTCTTCTCCAAACTAACCATCCTTCAGTCATTCCTCATCAGATTTATTCTCCAGGCCCTTTCCCACCTTCATTGCCCTCCTCTGCACTGGATCCAGCACCTCCACATCTCTCCTGTATTGAGCTGCCCAAAACTGGACACAACACTTGAGGTGTGGCCTCGGCAAAGCCAAGTACCAGGGGACAATCACCTCCCTACTCCTGCTGGACAGAGCATTTCTAATTTTCATGGAGAGTGAAGGGGAGTGCAAGCAAGGTCCTGGGCATCCAGCCCATAGGTTGCAGAGTAAATATATCACCACTTTTATGCTCCACTGGTAACAGTTGAGCTGCCCTAACTACAGAGTAACAATGGGAATTGCCTTCTGAGATGTTGTTGTTGTTAATAATAAAGAGAGACAACATTGCCCTAAAGAATAAACTAGATATTTCTAATGTATTTCCACTGAACTGTGTTGTTGCTGGGGTGGAGATCCTTGAACTTTAACATGAGGTATGTCTGAAGATGGTCTAGCCAACCTGCCCAAGGAAGAATCAGCTACAGCAGGTTGTGCAGGACCATGCATAGTCTGGTTTTGAAAAGCTCCAAGGATGGGGATGCCATCACCTCAGGAAATTTATATAACAAACCAAAACCAACCAATCAAAATAATAATCATTGTTAAAAGGCCAGGAGAAACTTTACCTAGCATTTAAACTATTTTCTGTGTTTCAGTTTGTGCCCATTGCCTCTTGTCACACCACTGAAAAAATCTCAGTTCTGGCTTCTTTACTTCTCTAGGTTGAATGGTCTCAGCTCTCTCATTCTCTCCTCAAACAAAAACTATTCCAGTTCCCTCAGTCATCTTTGTGGCCCCTCTATGGACTTGCTCCACTGTATTTGTGTCTTCCTCACACAGGAGAGCTGAAAAGTAGTCCACTATTTTGGAAAGAAACTAAGTTGATGCCCTATTACACCTACCAGTTTTTGGTCTATATGGAATACACGTGTTAAACATTGCTTAAAGGTAGAAGAAACAGAACAGATGTATCTGGAGAAACAGAAAATCACTGGCACTTGCTAAAGTATGTCCTTGTTCTTCCAATCCCCTCCAAAATACAAGATTATTTTTGGCTCATTTTATAGACTTAAATCACTCTTTGCTCTTTATTTATTCTTGGGGTTTGAAATAATAAGGTTGGACTTCCTTCCTTTTAGCCTCGAAGGGTGTTATTGCTATGGGAGATTGTGAGGGTTTAATTTAAACATACATTCATGCCACTGTATATTAGCGTAGTGGATTTTCCCCCACTCAGCTGCTGCAGAACCATAGAATTGTTTGGGTTTTAAGGGACCTTCAAAGTTCATCCAGTCCAATCCCATTGCAATGAGCAGGGACATTCTTCACTAGATCAGAGTACCCAGAGCCCTGTCCAGATTGACTTTGAATATCTCCAAGGATGGGGCCTCAACTACCTCCCTGGGCAACCTGTTTCAGTGTTCCACTACTCTCATTACTCTCATGGTAAGGAATTTCCTCCTAATGTCCTACCTAAATCTGCTTTTCTCTAATTTGCAACCATTGCCCCTTGTCCTATCACTACAGGCTTTTGCATACAGTCCCTCTCCAGCCTCCTTGTAGGCCCCCTTATGGTACTGGAAGGCCACTGTTAGTCTCCCCAGAGCCTTCACTTCCCAAGGTGAACATCCCCAGCTCCATAGTTCAGTCATACAAAACCAAGTTGGAAAGGAAAAATGAATCTTGGCTTTATAATTGAATAAATCTTGGTTATTTTGGCAGTGTTGTTTTGAATCCATTTTTCTCTTTAACGTTTAAGCTTCTTGAGTATGTTTAGCAGTTTTTCATTACACCTTATTTGAATTGCAGTCATTTCTGATGAAACTGAAGAGGTGAGCTGACATGCGCTAGCTTTATCTATCCATGATATATGATATGAAAAGTTATGAAATCTCCACTGTAACCTGGAAATATTTTGTGCTTATGAACCTTGCTTGATGAAATCTTGGCCACAGCCTTCATTAAAAAAAATAATTTAAAATAAAAAATATATTAAAAAAAAAGAATAAAATCAATGGAGCTTTTTTTCCACAAGAGGAATAAATACCCTGCTCAGTGTGTTCTGCGTCCTACCCTCCATATTTCTTTTCAAATCTAGTTTGAATATTGTTGCAATGAATTTCCAGTCCAATAATGAGAGGTTCCAGTTCTAGAGTTTAAGTTTATAGAACCATAGAATTATTTCAATGGGAAAAGTCCTCTAAGACTGAGTCTAACCATCGACCTAACAACACTATGGCCATTAAATCATGTCCTGAAGTGCCATGTCCCCACATTTCTTGAACACCTCCAGGGATGGAGACTCCACCATCTCCCCAGGCACCCTATTCCAGTGCCTGACTACTCTTTCCATAACAAATGTTTTTCCTATATCCAGCTGGAACCTCCCCTGGCATAACTGTTGTCCATTTCCTGATACTAGGGAGAAGAGACCGCCCCCCACCTCACTACAACCTCCTTTCAGGCAGCTGTAGAGAGCAATGAGGTCTCTTCTCAGCCTTCTCTTTCCTAAACTAAACAATCCCAGTTCCCTCAGTGGCTCCTCACCAGATCTATTCTCCAGACCCTTCACCAGTTTTGTTGTCCTTCTCTGAACATCCTCCAGCACCACAATGATTTCCTTGTAGTCAGGGCCCAAAACTGAACCCAGTATTTGAGGTGCGGCTTCACCAGTGCCAAGTACAGGGGCACAATCACTTTGCTACTCCTGCTGGCCACGCTATTGATGGTCCAGGCCAAGACATTGTTAGCCTTCTTGGCCACATGAACACACTCCTGGCTTATGGTCAGATGGCTGTTCACCAGAAGCCCCAACTCTGACTGTATTTTCCTCTAGCCTTTCCAGTTTCTTCATTGTGGACTCAGAGTTATTAATATCAAGCACTCACATCATGAAGACAAGAATGTTTTAGCATTAAACACCAGAGACTTGGCTGATCTTCGGCTAAAGATTAATGCTTTGTTTTCAGTAAAACAGCACAGTATCATGTTGTCCAGCCATCCCTTGCTGATTTTTTTCCATTCTCCCCACCAGGGAATGGGATAACTGAAGGACTTGCCATGAGCTTGCTCTGTTATCCTGAGCGTTGAGGTCAGAAGCCTCTACCAGAAGCACAATCTGAGTGCAATCCATTGTTACTTTTCACACCACTGTATCCAAAATGGTGAATTCACACCCTCCAATCTTGTTTGTTACTCACTGGGAACGATCCCAGCCTGGGTCTTTTCAGTTACAGAATTCTCCCAAATCAAACAACAGATCTCCCTTTGCATACCTACACAGGGGACCAAACACCTAGTCATATGATTCTCAGAAACAACACAGACACAATTCAGAGTTCATCTACTTGGTAATCTCTCTGCCTTGCTGAGCAGACAATACACATTTCAACCTGTTAAAATGTCATGTCATATAGCCAGAAAGAAAACTGAGCTGACAGAAATTACTCTGTCCTCCTAATTGCTACTTAGAAGTCACTGTGAATGCTGAAATGCAGGAGACTTTGCTGGAAAAATCTGATAGCTAATGTGATCTGTTGCTGAATAAACGTATGAATTGCAAGAAGGTGTAGAGGGAATCAGTGCAACTTCACCCTTGAATACAGTGCAGGACCTGTTGTGCAAATACTCTTGGTGCTCATACTTTGGAAGGATGTTGAAAAATGGGAGAGAATTTAAGATCCACAGGAATGAATAAAAAAATGGAAAAATATGCCTTGAAGTGAGAGACTCTTAGTGCTCAATCTATTAGCTTAATGAACAAAAGGTTAAAGGATAATTTATTAGTCTATAAGTGTCTATTATCAAAGGGAATGAAAACTGATAATTGATGACTCTTCAATCTAGCTGACAAAGGCTTAACAAGATTCAATGGCTTGAAGTTCAAATTAGACAAATTAAGGTCTGGAATATGGGGCACTTACATTTTTTTTTCCCCTTTCTTTACAGAGAAGACAACTGATTAAAGGTTGCAATAGATGCTCCATCACTGGAAAGCTTTAAATCAAAGTCAAGTCAACAAAGTCACAAAAGGTGTCTGAAAGTAAGTCACAACTGTTGGACTTTAAGAAAGCTTTTGGGGAAGTTGCTTGAGTGATGTTACACAGACCATTAGCTCACCAAAGGTCCCTTCTATTTGTAAAATCCTAGTAATTGTTCTGCTGCATCACAGTTATGTAGACCACAATTTCTTTTCCTTCTCTGAACATATAACCCTGTATCAGAACACAATAAGTGTTTGAAGACCTCTTTCACCACCAGCTGAAAGAATAGTGGAGGAACAAAGGCAAGGAGTTGTATTTCCACAAACAACCACAGGAGAGTGAAAGAGCATGGTACACATCACTGCAGTAGCTAAACATCGTTATTGAAGAGTTACAAAGCAGAAGAAATTAGACAGCAAAGTTTAAGATTTCTTATTTTTTTTTAAGAAGAAGCTCAGTATAACCCTTCTGATACCAGATCAGAGGCTCTGCTTTGCCTTGAGAGTTAAATACTCATTACATTTCCCTACAGCCGACCTTTCCTAGGAAAACACATTCTCTGTGCACTGCAGCCTTCCACAATGGGATTAGGTATTACTGGCAGACAATACCACTTAAAACATTAGCTGCATCAACCCCTATGATGAATGAAAAAGCTGTTAGTCTGCTGTGCCTCTTTTAACAGGACAAAAAAAAAACCCAAACACCACCACCACCACCAAAAAAAAAATCCCCTTATGCTCCTCAATAGGGAAATAAAAAATACCTAGAAGGCAATATGCCTCATCTAGATAGAAAATGTACATGAAAGATGGTTACAACAAGATTATTTACATTCTTTAGTCATTAGGGATAAAGAGGATGCTTACTGACCCATCCTTCTAAGCAACAAATTGAAAATCCTCTGTGATAAAATCGCTCTGCATTGTGATTTCCAGTTCTGTCAGATGCTCCAGAAAAATGGCGCTCGCGCAGCATATCTATCTACTCAGTGACGGATTTGTGGACTTTGCAATTTAGATACTCAGCCTCTCTTTCCACTCCACATGTCTATTACATTTGCTACAAATTCTATTAAGCATGTGCTGGGGGGAAAGTGGAACTGCAGCCTGGGGAGGCAGGTGGAGTCAAGGCAGATTGTGTCTCTCTGCACAAACCCTTCAAATGAAGGCTCGCCGAGTTGAACCTGGAACTACTCAGCCTGGGATTTGCTGCTGGTGAGTTCCACTACTGATGCTGTAAGTGGCTGTGAAGTCAAGCTGGCCTCACTAACTCAGAGTAACAGGGGTGCAGGAGAGGTGACTTCATTGAGTCAGGCTGTGAATTGAGAGAGGTATAGACAGGTCTTAGGT
This sequence comes from Melanerpes formicivorus, assembly GCF_026170545.1. Lineage (NCBI taxonomy): Eukaryota > Metazoa > Chordata > Aves > Piciformes > Picidae > Melanerpes > Melanerpes formicivorus. The sequence goes on from NW_027142377.1 coordinate 2,976,589, forward strand.
TCACAGTTCTGCCATAGCACTTCAGGAAAGGAGACCAAATGTTTTTGAGCACCTGCTACAGGTACAGGAGAAATAACATGGAATTGTAGAATCATTTTGGTTGGAAAAGACCTTTAAGATCAAGTCCAATCATTATATAACTCTGCAAAGCCTGGTACTAAACCACAGCCCTCAGCACCACATCCTGGTGTCTTTTAACCACTTCCAGGCATGGGAATTCAACCACCTCCCTGAGGAGCCTGTTCCAGCATTTGAGAACCCTGTCAGTGAAGAAGCTTTTTCTCATCTCAATCTAAAGCTCCACTGAGGCAACTTCAGGCCATTTCCTATCATCCTATCACTTGTTACTAGGGAGAAGAGACTGACCACCCACATGAAGTACCTCTATTTTGACACAGAAGGACAAGAGCAGGGAGGATTTAGATATCTACCCAGAGACAACATGTGAACTTCAGCAAGCATGATTCTGAGTTTATCTTACACTGTTTACCCTGAGAGCCACAGCAAACACACCCTATGTGATATGTCATATTCTGCTAGAGCCTCTCCTGTCCCTCATTTTACCTTTTTAAGGCACAACCATTCAGCTTGTTTGACAGAGTAAACACCTTAAGGAAGACAAAGCTGTGAGTCAAACCTGTACATCCTCTGACCAAAGATTATCTTGTTATATTATCCTATCCAGCAATGACCTAATTGTAGATCACATGAAGTAGATCAACTTCTGTAATCTTTTCCAAGAAAGAGAAGGAAAGAGGCAAAAAGGTTACCACACTGAATTTCTCCCATAGGAAGCTATAATATAGAAGAATAAAACCAGCTTATATGCTGTCAACATTTATACAGACTCTGAGGTCACTTAGGATATGTGATGGTTAAAGGATGTGCCACCAGATACCAGCTGACCAACCTATGGGGATGAATACTGTTAAAAATATCAATGTGAAGGGTACAGGAAGAAAAAGGTCATTAGTGCAAGATGCTTGAAACATCAAGATGCAATGAGCAGGACAGAGCTGCTGATGAGAAGACTCAGGGGATGCAGTATGAAGATCTCTGGACTGAGCAAAGTGTCGCGGTCAGGGAAGGATAATAAAAAGACTGGAACACACACCATCTGGTATAACAGAAGGGAGGATGGGAAACATCAACAGGGAGTTTTATTTGCTAGGGAAAGCCAGACGGTGAAAGCATTGATTAAGATTATTTTGTTGATTAGGTGGTACTCTTTGATTTATGTCCTATTGAAGGAAGAGCACTTACTGTGCAAAGGCTGTGCTGCCCATGCAGCCAAAGTGGGATCAGACTCAGGGCAGGGGGGACTTTAGCAGTTCCCCCATCGAGCTCAAATGAAGGGTCAGGTGAAGCAGAGCTCACAGGGGTTGCACATTCCAGAAAGAGCCAGGATAATTTGTGACAGTGATGTGATTCTGGCCTTCCAGTACCTGAAAGGGGCCTACAAGAAAGCTGGGGAGGGACATTTTACAGTGTCAGGGAGTGATAGGAGTGGGGGGAATGGAAAAAAAATAGAAATGGGTAGATTCAGATTGGATGTCAGGAAGAAGTTCTTCCCCATGAGGGTGGTGAGACACTGGAACAGGTTGCCCAGGGAAGTGGTAGAAGCCTCATCCCTGGAAGTTTTTAAGGCCAGGCTGGATGTGGCTTTGAGAAACCTGCTGTAGTGTGAGGTGTCCCTGCCCATGGCAGGGGGTTGGAACTGGATGATCCTTGAGGTCCCTTCCAACCCTAACAATTCTATGATTCACCTCTTCCTAAAGTAGGGAAGTGGCATGTAAATGGAGACCAAGGTGCTGGGGAAAGAGCTACAAGAAGAGAAACCAATTGGAAAGTAACTGATTGAGCCAAACATGCCTATATTTCTATCTCCAGATATAGGTATATGCATGCATATAGGTATATGCATGCTATTCATCCAAGGACTATTCAACAAACATTGTAAAGCTTTTGAGCTACATTGACACCAAATGGCAGAAATTTCCTCTGCCCAGAGACCAGAGTTGTTCCTGGAAGAGAAAGGGTTAGAAATGGAAGCAGGGATACAGATCAATGACTCAGATTAGAGTCACTCCCAGCTTCAAAAGTCCTCAATGACAAAACACAGCAGGGGCAGTGCAAAGGGTATGCAATAATGCAGCTAATGGGATAAATTTAGTACCCACCTCACTGAAAGGTGGCACCCTGTGTGGATAGGAAGCCAAGAAATAAGCCCAGGATTTAAGGGAGAGGGCTTGCACAGCACAGTATTATTGGTATCAATTGATCAGTGGGTAAGATGGTAACGACATGACATCAGCAGCGAGGCACAGACAGTGAATCAGCAGAGGCAAAAGGGCAGTAGGTGAGCAGCACCGGAGACAAACATTTGGATTGCCTGAAATAAGTAAGTTGCTGGGAGTGTTTTCCTAACAGTAACTCCAGAGGGATAAGCAGAATAGCAGGATTTGCAAAAACCCCAGTGGCACAGCACTGCTCATTTCTCTCACTCTGAACCTGCAGAAAACAACCCTGGAACGTCTGAATGCCAGTAAACCCTGGAGAAAAAACAAACGAGCATTTACTTGTTGTTTAAGGAAAAAGGAAAGAAACCAACCAAACACAAAAAACAACCAACCACCACCACATGTTTTATACCACATCAGAAACACCATCTAAGGAAAATCCACAAAGTGAAAAATGGGAAATTCCTGCAGATTCCTCCACCAACACACACACACACATTCCTTCACAGCTCACAAATCCCATCAGCAAATGTTGACCAACCTTCAGTTGCTCTAGATAAGATGCACACAGGTTAAGTCAGACACAGGTAGGTTAAACAGAGTGCACAAGGGAGGCAGATCCACTAATGCAGCAACATGGACAGGTATGGATTCACTTCCCATTCTCTTTGAAACCTCTGAGCGGGACCCGCCCTAAATATTACAAGTATTACATTTCACTATTCAATAAAGTTGTGCTGAATAGAATTATCACCTTGAAATTACAGGGTAAAACTCCCTATACAAAAACAGATTAAAGACAAATTAGACTGTGGGCCAGGTCACTATGATTGTTAATTAGTGATAATGGAAATACAATTAGCATAATGAGTTCCAATTACTGTATATGGAGAAATATGAGCATGCTGCTTTCATAAATCTTGGTTCCAGGAAAAATAAAATGCATCTGGTTTAACAAAGCATGCCCTTCTCCTTTGCAAAAAAAGGCTTCCTGGTAAGTATATTTTTTTATGAAGCTAAACCTTCCTTTCTGATGGGTTGTGATTTGGAAAAAGAAAACAAAAAACCAAAACAACAAATAAATAAGGAAGCGACAGAATGGATTTACCCTGTCTGATAGCTAAGCACTTTTGTATTAGCTTGGCTTCTGTTTTAAGCTTCCTAGAAAATCTTACCATCTGTTTCTTCAATCCTGGGTTAAACAACAAAAGACAAAAATCGTGGACCACCACTTCAAATGTACTTATTGTCTTTGAAAAAATCCAGGAGGTTTCCCTCCCCCTCTCTCCCTTTTTTTCCCCTTCCAAAAAACTGTGACATGAGAAAGGCAATTATAGTCAGTTACACAACTTGGAGCGGCGTTTCAAAATCTCATGCAAAAAGAAGCTGAAAAACAGCAGCCTTGCAAACTGCAACAGTAGTGTATGTGATGGTTATTTCATGAAGAATTCTGCTCTTTATTTCAGTGGAAGTTTCACACCTTTGCTGGAGCAGACAAAATAGGCTGGATTTAGCATATCACTCATTGTTAAGTTAAAAAAGTGAAGACCAAAATTATGAATGTAGAGATGCTGTGGATCAGAGTGAAATCAAATCCCTATAGACCTGTAAGCTTGACTCCATATCTCTTTTTAAACAAGCTGGTGTAAACCATCCTGCTAGACAGACACTTATGAAGCTACTCACTGTTTCCATATGTTCAAGTGGATTCTAGGGTAATGCAGGTAAGGATTCAAGAACAAGAAAATTTTCATCCACAGGGGAGGACTAGGTAGGAGTGTCATTAGGTCCTCTCTCTTTGAGCAGCCTTTCTCCTTATAAAGGAAGGAGACAAAAATCTGTGTAAGACCCCAAAGGCATGGATACATAAAGGGCGAGGGACATGAGTTGCCTAGCCAGGCACTCTGGCCTCTGAGAAACTGGGGAGAATTTGTTAAGGAAAAGCATAATAACGTTATAATAGGAATGGAGAGTGGAAGGAAAAACTGGACTGCTTAACATCAACAGGTCTCCTTTACAGCTGCTGAGATGTGGAGAGAGCAGGATACTTATATTTTCATTGCCAGCAACATGATCATTAGCTGTGGGTGCAGATGAACTCTCTTCTCTCACAAAAGCCACAGTATTTTGCAGCTATGGGGCAGAACCAACTCAAACCAGATCCATATTGAGAGTCTCATGTGAAAGCACCTCAGTGTCATGTAACTTCACTGTAGTGTCAATACCTTTAACCTTTAAGAAATACATATTTTGGTACAGCATGCAAGGAAGAAGAGAGAATAGGCAAGGACCTGCCCTGGACACTTACTGAGACTGCCTCAGCTCTGCAGGGCATGAAGACTTGTCCTGATAGAATCACTAACTAACAAGAATCTATCTACTACTCATACTGAGTAGGCTCTCTACAGACACCAAACACCTCAGAATGTCATGCAGCCTGGCCCTGAACTTCCCAAGGATATTGATGGCTCGTCTGAATGTCATCATCATAGCATTTCTGTGCTTTCAGGTTGCTATTTTGAAGACCCTGGAAAATACACAGAGCAAGTGAGTTAAAAGATCAGGCTGACAGTCAAGGGAAGTGGCCTGTGGAAGAAATAATGAGTGAACACATCACTAAAGATTGTATCTTGACACATATGCACAAGAAGGCTGAATTGAGTGTGTACAGACAATCAGGATTCTCACATTACCTCACTTTGCAACCTTAACAAAGGCCTTTAAGGGCTGTTGCATGCTTGGTTATATTCGTCTGTGAAATGAAGATATCTCAAACAAGATCATTTAGATAGGCACAGTATCTAAGCACAATAAGAGGCATTTTCAGTGATAACAAAGCTTACAAGATAACTGTGTGAGTCAGACCAAGGGAGAAAGACAGAGGCACCAAGACAAAAAAATACCTTTCCTCTGAGCACATACAGCTGTTGGTGTCTTGCCTGACCATGAGCCTTGCCCACTGACAGACAGCACAAACAAGGTAGGGAATAAAAAAAAGCTTTATTTAGAGTATCTAAATGCAGTCTCATTGATTAGAGGGGACACTGTTCTGCACTTTTTCCTGACAGCAGTAACCTTTTGGTGGAAGGGAAAGGTTCAGAGGCACTACTGACCCTGTGCCAGCTGGAGCTGTCAGGCGGACACCAGCAGAGTCCACTCATGCCCGTGTAAACCCGATGCATCTCCATGTTAGTTTGAATTTATGGCATCATCCCTCAGAGCACAGGCAAGTATTTCCACAAATGAATGATCTCAATCAGAAAACCAGTCCTGTGGCAAGGGATACATATGGCCATCACTCCCAAGAACAGCTGTCAAGCACTAGCCCAGCCCACTTCCCACTGTGTAACGTCCGTGTTTGCTCACTCAAGCGAATGACCTTATAAGCCCACACAGGTCCAATCTGAACTGAAAATTATTACCAAAAACTTGTTTTCCTTAAGACTTTGCAGTCTAATGGGGAGAAATAATACACTTGGACAGTGAGAGAGCCTAAACAGCTTTTGTTACAGTTCTTTGGAGTATAAAATCTCTCTACATGGAAATAAAAAAGCTCATTGAAAAGATGAGTGCTAGACCCCCACCCTCTCTATCCAAAGCATGCCGTTGAATTTAGTATGTGCTTCACTGAATAAATAACACTCCCAGCCATGATGCTCTCCCTCCAATGTGCCTAAGTATTGATAGATTGCATCGCTCTGTACTCAGTCTGTCTGGAACTTGTGACATTTGCCCAGTGATTTGGCAAATGAACTTGGAATATCTGACCCACGCAGCTGAGATTATGCCTTATTTAGATGGAATGGACAAGATCCTTTGTTGTACCCAAAAAACCCTGACAGATACAGCTAACCTTTTCAGCCAGCTCCTCTGGGTATTTAGCTATGACGAAAGTGACACTCCATGATGATTCCTGAATTTCCAATCTCTTCCACATACACAACTATGCACTGTGATATGGACAGGTTGGGAACTGAAGGGCCTCCTCTCCCAGACTGCTTTCTGATTTATGTAGACCTGCCACAGAATGACTGATACAAGTGAAATAAATCTGTTCAGGACTTGAAAGACATGAAACTTGTCAGACATTCAAAGTAAGTCAGATTCAGCTGTTTCATGTTTTATCTTTTCCTGTGCTGTATCTCTAAAATGTGATTAGCTAACATGGTCAGGGGGCTGCAGGAGCAGTAAATGGACAGAGGGTTTGGACACAGACTCCTAGAAAGGGTCTCCTACACTTTGCCTCCAAATCTCTGCTCCAGCAAAATATTTTTCACTATGCTTTGATCTCAGATGACATTTTTTAGCTTAGTAACATTCTCCAAGACAACCTCAAAGCTGTAAAATTACATTACTCAATGCGAGAAATACCTCTTAGCAACTGTCCTGCTTTGGGCTTTTGGGATATATTTCAGTATCTCAACAGGGCAATCACGATGTTATTTCTCAAGCTTAAATGGAAGCCAAGATTTTGATGCCTTGCCCCATCTTACCAACCACCTGCAGAGGAAATGCAGAGAGTTTGCTGGGGGGGTGGGGGGAGGAAACGGCATTTAAACCACACTGACCATTTGAGGGATCTCCTACAATGGCTGGGGCTGCCCAGTCAGTATCAGTGAGATGACTGCAGAAAAACTCCTGATCAAGCCTTCAGACCTTCCAATATTTTCCAGTAAACCTAATTTTTTTCTTTCTACAGATTTCTACAGGTATAAAAGCATTATCCTCCCTCCCAAACACGACCCAAGCAAAAAGCAGAAACCACCCATCTTCTGCAACTCAGAGTACTAAAAGCCAGTTTTTTCTTTCTTCCATTGAGAAGATTCTGATACCTAGACTTTTCTTGTAGATTACAGTTAGGAGGCTCTGAATTAGGAATATCTATTTCATGCCTAACTATTCCTCCAAAAGTTAGCACTCTGATTTTGGAGCTGGCAGGACTGGACCCTCCCAGGCTATGCTATGCACAAGAGCTGGGGGAGGTGAAAAGGCAGCTAGAAGAGGATCCTCACAGCAGGCTGCAGCAGTGCAATTCTCAGCTAGTGGGTGTTAAGGTTTCTATCACATCATTAACTTGGGGATAGCGATCATCAGCAGTATCTTCCATTTTTAATAATCCACCTGGGCCATAAATGGTCTATAATGTAGTTAAATTAGCACCACTTTCAGAAGCTTACTTCCTGGGTTTAGTACATTATAGCTCAACATTAATACTGCCTTCTGACTTGATAGAGGTTTTGTATTCAACAAATCTTGCTGGTACCAGGAATGATTAAGGTTCTGGAGATACTAGTCACCATTCCAAATAAGCTGGTTTGTGTATTAAGATAACACAACTCAAGTCCAAGTGAACTTGTACATCCTATAGCTACATGGGAGATGATGGCAAAATAAAAGGTATTCTCATACTTAAATATTTCAACTTATTTTATTCTTGTTTACCATGAATTATAAATCCACTTAGTGGAAAAATTAAATAGGGAGTATGATTTATTCATCTCCCTATTCTCTCAAAAGCTACTTAATGAAAAAAACAAAAGACTCACAAACATTTCACATAGTCTTATTCAGTAGTTTGGGTTTAGTTTGGGGCTTTTTTGAGATCAGTATAATGCTGCACCCCTGCAGCATCTGTGTGTGTATCTCGGTGCACATTTGAAATATCCTGCTATGGAGTTCCCTTAGGAGTTATCTGCCAACAAAAAGGACAGAAGATCTTCTTGAGAGTTAGTGGCTTCTTATGTAGCCCCACAAAATTGCCCACAGGTATTACAAGGATTCTGGCATGAACGAATTTGTAAATGCAGTATAATCTCTTATGAAGTCTTAACCACAAAACAAATCTTCCCTTTCTCCTATCTCTCTGCTCCTTTATTCAAGTTTTCTTCTCCCTCTTCACCCCTCAGAAGGGGACAGAAAGAGAAGGAAATATCAGCTATAGCAGCAAAAGTAACAGCAGATCTACATTCTACCCAGAGCAAGCTCCTCCCGGGGCGAGCTGACACTGCTTTCCACAGAGAAATGTAATTCTCTCCTCCAAGCATCAGAATCTTACAACATAATTCCTAGGTTTGGCTGCAGACTTCCCACCCCCACCCCCCCCTCCCCAATAATAGAGCATATTTTTTATATCAGAAGTACTGTTTATGTCTGTGGAACAGCCTCTTTATGTTGGGTTTGTTGGGTTCTTTTTCTGATGCTGTGGTTATGCATCAAACATCATAATGAAAGAAGCCATCCATGTGGTGCAACAGCACCATAGATAGATGATGCAAATATTTCTAGGGATCTACCGCGCAAATAACAGATTTAGGAGAAACATAATCATCTTTAAATCCTGTGTATTGTAAATGTTTGCTTTTAATCCTTTACATAACCTTATTAAAAATTTCAAGATGAACACTCTCTCCCACTGAATCTGACAAACATCTGGTTTACAATAGAGTCATGTGACGAAATTCCATCTAGAATCACATTTGCTCCTCAGTATGTTTTCTCCCACTATCATTCATAGCACAGAACTTCTGTGTTTTGTCTGGGATATAAGACAGTACAACGATATGTTTTCATTAGGAATAATGCACAGCCCTCTCCTTTATAGAATTTAAATCTGCTATCTATGGGTAGGTATAGTCAAATATATTGATAGTCTCCCTTGTGGGTTCTGCTGACACTTGGGTTTAATTGTAGTGAACTTTGAATTCCTATCTTAAGGTCAGTTATTAACTATTGATGGATTCTCCTTTTCTCCATTTAATGCTAAAGTATTCATACTAACCAAGATAGATGGGAATGTTGAAGAAATTTTTCAAAGCCATTGCTGTGCGAGATACCCTTCCACTCTTCCTATGTGACACACCGAGAGCCCTTTTCTAAAGGTGGTGATCACTCATGTTCAGTTTAAAAAGGAAAACACAACACACTGTGCTGCTGACCTCTCACCACTTTTTTCTTCTCCCAGTACTATCTTCCTAGAAACAAAAGGTCCTATAAGCTGCTGTTAGGAGAAAAGAAAATAAAATTTCCTCAGGCACAACCTTGGATACCAACCTTGAAACCAAATGGGGTCAGAATGAGAAGGAGCAACCACTGCACTGCTCACCACCCAGCCGGGCTGACAAACAACTCTGCTCCTTTGGGCTTCCCAGAAGGAAAATGAGTGCCCCTCGGAGATTTATAAACACATACATAATAAATGGGAGGCTGAAGTTTAAACTGTTATGAAGCATTCTCTACTCCGCTTCCGAAGTCCTCTGTGATTTAAAGAGCTGACATTTACTGTGTGCAGGCCTATTATTCAGAATGACTGTTTGTGTATAGACAATATTTTAAAATGGCTTGCTGTAGATGAAAAATTCTTATTAAGTCAGAAAAACAGTTTAAGTAGGTAACACTCTCCCAGTTTAGACAGCTATAAGTCTTGCTGACCCGCTCCAGGGAAGGTGTGGGGGCAGGCGAGCCTATCAACACCGTCTGCCACGTTAGCACGCAGGGGAATTGTGGACCCAGCCTTGTGGGTGCTTGGCCAACAGCCCCAGGGCACCAGTCAAGGCTGCGGTCACCTTCCTGTCTCCTGTCAACCAAGGGACACAAAGAGGTTCAGTGCTACTGTTGCATATTTAAACCTTTCTCTGTCACATAAGCTTTGAAAAGTGCTGGAGCTTTGAAATGTTTGCCTCCCCTGGAACCAGTAGCACAACTCACACGGATGTCTTCCATGGTCTGTAAAAGTGTTGCCCCAGTAAAGCAAGAATCACAGTATCACAGTATGTTAGAGGTTGGAAGGAACTTGAGACTCAGCAGCTTGGACATACCCTTTTCTTGAAACATACTGGTAGGTTCCTTGCACCCATCCTTCTCCAACCTGTTGCCTTATACCACAGTACCAGTGGCAATCAAGACAGACATGTTTCCGAGGTACACTCTCTGCACTCAGCCAGCTGCTGCCAGGACCAGAAATACACCAGGAACCACTAGATGTTCCTCCAGCAAAACCAATGACTAACCAGAACTAAAGCATGACAGAGGGTTTTGATTTTACGTTGTAAGATTACAAAGTACTCCTCACAGACTTAGTATCTTGTCTTTCTACAATGTGCCAGCGGATCTCAATGTGCCTTTCAAAGCACAGTCACATAGTTGCTCTCTTTTCCAGTCAGCTCACCACTTGCACATCATCCAGAAAGTGCAGTCTTTGATTTTGTATGTATATTTTGTATACATATTATTTTGCAGGTATTTTTACAACAGAGAAATCAATATGTGAGGAACAACAAAAATACTGCACTACCACTGATGAGACTGACTACATCCCAGCAGTATGTAAATTATTCCACACAAGAGATCACATTGCACCCTATTTTACTGTAATTATATTTGATAATAATGCCCAGTTCAGAGAGTATTACATATGTAATAAAAGGATCTGGCTAAATACAGCTGGGCTCAGAGTTCTCAGGATGGTATATGCTGATGTGGTAAAGAAAATCATCCTTCTTTGAGTTTGTGCACTAAAACTACATGGTTTAATCTTGATGCCTTCTGAGAGATATATGTAAATAGGAGGTTATGACCAGCAGACTTTAACCCTGAATTTCATGTTCAGATTTCTATGATGAGATTCCTAGAGGCAAGTACTGCCATTTTTCACTGATAATCAACTGGAAGAAGCACCTATCATGATTATGAGAAATTAGTGCATGAGGATACAAGATGGACAGAGTAAACACAGATCCAAATACTAGAAGCAGAAAAAATACAGTTTTGAACCTGCATTTGGCAACAAGAGTTATACAAATACACAGCAAACTCATTAAGGTATTTGCATACATACAAATAGTAGCTCCAGCACCTATATTGCTTGGTCATTATTCCCATCCTTTTGTTTATGGCTCAATCTATCCACCATTCCCTTGGTCAGCTTCCTGGCAAGGATCAGGTACTTCCATAGGTCAAGGATCATTCTCAATAGGCGACCTCCATGCAACCATCTTAAGTCAGAAGGAAGAGAATTTTGACAACAGGCAAGTGGGCAGCTCTGTGCCTAAAAGCCTCAATGCCACAGAATGGTCTCTGACATGTAAATTACCTAACATACAGATACACACGTTATGTATATATGTGTGTGTGTGTGTATGCATGTATGTATATATATGTGTGTGTGTAAAATAGAATCATAGAGTTGTTAGGGTTGGAAGGGACCAAAAGGATCATCTAACTGCAATGCCCCTGCCATGGGCAGAGATACCTCACACTACAGTGGGCTGCTCACAGGCACATCCAGACTGGCCTTCAAAACCTCCAGGGATTAGGCTCCTACAATCTCCCTGGGCAACCTGTTCCAGTGTCTCACCACCTTCATGGGAAAGAACTTCCTAACATCTAATCTGAATCTATCCATTTCTAGTTTTTGTTCCATTCCCCCTAGTCCTATCACTACCTGACATCCTAAGAAGTCCCTCCCCAGCTTTCCTGTAGCCCCCTTAAGATACTTGAAGGCTACTGTAAGTTCTCCTCAGAGCCTTCTCTTCTCCAGACTGCATATATGTATATATAGTGCTAAAGAGGTTGGTATGCCTTAGACTCAACAGACAGACCTATGGGAAAAGCAACAATAAAATGTATGGGCTCTGGGCAACCAGTTTAATCTTCTCTTTTCTTGCATTTCTTATAATGAAGAGCAAAAGTCCAAATGAAAACTTCAAGCTACCATTTTACAAAGCAACCACAGAAAAAACCTTAACAATAAGAATTGGGGGGGGGGGGGGGGGGGGGGGGAAACTGACAGCCAAATCATGACTCCTAATATACTTGCCTGTGAATGGGATGAAATGGCTAATCAGCAGCAGCTGATCAAGAACTAATTTAATCTTAGCCAAGGCCTGTGAAAAATCAGCAAAAAGCAGAGAAGAGCAGACAAATGCTAAAAGATTTATCTTTCCGCCCGACAATTTCAAATTAGAAATGGAAAAATATTTGCTTTCTCCCCTTTTATAAATCACACACTTTGATATGCACTATTTTTAAACATTGTCTATGAAGCATTACTACTTCAAAACAGATTTAGTAGGTTTTAGCGGTTTCTACTGAATAGATAATTTATGAGGACTTTGGGCTTCTTTAGTTTTATTAGAAGTGTGGAATATAAAACTATTTGTGCATCATGAAACAGTGCATTACCCAAGAGTTGGCAGCCATTCCTAGAAAACACATAGCACATAATCATCTGGTTCAAGGCATTTTTCCTATTTGTGAAGTCTGCATCTTTTTATTTTTCTTTCAGCCCAGTTAGGCCAGTTTTATTTAAAGCCTAACACTGCACATGCCATTTGGTCTTTCCAATTCATCTCTATTCATCTGGGCCCCTCAGTTTAGGAAGGAGGTTGACTTGCTGGAACGAGTCCAGAGAAGGGCAACAAAGTTGGTGAGGGGTTTGGAACACAAGCCCTATGAGGAGAGACTGAGGGAGCTGGGGCTGCTTAGCCTGGAGAGGAGGAGACTCAGGGGTGACCTTATTGCTCTCTACAACTACCTGAAGGGAGGATGTAGACAGGTGGATCTTGGTCTCTTTTCCCAGGCACCCAGTACCAGAACAAGAGGACACAGTCTCAGGCTGCACTAGAGGAAGTTTAGGCTGGATGTCAGGAAGAAGTTCTATACAGAGAGAGTGATTGCCCATTGGAATGGGCTGCCTGGGGTGGTGGTGGAGTCACCATCATTGGAGGTGTTCAGGAGGAGACTTGATGGGGTGCTTGGTGCCATGGTTTAGTTGTTTAGGTGGGGTGGATTGGTTGATGGGTTGGACACGATGATCTTGAAGGTCTCTTCCAACCTGGTCTACTCTATTCTTATTCTTTTATTATATTGAAGGTGATTTTTTTTTTCTTTTTTAAACAGAAGAAGAACGCATTAAGTGGCCTATAAGAAATCTGGGGAGGGATTTTTTTAGGGCATCAGGTAGTCATAGGACTAGGGGAAATGGAAAAAAAATAGAAATGGGTAGATTGAGATTGGATATTAGGAAGAAGGTCTTCCCCATGAGGGCAGTGAGACACTGGAACAGGTTGCCCAGGGTGGTGGTGGAAGCCTCATCCCTGGAGGTTTTGAAGATCAGTCTGGATGTGGCTGTGAGCAGCCTGATGTAGTGTGAGGTGTCCCTGGCCCATGGCAGGGGGGTTTGGAATTTGATGATCCTTGAGGTCCCTTCCAACCCTAAAAATTCTATGATTCTAAGTGACTCACTAAAATCTTGTTGTGACTTGAATTCATGCAGGGAGAGAGATTTCTGAGAGTATTTTACACATTTAGCTTTCTCACTATACAAGTAAATGGCTTTGCTTTTTTGCCTTCTCACAAAAGTATCCGAGGTATCACAAAGAAACCTTCCATCTACACATTAAAAAAAACCCCGACATCGCAAAGCAATATTCCTGTAGGTTTTTCCTAAGATTAAAGGAGCATATGAAAGCCCAATGAAGCCAATGGAAATACTGCTTGTCAGCCTGGGGAAATCAGGATCAGGCCTCAGCTTTTTGCAGTAAAGTGAATAGCAAAGCCACTGATGACTTCATCGGGACTTGGATTTAGCCCTGGCAAGAAACACAGCAATAAAATCATAAATTCAGTGAGATGAAATTCCAAGCAAGTATATTTGGTCAAAGAAGGTGAGGACTGGAAATGTGCAGAGAGGAAAGAAGTCCAAACCCAACTGTCTACAGCTGTTAAAAAATGAGCCCGTGTCATGTCGGTAACCCTTTAAAATAATGTTCTAATCATTATTAATTCCTTCGATATTTAATGTAATAGCATTAATCATGATGAACTCATTTGGTATTAATGTGAATGTCAGCTGTTACCTCTCCACATACATGCACATCATTTTGGAATTAGCTCTTTTCTCTCTCTTTTTTTTTTTTTAACTCATCAAGAAAGTGCTGAGGATAGTCATTTTGTGACTTTAACACACCACTACTTATACACAACCATGCTTTGTATTTCCAAACATGTTTGAGAGCATCTCCAAGGGCCTGGTCTTCTGGGGTAAGTAATAAATGAGAAATGCAGAGTGTAGAAGAGAAGCTATTGGTATAGGTTGCATGAAACCTCACAATGTTTGTGCTCTTCACTGCCATTTCCTGCTTGTCACAAGTGCTGATGACTGCTCTGAGGCAGACATACTGCTGATGTGAGCTCACGTTGTAGCGTTGAAGTTAACTGGCAGTAACTGAGGATACGGACCACTGACAAGAAGTCTTGGTCAAAAGTTACCACCATCACTGTGGCTTGGTGGTTAGTAATAGAAAAAGAAAGTCTGAAGGCATCATTCAGTATTCAGTATCGCTAAGGTTCGAAGAGACCTCAAAGATCATCGAGTCCAACCTGTCACCACAGACCTCATGACTAGAGTAGGGAGGACACTACTGCCCACTATAGGCTTGAACTCACAACCTTCCCATTAAGGGTCTTATGCACTACCAACTGAGCCATGTAGACATGCTTCTAGAGAAGGCACTTTATAGGCTGTCCAAGATCTACAAACTCCACTAGATTTGGCAAAGAAAACCCAAACATTAGATTTACACTTACTTTTCTGGCAGACAAAGTAAGACAATGGTATCCAGTAGCAGGGTGTGGAAGAGATGGCTATTCTATGGAAACGAACCTTGGCAGAAAAGGATGTACCCAAAAGCCACATACAAAGAAATGCCATCAAAATTTCATTATTTTAATTAACAAGCATTTTTAATTGCTTTGCCATCTCTAGTGGTATATGCTAGTGTAACTCATATAGAATCATAGAATTGTTAGGGTTGGAAGGGACCTCAAGGATCATCTAGTTCCAACCCCCTGCCATGGGCAGGGGCCCCTCACACTAGATCAGGTTGCTCAGAGCCACATCAAACTTGGCCCTAAAACCTCCATGGATGGAGACCCCTCACTACAGCCTTCCCATCTGCTCCCAACAAATACTCCCATTTACTGTCTTCTGCTCATTTCTGAACAGCTTGGCATGCCATTAGTTAAAATTCATTCTTTTACAGCACAATATCCATTTAGCTTCTATCCTCTGAACTTTATTCATTCATTATTAACACTGAAAGCCAAAGTACAGGAGAGAAGTTTGGTCCAATCGGCATTTGGGTTGAAAGCGACGTCTCGGTATATTAGCAGTACACAGCACTGTCACACACTAAATGCTGCCCAGGCCTTCCACAAAGCAGCCGTATCCCAGTGCCTAATAGGATCACTTACTTCAAATGTGACACCACCTTCTTTGAAATATTGTTTAGATTTCATAAACATATGAAGGTTCTCAAACTCAAACAAAACCTCCAGCTTCCAGCCCAGGCTCTGATTCTAAAGAGCTTTCTGCTCAATAAATCAGAGCCCGAATCCAGGATTTTATTTTATTTTTTCCCCCTGGCTTGCCTCTTTTATTTTCTTTTCTTTTTTTTTCTCTTTTTTTTTGGGGGGGGAGGGATAAAAATAAATGTCATCTGGTTTTGACTGCAGATAATGAATCATATTAAGAATTTTAAAAGCACTATTCTCTTTTTTTTGAGGCCTAATTTCAGACCTATTAACACTTTAATACGAAACAGAAGCCCATCATTTCATTAGAAAAAGAATAAGGCCCCTCTTGTACCATATGTTTCTTCCTCTATTAAAAAAAAAAAAAAAAAGAAGAAGAAGAAGAAGAAGAAAAAAAAATCCTTTTGAAATCCTAGATTGGGCAGCATCAGAGCAGAATGCAGATCTGGCACAGAGACAACCTATAGGTGAGCAGACCTCACATCAGGGACATTAACTATTTCAAGCAAAATTAAATGTGCCTGGAAAAATCTTCCTTTATGTTCCTTATGGAAATAAATGATTCAACTTTATGAAAACAATCAAATAAACAAACAAAGGAATGATTACCACACACACACAATCCTGGTGGGGGTGACCCCAAAACATACAGAATGCTCTCATGCCACTGCCACAAACTTGCCTCTGATTACACCAAGGACAAACAGCTGCTTCTTTACAAGTGCTTTTTTGGCACGTTAGGTATTTATTAAATAAGGGGAAGGAAATTATAGCTTGTCCCTCTTCAACATTTACATTTAAAAAATGAGAATGCCTTTAAAACACACAACACATGAATGCAAGAGCTGGTGTGATAGCAGAGAACCTTATTGCACATAATTAACAGACACATAATGTCTGGTTACTAGTAATTTCCTTCTAGCTGAGTAAGGAAATAATTTAATCATGTTGATCAAATGAATCCCATGAGCCCAGCATAACATTATGCCTTTTTTTTTTTTTCCTCCCCCCTCTCTAAATCTGCATTAACTGATAAGAGTCTACTTGGTGGTGAAATCAAGAAACCCAACCTTGTTTAGGTATCCTTAATAATACCTTAAATAAGGGCATGATTTTAGTAATTGGTTTGATCAAACATTTCAGTGAAATCTTTTTCTAATTCCTGGTGTTGACTGCAAAGAAAAAGCAGAGAGAAGGAAGAAAGAAATAACTTGGCATGCTCTTCCTTTGAAATAGAGGCAAAATGTTTCACAAACCAGCATATTCTATGCTGCTGTGTTTTAACAAGGAAGGTATTTCTAGAAGGACATGCAAAAATAAAACAATTAAGCACCTTAAATACTTGAGTGTTAAGCTGCTAGCTATAGAATTGCTATTATTCTTCTCCCCTTCACCTCGAAAATATTTCTAGATGCAACTCAGAAGTATGCAGGTAGACTTAGCTCTTTTTTTTTCCTCCTTTTCCTCCTTTAAACTATCATTTTATTTGATAATACATCATTTGCCTTGTCATTCCAGGGTTTTGCAGTAAAACCTTTTGTGAGATTCTGCTATTGTTCTCTTTGAACTACTTAGAGAAAGCACTGAACTCCCTTCTTGTGCTATCTCAGGTAGTTTCCTGTAATGAGGTGATATAATTTAACACTTACCATAATACATTTTATCCGTCTATTGTTTGCTAAATAATTCCTGCAATAACACTTTTATTCTTTCCATAATTCTTTAGGGTAATGCTGGAGGAATAATATTTTTACTGCGGTGATTGATGTTGGATTCTCCAGCACGAATAGACCCCACGAAGACGGGTTATTGATAAGCATAAAAAAAAAAAAGCCCTATGAAAAGAGCATCAGGGATCAAAGGGTTAATACCGTTTTACGAGGCTGTAAAAATCTACCTCGAGAATCTTGTGTTAGCAATATTCTTTGTGTAAGATGTATGTTATTAAAACAAGTAGCAGCATCTGAATTAAAATGACAGTATGATGGATGACTAGTGAAGTGGAATCAGAGTCGTTTGCAGCGGGTTTTTTTTTGGGGGGCTGGATGGGGGGAATTCTGCCTCAGAGGTAGGGCGCTTGGCAGACGCATCGATCCCAGGCTGACGCGCGCTCATAAATATGCCCCTAGAGAGGTGTGGCCTAGCAGAATTTACAAAATTATGTTCATGAATTATTTAACATTTATTTATGGATGCTATATTTAAACAGCATTTGCAAAGGCGAATGGACCATAGCGCACACAGTGATCTTTAGATAATGCAAATTCGGCACAAGACACAGACAGTTTGCATACTTCACTGAGAGGCCAAGTCTAGCAGAACTAGGTAAGTGATATGTCAGTGGCTTTATGCACCACAGTCTGCTGCACCCCAGAGAGACTGGCAATTCCAGGAAATACCTGACAAGTTGGCAGTTACTACCTCTGCAAAAGAGATCTCCTAAGACAGAGATACCACAATGCTAGTGATGGCTTCTCCTTTAATAAACAGACTCCCAGCTTGCTTCTGCAGCCGCCGTGTCTGAAAGTATGCTCACAGAGCTGGCAGGGAACACACTGTCATTGACTACTGCATGGCCCCACTGATCTTGATGCAAGACCACTTAGAATCATAGAATAGTTTGGCACGGAAGGCACCTTGAAGACCATCTAGTTCCAACCCTCCCACCATAGGCGGGGACACCTTCCACTAGACCAGGTTGCTTAAAGCCTCATTGACCTCAAGGGAGGGGCATCTACAAACTTCCTGGACAACCCCTTCCAGACTCTCACTACCTTCACTGTAAGGAACTTCTTTCTAATACTACTTTATATTATTTTACAAAGTTAAGTACTTGAAAACTTGAAACACAAAAGTTATGCTGCACAAGGAAATCCCAAACTCTTCTCTTATGTACATCTGTACCTCACAACCCTTTATCATGTGACCATATTCTTTCCCAATTAATACCACAGATTTTTCTCAGCTGGATACACACCAACTGCTCCACACACTTGGATGGATCCACATTACCCACCCTGAAACAAAACTATAGCACAAACTGAAGATGAAATGTCACGAAATAAAACAGAATCTCAAGGCAAAGCCGTGTATTTCTCTCTAGAAGGGATTACCCTTGATGGAAAGGAAATCTTTCCATCAGCACTAGACTGCTACTTTACTGTTTACCCTCTATTCACACTCTATTATAGTCTCCCGTTGTGTCATTTCTTGATCTTCAAAAGACATAATTTTACATTTAATTTACACTGTAGGGGATATGAACAACGCTGTCATGTGGAAAATCTGTTTGGTTTTGTTGTTTTGTTTTTTTGTTTTTCTTCTTTCTTCCTAATTCCAAGTGGTTGGTTTATTCCTGCAGAGAGCATGAAGAGGTACATATGGTGGTTCTGTAAGGGCTAGGAAGTGGAGACTATAAATGGTCCCCCTTGCTCCAGAAAGGTATTACTTAGGTGATGGTATATATCAAAGATATAACCACCTCAGAGGATACAACTACCTCAAAGGAGGATGGTGTGAAGTAGCCATCAGTCTATTCCCACATGCAACATGGGCTGCCTGGGGAGGTGGTGGAGTCACCATCACTGGAGGTGTTCAGGAGGAGACTTGATGGGGTGCTTGGTGCCATGGTTTAGTTGTTTAGGTGGGTTGGATTGGTTGATGGGTTGGATGCAATGATCTTGAAGGTCTCTTCCAACCTGGTCTATTCTATTCTATCCTATCCTATTCTAAGAGGAAATGAGCTCAAGTTGTGTCTCAGTCAATGGCAGGGGTTTGGAACTAGATGATCTTTAAGGTCCCTTCCAAACCAAACCAATTCTACAATTCCACAAAACTGTATAAATTTTCACTCTGTTCCATTAAGGTTTTATTTTAATGCTGCATAACTTTTCAACTGCCAAAGGTGGTGTTAAAACAAAACAAAACTGAAGCAAACAACATTCTGCATTTAACTTTCCTGTGTCAACATGAAGGACTCATCAGCCATGACCTTTCTACTTGCACACTTTTGGCAGCAAACATGAATTTAAACCTTGGGTATGGGTTTTAAGCGTTCAGATTTTTTGTTCAAGTTCTTATTTTGTTATTTTAAACAAGACAAACTCCTGGCTCCATTCTCTACATCAGTTCTTTCAATTAAGTACAATGACCTCCAGTACTCTGATGATCGTATTCTAATAGACAGCTCCAAATCTCAACTCTCCCAAAGTTTAGGGATGTCTTAATGTGGCAGACTCAAGCTTGAAAAATTATCCAGAAGTTATTAGGAGTAATCTACTTTGATTTTTGAGCATATTTTCCCTCTGCTGCATCCCCTCTTCATCTGGAAGTAACTCCTGCCTCTCTTTTAATTGATGAGGTGAACTGGTATGAGGGAGCTTATGATTTCTACTCTTTGCTTGAGTGGCAGAGAAGTAAATGGAAAAATTGCCTCAAAAGTTTAAGTGAAGGATTTGGCTTTTGCAATAGTGAAATTAATAGTGCTCAGTGGATTTCTCTTCAATGTTGCATGCCAAAGAAATAAACCATGAATGATTGGTGTAGTAGGATTTTTGTTATCAGATAATCATCACTTACTCAGGTTCTCTGCCTTTCTGTTCTTTGCAGGGTTTGGATTTTTTCTATTTCATTTTTTTTCTTTCCATTTTTAGTTTGCTGACAGCAAGAAATGCCTCTGAGCTGGAATACCCAGACCTGACTTGAAAGCAGCATTTCAAATACTTCTCTCTCTCTTTAAAAGCTCAGTGGATGGAGCGCTTCCCTCAGCTTCCAAGTACTTAACCCATCAAGTGTGGTCTCTTTGATGGACTAGAAACACTTCTCAAGGAATTCAGTGAAATTATCTTCCCTTTTCAAAACACTGCATGCTTTAGGAGTAAATGTAAAAGCTTGAAACTTCGATTTTATTTTGTTGGTTTTTTTTTTCACAAGCTGTTGGTATGTTCCTGTTCAATTAATGTCTGTAGTTCTCAGAGAAGGTGGGTAATTTCCAGTAAAATAAACTCAGCATAATTCAAGCAGGAATCTGCTCAGTTTAATCACTGCAGAAGGGGGAGGAAAAAAGAAAGAAAAAAGCAAAAAGGAAATCCTCTTACATGCTGATGATGGGTGGATTAGTGCCAACTTAAACTGTGAAGTACTAGGATCTCAAAAATACCAAAATATTAATAATTAATATAAGCCCTGACATCTCAACCCAAAAGGTACTGAAGTGCTTTGTAAACTATCAGGCCAGTCTGGAGCTCCTCTTAATCTCCCTTGCTCCTTTGCAGTCAAAGTTGAAGTTAAATCATTTTACACGTCCCTGGTGCAGCTTTGGCCCTACATAACTTTTGCACTTTCCTGATGTAGGTCTGGGCTTTTGAAAGTTAAGACACTGAGCCAAATTGCTTCCTTTATTGCAAACCCAGGGTAAATGTAATGAGCCTTGCAGAGCAAGCTGGGCCTCACCTTTAGGACCCCCCAATTCAGTGCTCAAATTCCGTGTTGACGACACAAGGACTTCTGCTGAAGACACTGAAGGACTGTACTGAAATCTGTAGTAAAATGTTCGGTGCCAGCTTCATTTGTATCACAGAAGAGCACAAAAACATGAAAGAAATTGGGTCACAAAGAAAGTGGGTTGCGAAGATAACTGCTTTTGAGGCTCTGAAGCCTCTGGGGAGAAACAGGAAAAGGAGGAAAAGCCATTCTCTGTAATTTCACTCTGTTTTTCCACCCTAGAAAGGCTGAGGCTGCTGCATGTTACAGGTAAGGACTATTGGGAGCTACAGTTTACATTAGAGCTACAAACTAAAACTCGTTATAAGTGACACAGCAGCGCTACAGGTAATAGAAACATCCTGGTTGAATTCCAGGGATTTTGAACCAGGTGTTAGGAAATAAATCCCAGCTCCAGTGCAGCCAGTGGCAAAACACCTTTCAACGTCATAGAAACCATGGACTTTTCCAGTATATGTTGGGGTTTTTTTTCATTTTTCCATCTCTCTGCCTGCTTCATTTATCACTTTATTTATTCTATCGGATTTATTGTCCTCTGACCCTTTGCTGTACTTGGAGTCACAGATTCTCCTAAACAGAATCCAAACTCAATAATGGTCAAGACCGAGGTGAACTTTTGAACTCACAAGGGTCGAAGAGGTTGAAAATTAAACAGGGACAAGAAAAGAGTTCAGTTCAAGTTATTATCTTCCTATATTCACCACTTCTGATTTTATTCTCTAGGCAATTACATGTGCAGATTTAACCATGTGCAAAAACATTTACCAGGATGGGACTGGAGCCATAATCTGTAAGCATATATGTAATTGCCATTGACATTGAGCTGGTACTGAAAGGCCTTTCAACAAGTTTGATGAGGAGAAAAAAATAAAACAAAATCAACACCAAACTCCAGTTATTTGGGCCTTTGGCAACAAACCCAGGCTGCTACTGTAGAGGCACAGAATACTTCCTGTAGTAAAACAAGTACAGCTCCAGCAGAGAGAGGTGAATCTGACATTGTGGCATGTTTTTGGATTTCAGCACCGTTCATGAACATTTTGGATACCATTAAATAATAATAATAAAGATAATTATGTTCCTAGTCTTCTTGCTACAGAGAAGAGAAGGCAAATGGAGTGCCAACATTTTCTGAAAGCATTCAGTTCTGAAGCTGGCTCTTGGCTTGTGTGATCCAACTGAAATTTTCTAGTCTGTTCTGAATCAAGTAGAAATAAAGGAAAACTCTCTCACCACAAACATTTAAGTGAGGTCCTTCAAGCCAAGAGAAAGGCAGACCCACCATGCTCTGGCTCCTTCCAGCCCTTACACACAGTCCATGGAGCTTGGCATGGTGCAGACAGTCTGTGCAGGGGGTACAGAAGCCTCAAAAAAGCCCAGTGTAGAAGGGGCAGACAAAGCAATTACTCACATGGGTAAGAGACTTCCCAAAATAGAATCATGGGATTATTTCAGTTATTAAAAAAAAACTTAAAGATCAAGGATTAGGGATATCAGAACTCCCTTTCTAGTATACACCAATGCCTCAGATCTTTGCCAGTCTTAATTTACCCTTGTCCTATTGCCTCTGACATTTACAGTGATGCTTAGTGATGAACTTAGCCCAGCTTCTCTGGACTGCTCTTAGTGAACCTTAATTTTTAAGCTCAACTTGTTGGCTCATTGTGCCAGTAATTCCAATTATTTTCTGCAACTCCATCACTTTAAACATAGAATCAACCAGGTTGGAAAAGACCTCAGAGATCATCAAGTCCAACCTATTACCTAATACCACCTGACAACTAAACCATGGCTCCAAGTGCCACATCCAATCCTTCTTTGAACACCTCCAGGGACAGTGACTCCACCACCTCCCTGGACAGCACATTCCAGTGGCCAATTACTCTTTCTGGGAAGAACTTTTTTTCCTCACCTTGAGCCTAAAATTCTCCTGGCAAAGCTTGAGACTATCCTCTTGTTCTGGTGCCGGTTGCCTGGGAGAAGAGGCTAACTCCCAGCTGTCTACAACCTCCTATCAGGCAGTTGTAGAGAGCAGAAAGGTCTCCCCTGAGACTTCTGTTCCCCAGGCTAAACACCCTAAAGTCCCTCAGCCTCTCCCCCTACAGTATGAACATCCTTTTTTGGCTTAAAAAGTTGTCCCATCAGGTTGAGGAAACGACAATGAGGCACTGCCAGTCAGTCTGGTAGGAAGAATGCAGCAAAGGCAGAACAACAGGATGGCTGCAGAGGCAAACTGGCGCACTGAAACGGCACGTCTGAAGCCTCCCCTGTCCTTAACTGAAGTGCAAACTTTGCTGTCACCTATAAATCACATGCTTTATGAGGCTGCAATATTTACACTCTAATTAAAAAATCATAAAGCCAGACCCCTTCAGTTTGTAAAAAGAGAAACTCAGGATCTGCTACTGAAACGTGGCGTTAATCAGTAACTCCTAACGATCTGCTCCACAGCCTTGGAGGTTCCATGCTTATTCAGCTACACATAACAAACAAGATAATGAGAGAAAGTGGGAGAAATGAAGGGAATACTTATAGCAAACACAGGGCTTTGCTACCACCAGGACCTGTTCCTGACCCTTCCAACCCTTATGTCACATTTTGTTTTCTTACTTTCAAAAGGCAACAGATTTATCACGTTAAGCTTTGATAACACATTACATACCAAATGATCCTGAGATGTTTTCCATGTGTGTAACCCT
>NW_027142377.1:4805340-5237358 GCF_026170545.1 Melanerpes formicivorus
TGAAATTAAATGCACAAGCAGTCCTTACAAAAAATAGGTTTTCCAAGCTGTTTTTATGGCAATTTTTACAGACATATGAGAGTTTTATTAGCATAAGCACAGATTTCCATAAAGAACTTCTTAATCAAATTTACCACACCTTCATTTCTGTTTCATATCAGTTTTTAACATCAGTGAAAATAATCTGGCTGAACTGCTAAAAGACTGGATTCATACACTGAAGTGTCTCAAGGCGAGTTATTAATTTCCTGACAGCAATTTATGTTCCGGAGGAGATGCACAACACATAATAAACATAATGACATGAAATAAGACAAAACATTAAATCTTGAGCCAGCCCCTCTGGGTTCAGACATTCTGAACAATTAATGAATCAGGTCATCCATATAAATTTCTTATTTTTTAAGTGGAGTGTCTGTTTAGCTCCCCTGTATGCTGCATTTATGAATAATGGAAAGGATTGTATATCTTGCTCCTTCATACTGAGTCCGCATTTTCGCTGACAGGGAGTCTAGCTGTAGTATAAATAAGATACATCCCAAATGCAAAAGCAATCGTGTAATAAAACTCCATCTAGAAGCACAAATTTTAAGGAAAGATAGTCCTTCCTAGGGTCACAAGATGATTAGGGGACTAGAACATTTCTCTTATGAGGAAAGACTGAGAGAATTGGCTCCTTTTAGGCTTCAAAAGAGAAGATTGAGTGGGGGATCTCATAAATGAGGAAAACTTAAAGGGTGCTGTCAAGAGGATAGGGTTGGTTGTTTTTCAGTGGCACCCAATGACAGGACAAGGAGTAACAGGCACAAACTTGAACATAGAAAGTTCCATCTAAACCTGTGAGGGTGATGGAACAGTGGAACAGGCTGCCCAGGGATGTTGTGGAGTCTCCCTCTCTGGAGATACTCAAAACTCGGCTGGATATGCTTCTGTGTAGTCTGGTGCAGGTGATCCTGCTCTGGCCAGGGGGTTGGACTGCATGATATTTCGAGGTCCCTTTCAGCTCCTGAAATTCTGTGAAATTCTTTAACTTAAGGGTGATGGAGCACTGGAGCAGGCTGCCCAGAGAGGTGGTGAAGTCTCCATCTCTGGGGACATTTAAAATCTACGAGGATGCGTTCCTGTATGACCTTCTTTAAGTGAACCTGCTTTGGCAAAGGGTTTGGACTTGATGGTATCCAGAGGTCCCTTTCAACCCCTACCGTTCTGTGATTCTGTGTTAATCACATTTAAGGTCTCCAAATTCAGATGTTAAGTAAACATTTTAAACAACCTTTCATTACCACGTTACACGTATCCCATCACTGCCACCAGCAAGCTCTTAAGAAGGTTAACTAATCTGCCCATCATTATGAAAAGTACTATGAAAGTCTAACACCAGTCACTCAAATCAGTATCAAGTTACTGTGTATTTGAAAGACAGCACTATTTTTTTCTGGGAGGAAAGAAGATGGCGTCTTTCAGGTGTCTCTAACCTTCTGACTAGTATGTCTGTTTAACCAACATGCTCAGCAATACAATTAAATTAGTGAAATGCTGTCAGAGAACATTTCTGTATATGACCTAGGGGCAAAAGAAACAAGGGGGTATGGGTATAAATTCTGGCTCCAGTTCAGGAGAGCACTTTAGCATACTCCTGAGCTAAGCAATGAGGGTCTTTAAAGCCACTGGACCATGAGCAAATGCTTAATTACAGAATTAACTCTTCTCAGAATTCAGTCCAAACAGCTTGATCTTGTAGTAGATAAACACTCTCAGCTTCCATTATACTGAGAGCTCTGTATTGAAGTGACTGAAGAGTTTGGGTGTGACAGTGTAAGCTGGAAACTTGTCTCCAGCAGTAGGGAAGAGAAGCAAAGCCGTGCTAAGGCTGAAGATCATAGAATCAAAGAATCATAGAAGTGCTTTGGTTGGAAAAGACCTCTACGATCATTGAGTCCAACCATAGACCTAACACCACCACCTTCATTAAACCCTGTCCCAAATTTCCACATGTTTCTTGATCATCTCCAGGGATGGTGACTCTACCACCTCCTTGGGCAACCTATTCCAATGCCTGACCTCTCTTTCTATAAAGATTTTTTTCCTAATAACCAACCTAAACCTGCCCTGGCACAATTTCAGGTCATTTCCTCTCTTCCTATCACCTGGTATTAGAGAGAAAAGATCAACTGCCCCCTCACTCCAACCTCCTTTCAGGAAGTTTACAGAGCAATGAGGTCTATCCTCAGACTTCTCCAGACTAAACAATACCAGTTCCCTCAGCTTCTCCTCATAAGTCTTATAAGTCCATACCTTTCACCAGCTTTCTTGCCCTTCTCTGGACACACTCTAGCACCTCAATGCCCTTGTAGAGAGGCAGTATTTGAGGTGTGGCCTCACCAGAGCCAAGTACAGGGGCATGATCACTTCCCTACTCCTGTTGGCCACACTTTTCCTGATCCAGGCCAGGATGCTCTTGGCCTTCTTGGCCACCTGAGCACATTGCTGGCTCATGTTCAGTTGCTCTTCTTTCCTTAAACAAAAAAAAGAATAATCATATTTGTATCCCATGAAGATAAACGCCAATAACCTCCAGGGTAAACCTACACAAGGATAAAAGAAAGAATCAGAAACCCAAAAAGACTAAAAAAGTTTAAGATTGTAAAGTAGGCTTGAAAATATTATCCTCTGTAGCCAGGGTAGTTTGTCTGGAGTGACTTCTGCAAGCAGAAGTGGATTGCAAATGTTTTAAGTGAATTCTCATGAAAGGCCTCTTTTCAGCCCCACCTTGCTTTTAGCAGCATTATTTCATTATTATTAGCATTCGAATTTATTAATTGCCCATTCCATGCCTAAAAGTACTTCTTGGGAACTGTAACAGCAGCACTTTCTGTGATGGAGGGAAGACTTTGTTAGCAATTAGGCACTTGAAATGTGTTAAGTGGTTTAAGAGTGGTGCAACTTGAGCCCTGGGTGAAAGTGTAAGTAGATTCCAGAATATCTGAAAAGTGGGATTTAGACACACAGGTTTAACAAGTGTACACTAATGCAGATGAATGTCAAAACAGAAAGGAGGTATGGCATCCTTGAAATGGCAGATTTTTTTAATGGCTTGAGACTTTAAGAATGCATATTTGATTGCTCATTAAAGTGATCACTGTTGCAGCTTCTTAAGTGCATTACACTGCCTCTTTGTAAGACTTTCTCTCCAAACCGTTCAACTGTCTCTGTTTTCTATCCAAATAGCATTTAAATTATTTAACATAAAACTGGTGCAGTCTGGTGACCAAAAGTTCAAAAATACAAGCAGGGCTTCTAATGAATAAATTGCAGCAGCAATTTGAAAATTGTAGGGCTTAAAGAACATTACAAGTCTCATTTGAAGAAAATCTCCTCAAAGAATACTATTTATCATTTCAAACACATTTCCTTGCTCACTGAGAAAGGAAGGAAGGAGTCTGAGATCTTTAAGACTGAGCAAGTGGATGAGATTTTGTTATGAGAATAGACTGCACAGCTGCGGCAGCCCCAGCCTCAACCTTCAAAGCTCAAATATTTCCTGTTGACAATGTATGTGCATCAGTGAGGCCAAAAACCTAGTACCCGATGGCAAAACACAGGAACAGAAATCTGTACTTTCTACAGACTATGCATGCACATCTTCCCCTCCTCCTTCATAGTTGTCCATTGTGCTATAAATGCATTCACCTGCAAGAAGATAGCCTCAATTCTAACTAAAAATAATCAACAAGCTTGCCTATAAAAACCACAGCGACCCTGCGCCAGGGGAGGTTTAGGCTGGAGGTTAGGAGGAAGTTTTACACAGAGAGAGGGATTGCCCATTGGAATGGGCTGCCCAAGGAGGTGGTGGAGTCATCATCACTGGAGGTGTTCAGGAGGAGACTTGATAGGGTGCTTGGTTGCATGGTTTAGTTGGTTGGGTGGTGTTGGACGATGGGTTGGACACGATGATCTTGAAGATCTCTTCCAACCTGGTTTATTCTATTCTATTCTAATACAATACATATCCTTCAACCCCCCAAATTGATTTTTTAGCTTCTGTAGTTTGCCTAAATAGGAATCCTTTAAAAAAAGACGGAAAAAGAAAAAAAAAAGTCTTTAACCATGGAAACCAAACTGTGAAAGTCTGGTCCTCCACATCTGCTAAATCACTGGCAACAAGACAGGTCAGGGAAAAGGTAAGGAACAACTGAAAACAATCTGAGGATACTAATTTACAGAAGGTGGTTTCTGTATATTTTTTTTGTCTTGGATTTCTTGTTAATAATTTACAGGAACTCCAGCTGGAGTTCAGTGTGCAGTATATTACATGCAAGCACTCAGCACCACAAAATCTGCTGCCATTCTAGGAAACATTAATGAATCCAGCCAGGGTCTCTCATCTTGTACACAAAGACTACCTCTCAAATTACTAGAAATTCTCAAAACAGAAGACACTTTGGCAATCTGTTTACATCTTCATCCTAAGACTGTGGAATTGCTTTTCCACACAAGTACTACTGTGAAATTCAGCCGTGGTGCTGAGATAACTTTCCCAGTCAAGTAAAGGTTACAATTTTTCAAAAACCATGGCATGCACAGAGATGGCAAGAAATAAAAAATTTCCTTCTAGATTCCTAGCTTTTCAATTATTTTGAGTAATACAGACTTAGATTCACAAAGACATTTGGCTTTTCCTAGTATTTCCCATCTATGTACAAAACAGGTGGCAATATTATTACACTACCTGTCAAGTTCTCTGCAGTGATAAAACATACCATTTCCTCTACTTGTAAAACCTACCTCTCCCTGCAACTACCAGAAAGGAAGTTTTAACGAGGTGGGGGTTGCTCTCTTCTCCCAAGTACAGGCTGGGGTCAGAGTGGCTGGAGAGCAGCCAGGTAGATAGGGACCTGGGAGTACTGGTCGATGGTAGGCTGAACATGAGCCTGCAGTGTGCCCAGGCAGCCAAAAGGGCCAATGGCATCCTGGCCTGCATCAAGAACAGTGTGGCCAGCAGGAGCAGGGAGGTCATTCTGCCCCTGTACACTGCACTGGTTAGGCCACACCTCGAGTACTGTGTCCAGTTCTGGGAACCTCAGTTTAGGAAGGATGTTGACTTGCTGGAACGAGTCCAGAGAAGGGCAACAAAGTTGGTGAGGGGTTTGGAACACAAGCCCTGTGAGGAAAGACTGAGGGAGCTGGGATTGCTTATCCTGGAGAAGAGGAGACTCAGGGGTGACCCTATTACTTTCTACAACTACTTGAAGGGAGGTTGTAGACAGGCGGATGATGGTCTCTTCTCCCAGGCAGCCAGTACCAGAACAAGAGGACACAGTCTCAGGCTGTGCCAGGGAAGGTTTAGGTTGGATGTTAGGAAGAAGTTCTATACAGAGAGAGTGATTGCCCATTGGAATGGGCTGCCTGGGGAGGTGGTGGAGTCACCATCATTGGAGGTGTTCAGGAGGAGACTTGATGGGATACTTGGTGCCATGGGTTAGTTGTTTAGGTGGGTTGGATTGGTTGATGGGTTGGACGCGATGATCTTGAGGGTCTCTTCCAACCTGGTCTGGTCTATTCTATTCTGTTCTGTTCTGTTCTATAGGACAAGAGCAAATTACGTCAGGTTGCACCAGTGGAGGTTTACATTAGATACTAGGAAAAATTTCTTACTGAAAGAGTGGTCAGGCATTGGGACAGGCTGCCCAGAGAGGTGGTAGAGTTACCATCCCTGGAGATGCTAAAAAAACATGTAGACATAGCATGTTGGGACGTGGTTAGTGGAAGTCATGTTGTTGGGTTGATTGTTTGACTTGAGGTTAGAGGTATTTTCCAATCTTAATAACCCCACAATTCTATTTCATGACCTTAAAAACTAGTATTATGCCAAAGTGATGTTGATCCAAACCACTTATGCTCTTTGTGAATATACATCTTTAATTTCTGTAATTACACAGTTTTTAAACTTACACTGACTAAAAATTAGATGAAATTTTATAAGTGGTATCTGTAGTCCTATGAATGGACCAACAGTTGCATGCTGAGCATGAATCCAGTGGACTGCAATATCTTATTCAGACCTCACTCTCAGCAGGCCTGTGTGCACTCAGCTTTAGGCTGCTCAGTAGCAGCTAAGGATTTATTGTCTACAAATATTTACATTAAGTTTCTTCTGTTTATACTAACTCATAATTTATAGGCTGGAAAATAAATCATCATCTGATTAAATTTACAGACAGAAATCTAGTGTCACTGCTGCACCCAGAGTGATCTCATCTCACATTATTAGCAGAAGTACAAAATGAAATAGCCAATGTAATTATTTTTAAATATTCACCACTGGGAAGAAAGGGACATGAATAAGGCTTCTCCTTGGGCACACAGTATCCAGGGCATTACTGTTTGCCAGTTTGCTGTTGGCAAGCCAGGACACCAACATGTGGTGGCTCAGGCTGGGTGCCCCACCTGGTGCCACCACACAAGCCACACCTGGTGTGTCCTGATTGTCCAGCCCAGGGGGTGGACATGGGAAGCTACATATTTGATCCCATAATGTCCTGCTCTCCATAAAACCATCAGCAAGGGTCCTGCACTTCCTCTTTCTTCCCTCACTGCTATCTGGTAATGGGGGGAGCTATCTTGTGGCCTCTTGGGCCTCGGTGGGCCCAAGGCGGGGAGGGGAGGGCAATCTCGGATCTGGCCAGCTGACATTAGCCTAAGAGTGGAGGAAGCAGGGAGAAGGAGCCCTGGGGATTTTGGGTGTACCCTCAGGTGGGAATGGGATGCTTTTGGGTATGCTTTGGGATCTCTTTTGTCACTATGCCTGTGGTTCTCTGCAAAATATTCACAGCTTTTCCATTTAAACTTTCCACCACTTTTGCAATCCATTTATCTGAGTCTCATTTTTTTTTGCCCATGGTGGTAGGAAGGGGAGGATCAGCCCCTCAACCCACCACACAACACCACAGGTCCCTGTCTTGCAGCATACACATAACAGTGCTAAGTCCCTGCCCAACTTGCTTCTAACCATTATCCATAAGAGAGCCATGCCATTAGCATCATTTTTTCAATGACAATTTGACTTTGGGAGTTATTACTGAGATATTCATTGTTTTGGTCATGTCCTGGACTTAAGTGAAACACTTGGGTGTGCAGCCTAGGGGACAAGGTCTAGCTTGCACAGGCAGTTTTGCACAGTCACACTAGATGATTGTAGCACTTTGACCAGGCAAGGCAAGTCTAATACAATGTACAGCAAAATCATGGAACAGCTGGGGTTGGAAGTCACCTCTGGAAATCATCTGGTCCACCCCCCAACCTACTACCTGAAGGGAGGCTGCAGACAGGCGGAGGTTGGTCTCTTCTCCCAGGCAACCAGCACCAGAACAACAGGACACAGTCTCAAGCTGCACCAGGGGAGGTTTAGGCTGGAGACTAGGAAGAAATTCTACACAGAGAGAGTGAGTGCCCATTGGAATGGGCTGCCCAGGGATGTGGTGGAGTCACCATCACTGGAGATGCTTACAAGGAGACTTGATAGAGTGTTTGGTAGCATGGTTTAGTTGAATAGGTGGTGTTGGCTGGACATGATGATCTCAAAGTTTTTTTCCAACCTGGTCTGGTCTGGTCTATTCTATTCTATTCAAGTAGGTTCACCTAGATCAGGTTGTACAGGAACATGCCCAGGTGGCTTTGGAAAGACTCCAGAGGAGACTCTGCAACCTGCCTATGCAGCCTGTTAAAGTGCTTCAGTACCCTCAAAGTAAAAAAGTTTCTCCTTCAGTTTAAGTGAAACCTCCTGTGTTCTATTTTGTAGCCCCTTGTCCTATCACTCACCATTAATGAAGAGATACCAGCACCATCCTCATGACCTCCACTCTTTAGATATTGATAAGATCCCCTCTGTCTGCTCTTCTGCAGGCTAGAGAGCCCTAGGTCTCTCAGCCTCTCCACGTAAGAGGGATACTCCTGGACGCTAATCACTTTTGTGACTTTCTGTTGGACTCTCTCCAGTAGTTTCTCGATACTCAAATGAGACAAAACTTTCTTTCCAATAAAGAGTTTTCTTGAGGGAAAACAAAGGGATTTAATGACACTTTCCACTAGTCTGGGAAACAAAAGCAGATCAAGAGCCTGAACATTTCTAAGGAATGCTGAGGGTGGCAGTAACAGGACCCCACTTTTCATGATTTCTCCCTCTTAGCCACCATGCTGCTCCTGCCACTGTGTGGCTGCAAGCCAACTGCAGCTCAGCCTAAGGGAGGCTACAGGGAATGCTGCAGCCCTCAGCCTTCCTGCCCACAGCACCCAAAGCTCTCAGGGACGCATTTGAGCTTGCTTCCAAACTCCAGCCCTGCTGAAAGACCATTTTTCACATTTGGTGGCAGTGTTTCTCAAGGCTCAAGCTGTCCAGCTCCCATCCTGCCTGGCACCACTCTCCGTAGCCAACTCAAAGATGGAGCAGAGCGGATGGCATCAGGGAACTGCTCCAGCACATGGCAGACACGGGGAAAAGCTACGCTTTCTCAGCTGCCAGGCACGCAAAGCGGCTGTCGCAAGAGGCTGTGCCAGCCAAGCAGGTTTTCCCTTTGGTCTGAAAGGTGAGCTCCTCATCCAAAGCAGAGATCTTCTGCAGAGTATTCCCACAGAGTGCTGGCCACAAACCCAGCTGCAAATGGCACAGCAGCTGCACACAGCCTGCTCCTTCCCTTGACAGTACATACAATCTGGGTTGCTGGCTTTGAAAGAATAAAGAAAAACTTGCCTAGGTGCAATCTGGCCTTTTACTTCTTTATACAATACACCATACGGTAATAGCAGTTTTCACTACCAGCCTCCCTCAGTCAGGGCTTAAATCTTTGCAGATGTCAGCAAACCTTCCATTTCACTTTCACATGAACTACAGAAGCCAGAAGTCCTACTGTAGCTTGTTATACCTTCCCTAATGTTAATGCACCATTTTGAATACCAGCAGAAACGGTACTTGTGTATTTGAAAGGAGTCTGCAACCTGATGCCAGGTCACCATTTGGCTGGAGATAGATTGGCCTGTCCCTCTGAGGAGCTGCACCCTCAGATACCAACCTGACACACAGAAAACAATGGGTTGCAAATGCTACCTAAACATTAATTGTCTTATTTCTCTCCTTTGCCTCTGGGCAGCTTGTTTTCACAGCTGTAAAATCCAAGCATGAGGCAGATTTGTTGAAGCTTCAGCTGTGTCTGTCAAATAAACCATTTAAAGGCTTTGTTATTATGATAGTAATTTGAAGAATTATACAATTGTCTGGTTGGAAAAGATCTTAAAATCATCGAGTTCAACCATAACCTAACATCTCCCTGTTAGAACATGTCCCTAAGCGGCTCACACAGGCATCATTTAAACATCTCTAGGGATGGTGACTCTGCCAATTCCCCGGGCAGCCTGTTCCAGTGCCCAATGACCACTGAAGATTTTTTTTCCTAATATCCAATCTAAACCTCTCCTGGCTAAACTTAGGTCCATTTCCTCTCACCCTGTCACTTGTTACCTGGGAGAAGAGGCCAGTCCTCACCTGCTGGCCACACTACTACTTGACACAAGCCATGATGCTGTTGGCCACAATTCAGACATGTTCCTTCAGCTCCTAGGGCTAACCTGCTTTGAGTAAATGTCGCTGACTAACCACAGCTTCCTGACACAAAACCCAAACTCTTTCAAAGCTATGATAAAATGCACATGATGTAGGCAATGTTCAGGCAGAGAAAAGCCCCAAAGCCCCAGGAGCTTGGAGGAGCTTGTCTTTTAGAACCAGGGAATAATCAAGAGTTATTGGAAGTGAAGTATCCTTGCTATTGCTCTTGGTTTTTTTTGTGGTGGGTTTTGTGTATTTTATTCAGGCACTTGTGTTTGCTTTTGACATCACACCATCAGTTACAGAGGAAGTCACAGTAGTTACAGATATCTTTACTCTCCCTGGACATGAACAAAAGTTGAAATTTCTCCAATCCTAGAAAATCCTTAGCCCTTGGGAGTATCCTTCCATGCTCTTATCTATGGCTTATCAAGTAATAAAACCAGCTTCAAAGCAAATTCAGCACTCCTCCATAACACCACAGTCCTACTGCTTCCAAAAGTGCATGATGTGAATTTGGGACCACGATGGAGCCCGTGTGATGAGGCCCCATGCCCGGATGTGGAGGGCTGCTGAGAAGCATGCAGGGTTGTGGCAACTCAGCTACTTCCCTGCACCAGAGACTACAGCTGACCTGAGCTGTGCTGTGGGCTTCATGGGTCCTATGGGCTGGGCCTGCATTAGGAAAATTAGCTCTGGTATAAGTAAAGAAATGGAAAGTACACAAAAGCATAGTAAAAAAATGGGGGGGAAAGCAATACCTGAGGCAATTCCAGTTCTCAATGGTGGCCTCAGTTAACAGTCTCAGGATATTCACATAAAGAAATACAGGACTCTCTGGCACAGAAGAGCTTTCATTCTGCATTTGCTTCTGGGTTTGATGCACTGCTGTTCTCCCAAGAGAAAGGGCAGTTATTTTTTATCTCATCCAGGAGAGCTGTGGCTGAATCACTGAGCTACAATACATGTGCCTGTGTGAAAAGAGACAGCTCACCACCCACAAAGCATGTTTAGAATGGCTGGGGATCACAGAAACCACACATTCAAGCCCCAGAAGAGCTGCCTTCAAGCCTTCAGCTTTCTAAGCAAAAGCAATTTTCAGAGGGTGTTTTAGGGCATGGGCTGTCGCTCCCAGAGGTGAAAGCAAAGAGAAAGGCAGGGGGCTTCCAGACACTTTGGACAGAGCCACTTCTGACCAGCTGCATTCCCCTGGCAGTGTGCTCTCCAGGAGCAAAGCTGTTTCCTTTTCTCCTGGGTAATTCAAATGAAGATGGAGAAATCATTAAGAGATGAAAGGGATGGGGAAGCAAGTAAATACGTGTTATTACCAAACTCTGGATAGTGGTAAAGAAAAAAGATGAGCAAATCTGAAGGACTTATGAATCTTTAAAACCAATGCTGCTGTCATCCAGCCTCTCATAAGCCAACCCTAGTGTTTAAACACAGTAATAATATACCTATATATTGCCCCTCTGTCACTTCATTTGAATCATTAATGTCACAACAAAAAGAACAGTCTTACTTCCCAGGTAATTACTGTGTATCTATTAAAATGAATTAAATCTCTATTGAAAATGCTTGTTTGTTCCATATTCATCCTGTTAATGTGTATCTTTTCCTTTGTTATATCTGGTAAAATGTTGAGCACACTACATTGGGAAAATCAATAATTAAATAGCTTTACAGTAATTACTCCAATAGCACGCATTCTTGCCACTTAACAATACAAATTAAATCCACTAAATTAAAATTTAAACTAACAGACAAAGCTGGGCATGTCAAACACTAGCCCTCCCAGACGTCTGTACTGGTCAGAAAGTCATTACATTGAGTGACAAGCCTCCTGCAGAACATTTTAGGGAGTGTTTTATTTGCTCATTTGTCTTTATCGCTAGTGTGTTTCAAGGCACGAGAGGCAAGTCAATACAAAAACATGGCAAGCGGCAGCAGCAGGGAGAAGGCTGTGCACAAGCAAATGGAAATGGCCTGAAATTGTGCCAGGGGAGGGTTTGATTTGATATTAGGAATCATTTCTGTACTCAAAGAGCGGTCAGGCACAGGAATAGGTTGCTCAGAGAGGTGGTGGAGTCACAGTCCTTGAAGATGTGTGCTCCTGCGGCCAAGAAGGCCAAGGCCATTCTGGGGTGTGTTACAAGGGGTGTGGTTAGTAGGTCAAGAGAGGCTCTCCTCCCCTTCTACTCTGCCCTGGTGAGGTCGCATCTGGAAGGACCACAGGGAACTGCTTCAAAGAGTCCAACACAGAGCCACAAAAATGATTAAGGGAGTGGAACATCTTCCTTGTGAGGAGAGAGTGAGGCAGCTGGGGCTCTTTAGCTTGGAGGAGACTGAGAGGTGACTTCATTCATGTTTATAAATATGCAAAGGGGGAGTGCCAAGAGGATGGAGTCAGGCTCTTCTCAGTGATGCCCAATGACAGGACAAGGGGCAATGGGTGGAAGTTGAGGCATAGGAAGTTCCATGGAAACATGAGGAAATACCATTTCACTGTGAGGATGACAGAACACTAGGACAGGCTGCCCAGGGCAGTTGTGGAGTCTCCCTCTCTGGAAATATTCCAGACGTGCCTAAAGGTGTTCCTGTGTGACCTGCTCTAGGTGATCTTGCTCTGGCAGGGGGGTTGGACTGGATGATCTTTCAAGGTCCTTTCCAGCCCCTAACATTCTGTGATACTGGGATTCTATGATGTGGCACTCTGGGACATGGTTTAATGGCCACAGTGGTGTTAGGCTGACAGTTGAACTCAATGATCCTGGAGGTCTTTTCCAGCCCAAACAATATATGATTCTATGAAATCACTTGCAAATTATTTCAGTGTAGTTGACCTCCTTGTGTCTGATCCAGCATTTACAGTAAATGTCTACATGGAGACATATGTAACACAATTTTTAACATACACATACAAATTGTATACTGCCATATATTTATAAGCATACATACACTGCTTTAATAACATGTGTACTCAAATGTGCAAGATAAAGAGCTTTTCTTCATTGAGGAGATTATTTGTTAAATGAACTGAACACTACTTATTTCATTATTTATCTGAGAATTAATATTTTGGCATATTCTAAGTGAAGAAAGCCAATCTGTCCTGCCAATTGTAGCTGTGGACATGCAGGCATGTTCATCCTGGATTAGGTCAAACATTTAAATTCCAATAGCTCACTACACTATTATTACTCCCAGCCTGTAGGGGAGACTGATGGTGTATTTTTAATACCATGGGACCATGGACAGAAACCATAACAGAGTTGCACAGCTAAAATAAGGAAGCCTGTGCTCTCCTGCCCACCCTACTGCTTCTGTACTCCTGAATCACTTTATCCCTGGCACAGCCTCACAGTAAAATTGATTTGGGATTTGAAAGCTAATTTTAATCTCCATCATCGCCATTCTCCCTTTCCCTGGGGCTGGAGTGAGGAGAAGGGTAGGCAGGACCCAGAAGTGTTGAACTGCTGCTTTGCAGAGGCAGAAATTATGAGCTAGCAGTCCAAAAGCTGGGGTTTGTGGAGTCTTGCTGAAGGACCAGCCACACTGTGTTTTCCTTTAGGCCAAATGCTCTATTCAAGCAGTAATTTTAATGGCTTAGTCACATCTGCTGAGAGATGAACATTTTCAGATTCTCATTTTAAAATAACCAATATTTTGGCTTTGCCCACCTCAGGCAAAAAGCCTCATCTTTTTTCTTCAAGGAAAAAAAATAAGGAAGTAAATAATCTGAAGCCTCAGCTGAAGTCACAGCATAGGTAAGAATTCTGCAA
Source organism: Melanerpes formicivorus (assembly GCF_026170545.1). Lineage (NCBI taxonomy): Eukaryota > Metazoa > Chordata > Aves > Piciformes > Picidae > Melanerpes > Melanerpes formicivorus. The sequence goes on from NW_027142377.1 coordinate 4,818,718, forward strand.
TTGCTTTAATTAATAAAAAATAACTACAAAATCTGACATACTATATTGAGACCTGTGCTCATTTTAACTATCACTCCTTCATAGGTTGTAATAGGCATTTGTGCCCCACACATGGAGTCAAGCACCAAACCCGTATTTCCCAGTAGCACTGCAGTATGTACTAACATTATGTTGATTTTACTATTATCATATATCTGAAACATTTTCATTTATTGGACATCATTACCCAGGTTGGAGCAGGGAGCACAGATGGATGTAGAGGTGACTCCAAGCTCTCTGTTCAGGGCAGTGTTGCTCCCAGGGAAGTGCTGTGATGTGCTTCTGAAATGCACTGGAAATCTGGGTCCAAAAAGTTATTGAGGCTTTTCTCTCATTTATGACAAATATTAGATTCATTCATTTTTGTAGTTCAGCTAAGCCACTGATATTCATTTTTTTTGCTGAGAAGTTTACAAAATAATCACTTGACATTTCATAAAATATCACAGTATCCTTCCTTATGAAACAAAAAGCCTTGCTCAAGCCTTAGGTGGAGGAAATGGATGTACTAGACCAGTGCTGCCTAAAGACCAAAGCCTTCAACCCATGCACCCCTTGGGAAGCCGACCACAGTTCCTTCTAATCTTACTGGGTGAACCTTCACCACCAACGACTGAATTAAATTTCAAGGTCACTGACTCAAGCAAGTATGTGCAAGACTCTTTTAAACGTTGACATGCAAAAATCTCTAGGTAAGATTGAGTGGGACAGAAGGAGTGCTGCTATCTTGTCCGGGGAGATTCCAACTGGACATCAGAAGAAAATGTTTTACCATGAGAACAGTTAGACATTGGAATCATCTCCTAGGGGAAGTAGTAAATTCCCCTGCACTGGTCAGTTTCAAGACTCAGCTTGACAGAGTGCTAGGTCATCTCATTTAAACTACACTATTACCTAGAAAGGTTGGATCATTAGGGTCTTTTCCAAGCTGGCATTTGGTGATTGTCTCTGCCACCTTGCTATCCTGGATATTTCTGGTTTCATTCCACACAGGATCACTGCTCCAACTTTACAAGATCTATTTTGGCAGCAGGAAAGCAATTCTCTAAAAAAGCCTGGGAGTTAGCTGTGCTATCACTGAACCTGAAGAAAGTTCTCTGCATTGAGGTGACTGATCCTTAAGAAGAGGGTGTTTCAGATGCTAAGTGCTGCTTTCAATATCACACGGGTCAGGAAAGGCTAAGAGGTGTGGAAGAGACCAACAAGGCAGTAAACTGTCATCACAGGGAGAAAGAGGGGAGAAGCAAAAAGATCAGCAATACCTACTGCAAAAAGTGCTATGTTGTCTACTGATGCTTAACATAGCTATCACACAGAGCACTACTCCTATCTTTTTTTATAATACATATCTTTTTCTCTCCAATTTATACTTAACAAGATCTTTCATGCACCCAAATGATAAAAATAAAAACAAATCAGAAAACAAGCCCCACTGGGGCTGAAATAAGCTAACACTTACTTACTTTTGATGTTAGGGTAAAGGGACCAACAAAATCATGGTCTCTTGACCTACATGGAAAGCACTGCTATTATGCTGAGGCAGCACAGAAGAATGGAAAAAAAAATGCTTTCCCTTGAAACAGCTATGAAATAATGCAGACTTTGCTGTGTGCTGAGGGTACAGCTACTGCTGCTCTGGCAAACGCTGTCACATTTTTTTCCCCCACACTGCTTCATGAGATAGAAATTAAAATACCCAGGAAAACACTTGAAGCTGAAGTTGAATTTTTTCTGCCTTTTGAGTTTCATTTTGCTAGATAGATGTTTGACATCTCCCTTGACTGCATCTGTGTTCATCTAATCCACTATTCTCACCCAGACTTTAAATTGTACATTAATTAAGAGGATATGGCAGCAGCTTCTGAACTGGTGCCCTGATTGTATTACAACTGGGAAATGGGATTGTATCAGCCTTGGAAAAATATAAATAGTGTGTGAGATGTGTAAGTTATGAATTATCCATGGATACTAAATTAACAACAGATAACTGAAATGTATCCTTATCACAGTCCTCCAAAGCAGAAAATGAGGAGTGCAAACTGCCATCAGTTGCAAGATTTTCAAAACACAAATGTACTTTCTGGATGTCTGGTATTTGTGTCACATCATGCTGCTTGTAAGCTGTCATTCTGGGCCCTGCTCTCCCCAGATTGCAATCTCCTCTGCCCTCTCCAGATAAAGCAGCCCTCTGTGCACACACATATACATTTGTAACAGAATGGTCATTACTTTGGAAGGGTGAGAGCATCTTGTTGTATATTGTTCTAGCCAAAATAACAGATGCAGTCATGGACGAGCATCTAGGCTAGCAAAGAGGCGATAGTAAAGGCTGCCATACATATGGATGTACGGGGCAGAACCAAGAGGTTTGCTTCACTTGCAGGATTATTGAGATGCTTGGAATCATTACTTAGCCAACTTGAGAACAGTTTACTCAGTCACAGAAGAACTATTTAATATTTATGGAAGTAATAGACAAAGACAACAATTGCATCTCATTAGCTCTTTAGCTAATGTTTATTCCAGAGCTGGGAATAACCATATGCTATTACTCCTCAAATGAGCAATGCAAAACTGAAGTACTGAACAGAAATCCCCTGGCTACTGAACTGAACCAGTCCACAAATCCAGGTCCTGCATCACTGTCACAGGAGCCCTCCTGGCCCATGTCCTCAGGTGAAGCTCGACAGGCTGAAGCATGACATCAAAGCAAGCGGAGGAACTTGGCTCAGCCTTCCCCACAATTTGGAATCACGAGACTGCTACAAAGCTAAGGATTTCCTGAGCACAGCCTTGTTTGGTATCTGCAGGTAGGACATGAGTTGGTTCTGGTAGCCCATTTCCAGCTTTGTACTCAAATATCAACCACCACTACAGAGTGCAGCTTTGGCTGAAAAGACAATTTTCTAGCACTTTTTAAAAAGACTTATGAAAGTTACACCAAAAAATGACTATGCCTGGAAGTATGGAGCATATTAGTGAATGTTAAACTTCTTACCAAGCAAAACCAAAAAGGAGCAAATCATTTTTTGCAAATTTGCTGTGCCTTTATGTAGGGTACACATTTTCAAAGTATCACTACAAATACTAAATATAAATCAGAGTCAAACCTTGTGATGGTCCTGCAAGACATCACAAATATCTGAGAAGCCATGCTCTCAGTCTCTGTATCAGTGAAGAATATGTACATTTAATTACAGCATGTCATTCATTTGCTGAAGATGCAAAAGGAGAAAAGAATAATGCAGTCTGAGAAAAGCACACCCAATTGGTACATTTTTCACAGAATTCTCAGGGTTGGAAGGGACCCCAAGGATCATCTAGTTCCATCCCCCCCTGCCATGGGCAGTGATGCCTCACACTAAATCAGGTTGCCAAAAGCTACATCCAGCCTGGCCTTAAAAACCTCCAGGGATAATGCTTCAACCACCTCCTTGACAACCTGTTCCAGTATCTAACCACCCTCATGGTGAAGAACTTTCTAACATCTAATCTAAATCTCCCCTCCTCTAGCTTGGATCCATTCCCCATAGTTCTATCACCACCTGACACCCTAAAAAGTCCCTCCCCAGCATTCTTGTAGGTCCCCTTTAGACACTGGAAGGCCACAATAAGGTCTCCTTGGAGCCTTCTCTTCTCCAGACTGAATAACCCAACCCTCTCAGCCTGTCCTCATAGGAGAGGTGCTCCAGCCCTCTGATCATCCTTGTGGCCTTTATCTGGACTCATTCCAGCACATCCACATCCCTCTTGTAATAGGGGCTCCAGAACCGGACACAATACTCCAGGTGGGGTCTCGGGAGAACAGTGTAGAGGGGAAGAATCACCTCTCTTGACCTGCTGGAGGATATCATGTGGGACAGTGTCAAAGGCTTTGCTTTGAGTTGGTGGTTATGGCAAGTTCCCAGTAAAGGGTATCTGTGGGGTGATAGCCTCCTAAGCCACAATACAGAGCTATAAACACCAGTGAAAGAAATTCTTTGTTCAAGACAGTTCTTAAAAGTAACGATTACAGAAAATGCAGTCTTACTTTTATATTATTAAGTGGTCCCTTCCAGCAGTGGGATGGAGCTGTAATTTTTTTTTTTCCAATTAAAATGTCATTATTATCCTATGCATATTGCTTAAAGGAGCTTGAAAATGTCAGGGTTTCTAAAGAGAATCCCTCGTTCTTTCTGCTTACTTGCCGACTGCAAACTATGCATACCTTTTACGTTGCCAATGAACACCTAGGATTCATTCAGTCCCAGTGAGCAGCTGGCTCATACTGACTGTAATTTTTATAGATGAATATTTGGGTAATAGAGTTTCTCTGAAGCCAAATTAGAAATCAAATAAACGATAATATTACCTATAATCATTTCCTGTAGCTGATAGCTTAATAACAAGGACCTATTTTAATGCTATGCCAACTCCATAATCCCACAAAAATTGAATGCATCACAATGCATACCTCTGCTATTACATTTAGTTACCAACTTGTTAATATTGTTCATTCTATTCCAGTACTTCCCTGAAATCCCCTGCTTGGAACAGGGCATAATTTTATGATTGAAATATCAGCAAAAATAAAAGGAGCAGCTGTTAACCTCAGCAATCATAGACCAGATGCAACTATAAATGCATAAAGTACCCTTTCTTTTTCTTTTAAATCACTTTTTTTTCCCCCTTTCATTTCTCTCTGTTTGTTGAAATCCAAGTTTGGATACAGCAAGATGTTGCCAATTAATCTAACACACACAGCAGAACGATCACTTAGCTCTGAGCAAATTGTTCACATCACACATTATATCCCCATTCATATTTACTCTACAGCTTTACATTTGGCCATAGCCAGTAACTGCCTCGGTAGCATTAACTGCTCTGATATTTATAAATCCAGATCAAACAGGATGAACTGCAGTGGGAATCCACTGAACCAGCAAAACACCACCGAGCCTCTCACTTCTCCTTTGCTGGGTGGTTTTATCAAATCTCTGCCAAGAATGTTCCTTCTAAATGTCGATTACTGAAGAAAGTTTACCCAGTGCCAGAGCCACCAGCACATAAGTCATGCTAGAATAACAACTTGCCTATCATTTTAAACAGTGTTAAAAACAATGCTGGTGAGAAGCAAAAACGACATGTGGAAAACGAGTCTCTGCAAAAGGATGGGGGAGGCAGATTTGTCAGGACTGCAGCTCTGAGTAGCAGGCTGACCTTGCTCCATGTAAAAGGGTAAACTCTCCACCTGAAACATAAACTGGGAGAGGAGAAAAACAGCCAAGATGGGCTGTTATCATATTAAAACCAAGGGAATAAGGCAGCTACAAACATGAGGCTGGAGAGCAAGATTAGGACTGAGTCTGGGTACAACGACCATGGAGAGAGTAGGGAGCCTCAGCAACAAAGACTTAGCTAGAATAGGTAGCAGAAAAACAAATGGAGCAGGTATAACTAGGGGACATCAAGAAAGTCCACACTAGGGAACCAAGAAGTTTCTCCTGTAGGGTGCAAGAAGAAGTCATGGTAGCATCTCATAATGATTGCCAACCAGCAGATATCTGTGAGAGGTTGTATGGCACTTCTCTAGTGCGGTGCCGCATCAAGGCTAACAACTGCTGTCACTAGCTCCTCTCTTAGCAAAGCACAGAGGGTCCTGATAAATAACAAAAGGCATCAAGTGGATGCCTCATCACAGTTTCTTCTTTTAAAACTGTAGGCAGCTGCATTTAAAGACCTACACAAAAGAACACCAGAAAGACTTTCTGCACAAAAAAGTTAAGAAATGCATGAAATAAATGGTCCATATAACCTTTCTTCAGTTCCCTTCTCCACATGCAGATGTTGAGGCAACCCAGAACATGAGCAACACAAGGCAGCTGCATTCACACAGCAGAAATGCACTTAATGTGGGCATAATGAAACTTTAAAACATTTAGTGCCACCTTTACATTCTTTAATAGGGGGCTTCTGAATGCCAAAATCAGTGTGGCCTGAGCAATATTTCATTCATCACACCTGCTCTCTGAGGCTGGCTATTGAAAGTGAAGCCCCTCGAGATCTTCAGCCTTTATGTTCTATGCATGTAATCTTTTCTAATATGAACTTATATGTAGGTTTTGTAGCATGAAATTCCTTCAGGCACACACTAATGCTTTTTCCTCCTGGACTAAACTGTTGGAATTAGCAGCTTTGAAAGCTGTCACAATGACATAAAACACTCTATCTGCTTCTTCCTTCACCGCCAGTGGGCAATGTTATTTCATAAACAGTCTACTTCCAGGCTGATGTTGCCCACAGTTAAGAAAAAAAAAAAAGCCACAAAGCCTTTACAAAACACATATTTTAAGCATCCATAAGGTCTAACCACATGTACAGTGTCACAAAAACAAATGGGAATGTTTCTATGCTAGAAATTAAGAAGCTGATGGAAACTGAGGAGAAGCAGTGGCAGAACAGTTTTGGTTTCTTGCTAGAGATGCAGAGGGTTTTCTCAGGCAAGAACACTGCACAGCTGACACAGCTGTAAAGAGGCACATGTACACAGAAAGTGTAATTTAACTGAGTGAGATATCTATGACCAGCACCAGAACAAGAGGACACAGTCTCAAGCTGCGCCAGGGGAGGTTTAGACTCGAGGTGAGGAGGAAGTTCTTCACCAAGCGAGTCATTCGGCATTGGAACGGGTTGCCCAGGGAGGTGGTTGAGTCATCGACCCTGGAGGCGTTCAAGGGGAGATTGGACGTGGCACTTGGTGCCATGGTCTAGTCATGGGGTCTGCGTTGATAGGTTGGACTCGATGATCCTCGAGGTCCTTTCCAACCTAAGTGATACTGTGATACTGTAATACCTCAGAAGCTTTGACCTTCTGATCATTAATGTAGTTGGGAAGTATTTATATTTCATGCTGCACTCATTCTTGAATATGAAGTAGTTATCTGCCAAGATGGTGCTTCATCAGAAGGAACCCCTTTCTAGATACGCTTCACTTCTTTCAAAAAAGACTCCTGAGAGCAGAAACCATCAACACAAACCAGCTATTGAGCCTCCACCACTCCAGCACCTCAGGACGTCAAGAGTCGTCCAAAGGAAAGTGTTTTATGAAGAGCTCCGGTTCACTGCCCAAGCAGGCTGGCTGGCTGCCCCGGTGGCTCATCTTCTGGCACATTGGCACAGACTGTTCCTGTGCCCTCAAGAATTCTTTCTTGAAGTAGGTCCAGCCCTCCTGGACCCTTTTGTTTTTAAGGGCTGTTTCCCAAGGTACCTTCTGAAGTTAGTTCCTTAAGTGACCTGAAGTCTGCCCTCTGGAAGTCCAGAGTGGAGGTCTTGTTGCTGCCCCTCTTAGCTTGACTGCATATTGAAACCTCAATTATTTCATGGTCACTGACCCCAGACAGCTTCCAACCACCACATCTCCCACCAGCCCTTCTCTATTTGTAAAAAGAAGTTCAAGCAAAGCCTTACTCCTGGTAGGCTCACGCAGCAGCTGGGATAGGAAGCTATCCTCCATATACTCTAAGAACATTCTAGACTGCCTCCTCTCTGCTGTGTTAAGTTCCCAGCAGATAAGAGGCAGGTTAAAATCACCCATAAGAACAAGGTCTGGCAATCTTGAGAAAGCCTCTAGCTGCCTATCAAATAATTCTTCAACCTCTTCATCCTGGTTGGGTGGTCTATAACAGACTCCAACCAGGATGTCAGCCTTGTTGGTCTTCCCTCTAATTTTCACCCACAGGCACTCAACCTGATCATCCTTGATCTCTAGTTCCATGGCATCTAGTACTTCTCTGACACAAGCCTCTTTCCCCTGAGATGTTGCCTTTTTTCTCATGAGAAAAGGAACAAAAAAAGAGCAGAAACAAACCCAAGTAATACCTATGTTCTAAGTAACTTCTACAGATGGATCTTTAACCACATCATCTGAAACGGTAAAGCACAACTGAACTTTGAACGTATTTTTCCTTTATGGTATCATACCTTCTTACACTGCCCTGCTCACAAACATATATAGCCTACAAGAACATAGTACCCATGGCCTACAAGAAAGCTGGTGAGGAACTTTTTAGGGTGTCAGGTGGTGATAGAACCATGAGGAATGGATCCAAGCTAGAGGAGGGGAGATTTAGATTAGACATCAGGATGAAGTTCATCCCCATGCGGGTGGTGAGACACTGGAACAGGTTGCCCAGGGAGGTGGTAGAAGCCTCATCCCTGGAGGATTTTAAAGCCAGGCTGGATGTAGCTCTGGGCAACCTGCTCTAGTGGAGGGTATCTCTACCCATGGCAGGGGGGTGGAACTAAATAATTCTTGGAGCCCCTGCCAACCCTGACAATCCTGTGATCTACCTGCCTGCAACTGCATAGAAGCAACTTAAAAAGCCAGCAGTATCTTTATCATGCCTTACTGAAATGACTGTTGCAATCAAAAGCAAAGCCAGAACTAGATGAAAACCTATTTTCACTAATGCAATAACAATAATTCTATAAACATATTAACAATTTCCTGCCTCACTCTTAATTTTATTTTCTCTCCCTTATATTCATTTAGAAGGATAATGATATCGTTTGTTATTCTGTCTAATCTTTGTTGAGCATACAGGCTAGAAGAAAGAGAAATGAGATTGCTGGCATTTAGACGTAAATTGGGTATAACAAATTATTACGCAGGTACATACTTGTAACTGGTACTTAGTTCTGCAAGTTTATTACAAACAGGGTTGCCTTTGCAATGGGTCCACAATGCGTTTCCAGCTATTACCTGAGAGAGGAAACCTTACTCAGGCAAATTCCACAGAACTCAAGGCCAACTCTTCCATGACGAAACCTCACAGCAACCAGTGCTGCATGAGCCAGGGTGGATCAACACGTTTGGTGCCGTTGCGTTGTTTTGGTTTGGTTTCGATGGGGTTTCGAGTTTGTTTTGTTTTTTAATTCATTAGTTCAAATTAAATCTATCTGGAATTTCATTTGTAGAAAGTGGAGACAAAACATTAAACCAGCATGCTTTCAAATAAATCCTAATTACTTACAAATGCAAATGCATCAACTAGCCTTGGACATGCAATTAGATAGCTAATTATTATAAAAAAGGCAACTGCAGATTGTAACACATGCTGTCAGGTCCTGCACTGACAAAATACAATATCATAGAATCATAGAATTGTTAGGGTTGGAAGGGACCTCAAGAATCATCTAGTTCCAGCCCCCCTGACATGGGCAGGGACGCCTCACACTAGATCAGGTTGCTCACAGCCATATCTAGCGTGGCCTTAAAACCCTCTAGGGATGGGACTTCTACCACCTCCCTGGCCAACCTGTTCCAGTGTCTCACCACCCTCATGGGGAAGAACTTCTTCCTAACATCCAATCTGAATCTACCCATTTCTATTTTTTTTTCCATTCCCCCTAGTCCTATCATTACCTGACACAGCTTGGTGTCGTCAGCAAACCTGCTGAGGGTGCACTCAATGCCAGTGTCCATGGGGCAAACAAAGATGTTACCTCCGAGGAAGTTGCCTGGGAAGCAGCTATTGCTATTTTTCACAAGATATAAATGATGGATGGATTGTAAGAGCCTGGAGGGAGGTGATGATGTGTATTCACCTCTTGCCTTCCCTGGCAGGAGCTCACATGAGAAACTGGACTGTCCCTGGCAGGACTGGGGCACCAATTTGAGACATTTCTAAGCCTTCTCCTGAACACTGCCAGCTACATTTCAGCTCCAATTTGAGCAATGGAGAGATTTTAAAAACTGGCCAAGAACTTGCCAGTTCCACAGTTTCAGCATTCTCTTTGCTTAGGCATCTTGGAAGATGATTTCCAGATAATGAACCTAATTTCACATTTCTGCTTGCCCACAAAGAAACTTCTCCATGATATATTTCCCGTACAAGTCTTTTTCAGACAACAGACATATCCCAAATCCTTCAAAGTCCTCATTTCTCTTTTTACAGACACATAGCCCAACCCAGCAATGCCACTTCAACAACCACCTGCTGTGAGCAAAGCTGGAAGAAAGAGAAACCAGAGCTCACCAGAGGGAATTTTCATTCTTGGGTTGCTGAAAGAGGATAGAGCTGACACAAAGGTAATAAAGAAGAAACCTTCTCTGCATGAGCCACCGATCAGCAGAATATGATTAGACTGAGATCATGATAAAGCCAGATTTTCCCCAAAAATTCTGTGGAATCAATAACTCTCTAACAATACATTTCAGGAGCTGCTCACTTGGTGATGTAAGGGAGATCTTAATCCTCCTAGAAAAATCACTGGAGATCGATAAAAAGCTACGTTTATTTTCTATGTTATTTTTAAACCTTTCCCTGTTTATACAGTCTCCACATTTCCAGATGCTTTTGAGACTTTATATATCATGGGTTTGATAGCAATTAAGAGAATGCTACACGGACCCATCTGACACAAGTTATCTGTTTTTGTGCCAGGATTTTGCCATGTAATGTTTCCAGCTGCATCCTTTCTGAAATGCTAGTACTGCTCACAGAAATGTAAAACAAATCTACCATTACAGTACCAAACACACAAAAAACTAAAAAAAACACTGAAAAAGCATTTTAAAGCACTCCTAATTCACTTTGCCTGCAAGAAGCTAAAACAGCTTTCCAGATCAGCCCACAAGTTGAGAGCATCAGCATAAAATGCAGATGGCAGCGCTGTTTGGTGTGTATCCACACCAGTTGACATCCCCACCGGGCCACTCCTTGCAGTGGCAATAGATTGTCTCAACTGATTGATTCAGCTCACTCCTAGAGTTACACATTAGAAATGGCAACAGTGGTTAAAAGCATGAGCAGAGACAGGGGCAGGAGAAGACATGAGACAGTGAGTCTTGCTGTAAGATTAAGTTTAGTCAAGCGATCTCAGCAGAGGGAACTGTGGAAAGATGAGATTTGTCATGAACCCCTTTAGATCTTGTACAGCCATTCTGATTCAGGAGAGAAATGCTAACATCATCTGCATAACCCAGGTGGCACTCAGTGGACCTGACTCTACTTCTGCCCTTTGGGATTTTTTAAAGAACACTCTCAGGGATTTCTCCGTGTGTACACCCCTCAAGACTCACCATTCCTTTTTAAGTCTAAGATTTGAAGCAGCTACTCAAAATAAATGATGTCCTACTGTATGACTAGCCCTGCTACCAGCAAGGAGACCATACAGAAGATGAGGTAGATAATTGTGATTAAAGAATTGTAGTGCTTTGTCCATAATCAGCAGTTAGCAATCCCTTTTCAAGCACATAGTATCATGGCTGTTCTAACTACAGCATGAGATACTTTTGCTCTCAATAGCTCCTTTGCTTCTGGTCCCTCTGTTTTCTCATTCATGCACTTTCATATTATTTGTTTGCACAAAGCTTAACTTGTAGACAAGACTAACTACCATTCTTAATCTAGTATTCCAAGGTGTCCCACATTTTCAGGTTTTTTTTGTTCCTCAGGAAAGGAAGCAATTCCAGCTACTACAAACACAGAGAAAAATACAGTCAGGAACCACAGGAAAAAAAATCCCTCAAGGTGCTTGAAATGCTATGTAGACAGGCTATATACAGTATGCTCTATCCCTGCTGATTGTTTAGGCAGCAGTCTATGTCAAAATCCATTTCAATAATGCCCTAACTGGCTCAGCAGCCTCCTCTCATTTAGTAGATTCAATCATTTCTTGCTGATGGAAGGCAGAAATCATAACCTAGAGATGCCATTTGCAGTACATTTCTCTCACGACTGCAATGTTTTATCACTTACAATCTGCTGGACAAGATTCCATATCTTGCTCAATGTGTCATGAAAAAGGAAAACAAACACGAGGCAGGAGCAGTAGCATCTTTGTCACATCTTTACTGAGCTCATTAATCAATGTTTGTGCCGTTAGTGAACCAAAACCCAGGCAGGACAGTGAAATGCTGCCTGCAACTTTGGGGCTTCTTTCCCCACCCCACCCCCCACCACAAATAATTTGCCTGGATTTGAAGCTGCTAGAAGTCACATCTATTATTCAATTATTCAAAACACTTGAGCATAATTCGTATTTTGTGAACCCAGAGTCAAACCAGATTAATTGGTTTGTGTCAGATTATGAGTCTAATCCAGGAACTCCAAGCAGTCAGGTCAGATTAGTACTTCATTCCTTTCTCAGAAGAACCCATTACACTGAAAGGTCCTGGTGCTGCAGAGTTGAAACGTGTGGGGAAACTGTCATTAAACCAAATGAAATCACTTGCAAATAATAAAACTCACTCAATTTTTGTTGCAGTAAGAAATATATCTAATAAAAGGTAATTTCAAGTGTTTCACATATGTCTTCCTGGGGAAAAGGATCAGTGCTGGGCCATGTGCTCTTTAACATCTTTATTGATGATCTGGATGAGGGCATTGAGTCCATCATCAGTAAATTTGCTGACGACACCAAGCTGGGGGCAAGAGTTGATCTGCTGGAGGGTAGAGAGGCTCTGCAGAGAGACCTCGACAGGCTGGACAGATGGGCAGAATCCAACGGCATGAGATTTAACACATCCAAATGCCGGGTTCTGCACATAGGCCACAACAACCCCATGCAGTGCTACAGGCTGGGGTCAGAGTGGCTAGAGAGCAGCCAGGCAGAGAGGGACCTGGGGGTGCTCGTTGATGGTAGGCTTAACATGAGCCTGCAGTGTGCCCAGGTGGCCAAGAGGGCCAATGGCATCCTGGCCTGCATCAAGAACAGTGTGGCCAGCAGGAGCAGGGAGGTCATTCTGCCCCTGTACACTGCACTGGTTAGGCCACACCTTGAGTACTGTGTCCAGTTCTGGGCCCCTCAGTTTAGGAAGGATGTTGACTTGCTGGAACGAGTCCAGAGAAGAGCAACAAAGTTGGTGAGGGGTTTGGAACACAAGCCCTATGAGGAGAGGCTGAGGGAGCTGGGGCTGCTTAGCCTGGAGAAGAGGAGGCTCAGGGGTGACCTTATCGCTCTCTACAACTACCTGAAGGGAGGCTGTAGACAGGCTGATGATGGTCTCTTCTCCCAGGCACCCAGTACCAGAACAAGAGGACACAGTCTCAGGCTGCACCAGGGGAGGTTCAGGTTGGATGTTAGGAAGAAGTTCTATACAAAAAGACTGATTGCCCATTGGAATGGGTTGCCCGGGGAGGTGGTGGAGTCGCCGTCATTGAAGGTGTTCAGAAGGAGACTTGATGGGGTGCTTGGTGCCATGGGTTAGCTGTTTGGGTGGGTTGGATTGGTTGATGGGTTGGACACGATGATCTTGAAGGTCTCTTCCAACCTGGTTTGGTTTATTCTATTCTAATAAAGGTTTATTCTATTCTATTCTAATAAAAAAAAAAACACCAAACTAAACCAAACCTAAAAAAAATCCAAACCCATCACCAATGGAACAACAAAAAAAACAACCCCAAACAAACCAACACACGTCCCCCGTCCCCCTCCCCCAAAAAAAAACCACCAAAACTCTCTAAAAATATTTGGAAAACATTTGTTTATAATAGAAAACATTAATTTTCAGAGTGCTTTGGGGCTATATATTTTTTTTTTATGGCTGGATAAGTAGATTATTGGAACTAATTTTCCTTCCCCTGCACATTCTGTACTCTAAATTGAGGAGGAGGGAGATCTTGTGGGGCGTCGCAGTAAGAAGCATTCATTCAAGGAATGCCTTCTGATGTGTTCATGGCAACATCAGCTAATGACTGTTCATTACATCAAGTGAACATATTTACAGCTTGCTCCCCAGATCTGCTGAAAAGAGCAACAACAGAGCTATTAGGAAGAGTCTGAAAATCATGCAAGTACACCCCTCTGGAAAGCCCTGAATGATGTAGTCTTCCCAGATGGTCTCCTCATTTCTCATGGGGAAAGTCCTGCCTGTCAGAGGTGTTAAGCACCTGCAATTCACTCAATAAAATTTCTGCTGTAGGCTCAAAACTTAGAACTGGGTTTGCGAAACGATAATATTCACTTTGCAAAGACTGCCTTTCTTTTAGAATAGAATAGAATTTAGAATAGAATAAACCAGGTTTGGAAGAGACCTTCAAGATCATCGCGTCCAACCTATCATCCAACCCACCTAATCAACTAAACCATGCAACCAAGCACCCTGTCAAGTCTCCTCCTGAACACCTTCAATGGTGGTGACTCCACCACCTCCCCAAGCAGCATGTTATAGATTCAATTCCCATGACAAAAGCGAATAGAAGACATAAAGGACATAGGATTTAGGCCACATCTTCCAAGGGCACTCACTACCTAGCAATACAACACAGAGCTGGATACTGCTTACTCACTGAATGTGTACAGCAGCGTGAGATGGCTGCCTTTGACCTGTCCTTTCCAATTTCCTCTCAGCTTTCTTTTGCCCTTTTCGTACCTGATTTCTCTCTTGCTGTTGTACCACCTATGTCCTTTGTGTTAGGGCTGTAGGAGCACAAAAGTGGGTGTTTTAGAGAATTGTCTTCAACTTTTTTCTTGCAAGAAACATAGGAGGACTGTATTCACCCTGCACAAAGGGTCTGAGTGCTTAGTCTGTGAAGGAATGGAAAGACATCGAAAACTCACAAGAAAATACCAGATTCCCATTACTGCTGTGAACATTATTCAGGCTCAGATTTAGATGAGTAATTAAACTAGAAATAGCCATTATGGTCATAAATTTTTCTATTCACATCTAAAGTAAAATCCATTGGATTACAGATGATACTCAGTACCACCACCTCTCAGCTTGACTCTTGCAGTGACTAATAGAAATAGAATTCTATTTGGTCACACCATCAGAAGTCTCGGGGAACATTATTTCCTACTTTGCCAGCAATTGTGTTTAATCCTTATCATCTTCATAGATCAGGTAAATCAAATAGTAAGTAATCAAAACTTGTCAAAGGTCAATGAAAGGACAGCCACTTCCGAACCAAATGTTCAGCAGCATTTATATCGTTAATTGACATAAATCAAAAGAGAACCAAAAGCTTGAGATTCAGCCACTTTTCCAGAAGGGAAACAAAATGAGGATCTTCTTAACATTATGGTGATTTGGAGGGGATCTGCACCCAATAATAACCAACTACACACTCTGTATTTGCTGTAAGTGAATAATTGACCTGCAGATGCGCCACACTGAAAATCAGTAAGCGTGCCTGTAGGGATTCTGTAATTTACCCTGCTGAGAGACAGGGAATACAGGGCAACTGGTTATCTATAGAGGGTATGATTACCCAGCATGAAAGGGAATTTAATGACCTTGCAATGCCCTCTCTTTGATAGCCACTTGTTCTGTGTGATCAAAAGTATGAGGCTGCATACCACACCACAGAGTTAATAAACAGTTTCTCCAGGAAATCTCTTTTTTGAGCACCAAGAGACTAGAGATTTCTACAAATACAGCTGACCTTTACATAACACTTAATTCCCAGGTGGTATCCGAAAATGATGGCCCCATCTGTAAAGTCATTCTTTCATCAAATTAAACGTTTGACAGCATCCAGCAGATTTAACTTTCATCTAAGCAGAGATATAGTGACGTGCCCTGTTTTCAACAGGGCTGAAATTTGAAGGTGAACACACTGATTAATTATCTCTTTTCTTAAAGCATTGCCATTTTTAAGATAGAGCTTCAGCTATCTGGTGGGGAATATGCCTATAAAGTAAGGATTAAACTAACTCTGAACTGAGTAGATGCTTTATTTGAGATCAAAAGATAGGCAAGTGTCAAAATTCATCTTTGATAACACACCATCCATCAGCCTTGAGTCTCTTCCTGAAGTTTACATTTTTCTTCCCACTGCAACAGTAATGACATTTTGCACAACACACCATACTTCTTACTCTCCTATAAAGGCTACCTTCATTCTTGTTTCCAAGCCTGCACCCAAGCTTAACTTCAGCTTTACATTTTTGACAAAGCAAATCATATAAAAGCTACACAATTAGTAAAAATTAATTGTTTCCTATTTTAAACTTGGGTGATTACTAGCCAAAGGCAGGCATACCCCATTACGAACTGTTATGCTTCTGTATACAAACTTTACCACTAATGGCTTTTTCTTTCCAAATAAGATTACTTCATTAGCATTGTGGAATGGGTTTGGGTAAATGAATGGTACCTATACTGTCAGTAAGGCTGAAATACTATTGCATACATACTTCTTTATGGAGATTCAAGTAAGATTTAAATCAATTCACAGCATACTTTTTGATATAAAAAGGGAGAAGAAAACTGGTACAGCTGGTGTGAACTGACCTTCCCTGGGGACACAAAACTATTGATCCCATTTTCTCCAGCATCTGTTAGATGTCATGGTAGATGCAATTAAATATGCAGCATGTTGTAATTCTCATTTGTCATGCTTTCCTGCAGGCAAGAAGCTCCTTTCCAAATTCTAATATTTACCCCTTATAGTATCTGTCCCTACTGTCTGTCAAGTCACAACAGCTGGACTTCACTAATCAGGAAGGGAAGTTGACTTTACATTCCCTTCTGTACTCAGACCTCTAATGTTTCTCTTAATGAAGAGGTGACAAATTCCTCTCCTCTTCACCACCTGATTTCTTTATAATCTAAAGAGCACTGACCTGCTAAACATTCAAATTCATAGGTGCTAAATGAACAAGCTCTAATTAAGCCATTTACTATACAAGTAACACCGCAACAGAGTAATTTAAATGAACTGTCCTGACACAGTTAAAAAGCTGTTGTTAATATGTTGGAAGGATGCCTGTGTTCACCTGCACGTCATATGGGGCTTTTCCACAGTTTTCAGACAGAACTGGTAACATGGATTTAAAGGATTTAAAGTGCAAACATTGTTTCAATAACCAATTCAATGATGTATGCATTATAAGTGTGATACTTAGTCTTTTAGTTGTATTCTAAACAGAAATCATGCTCCAGATAACTTCTTTATTATTATTCATAAATACTGAACCCTGAGCTCTGTACCATTTGTACACAGATGAAAGATTGAGATCCCCGCTACATACCCATGACCATAACCTCCTTTTAATCGTGCAAACCTCCAAACCAGCTTAATATTTAGGAATGGACTGAAAATTAATCTAACCTCTTCTCATGCCAGCCACTTCATCACCAATTAATAAAGCTTTGATTAAAATTTTGGAAACTTTTTTTTTGGGTGCAATTTTGAAGTCATTCAACAGAATTCTGTAGCAAATCAATTCGACAGGAGGAAATTTTAAAAGGATGAGGATTTGACTAGTTTCTGAAAGAGCTGATTTTGTGAAGAGAAAGGGCTTGTAAGAAAAAAAATCTGATTGCTTGTTTTCAAATTACAAAAAGCCTTTATGCCTATGTAATGCAGATGTCCCTTGCACGAGGGTTCATGCAAAATCTTCATTGAATGATGACTTCAGTAGTTACACAGCATTTGCTTTTACACGTGGCTTGCTTAAGATTCATGACTAAACCTCCAAATGACTCTTCCCACAAGCCAGCAGCCTCGAAAACTCCTTTACAGAAGGTCTATCATTTGGTGCCACTGTGCACCATAGTGCGACAGGCTGAAAACCACGACTGCCACTAGAACAAACCACTCCACCTCTGACATTTCAGCAGAAACCTCATTCGGCATTTCTATGAGCACCACAACAAAGATGGAAAAGACTGGCCACATAGATGGCATAAGGAACCTTCCCAAATACACTGACCTGCTCTCGGTCAAGCTGCGAGGGAAACGTCATAATTCTCTCTTAGCAAGAGCTGTTATTCACAACACCTTTGGTCAGCTTCAGGATGAACTTACAGAGAGATTTACCTACAGACAAACTCTGAAAGCTGAAATAAGCCAGGCTTCAACATAAAAATACCAGTTTCCAAATGTTAAATTTTAAGATGCACCTTTCGTATTTCAATAGGACCTCAGATAGATTTAACAAATCTCAGGTAGATTTCTGAACGACTGATGGTGAAGTAGAGCACCACACAGCAGGAATAAAGCTCTGACACTGAGTGATCTGTAATGTAAAAATTGTCAGACTTTGTGGGGGTTTACTGAATCTTCAGCCTAAATTACTTTATTAGTCAGAGCTACAGAGAGATTAATATGGCCTTAGAGCCCTAGAGCAAACTTAATTTGATACTACCATCTGTACTGGCTAGTTAAATGTTGTTGTGCAGTTCTTTTTCTTTTCCCATCCCTCTCAAATGCTCACACCATTACAGAAACTCACACAGGATTACTACTACTATCAATCCAAAGTGCAGAGGCCTTTGCATTTCTTTTGGAGAACATTAAAATCTGAATTCACCACCTGAGAAAATGTCACCCCAGTTAGGGCTTGCACCATTTCCCATTCTTTCTGGGGCAAAGACAGAAAAGTAACCTACAATTAACTGATCTGGGAGAACAATTGCAAGTAAACAATTCTGGTGCAGAAGTAGTTGTTTCTATCCAGTACAATGCAGTGACTGTACATTTAACACATATGCTGCAACTAATTTTCTCATCTAAAGTGCCATCCTTCCTTACTTTCTGCTTTTGCAGTGAAAGACTTTGAGAACTTAGCACATTTAGGAGCATGCGGCGAAACAAATTCTTGGCAGTCTCATGGGTTTTGAGATCCAGCTTGAACATGATGAAGGAGTAGTCCCTGACCCAGGAAAGCACTTAAATGTATTCTTTACAGTAGTAATTCTGGTAATTCATTTTCAGTGAGCTAACACTTTACTACTAAACCCCATCTATTTATGAGCATACAAAGAGAAAGTGCCTTCATGATTCAAGGTTTTGCTTTGCAAGGGTTTGGAGAGTTTTCCCCCTCTGCAGTTTTCACAGCCCAGAAGCAAACAACTTTGCCTCTTAACTGAAGACAATGACTGTCAACTTTGCAAATAGAAACACACAAGTTTCTCTTTTGCTGCTCAAAAGTTTTCAAAAGAAGCAGAAAAACTGGAAGAAGTTGGTTTGATGTAAACCATTAAGGCTTTATTCTCAATCTCCACCTTGAGTTTTTGACAGGAGAGGGAAAGGGTAGGCTAGCAGCCCCCAAGCTGTCTGTATGATAAACAAGTGGGAAACTCCTCAGGACAGCTGACTTTCTGTTTAAGTGGAAACACAGGCTTGACTGTAAACTCTGGGGATCCTGATCAAAGCAGGTCATCCGCCTTTGCAAACCAGACCATCTGATCTCCATTTTATATCAACAATAGATGAGCTGACAAACCAGCCACAAGCCTGACATAATAAAGGCAAAAAGCTTTCAGCCTACAATAAACTTACCTTGAGGCTACAAGAATGTCATCTTTGAATATTTTCTGGCATTACTTGATCTGTCGCACCCAATTAATACTAATACACTACCCAGCTAATACAAGGACTTCAAGGATTAGTTGTCTACCATCATGGTGCTAATAAAGCATTCAGCACAAGGTAAGAGTCACAAGGTGGGTTTGTTCTGGCTTTGAAAAATATACTTGGAGAAGTAAAATTCCAATATTATGCTGCAATACACTTTTATTATGCAGAGGTTTATACACTCTTTTCCGTCATCCTGTGGCTCAAAGCTTCTTAAAACTGTTATTAAAAAAAAACCCAAACTTTAAATTTCAACTGCCATTCACTCTCCATGTCTTGTCTTTTTTTAGGAAATTCAATCTTAGATGCATGCACACACCAGAATAGATAGGTAGATAGACAGATAGATAGACAGACAGATAGATGCAAAAGCATACTTTTTAATTCCGACTATTTCTATCAGCACTATCACAAGTTAAATATTTTGAACAGGTTCTGTATCTTGAAGGGAAAAGATTCCTATTTCATCTGTATGAGAGAAGGTGAGACTTCCATATTTCTTTCAGAGACATGTGTGAGCCAGCAGTCCTAGCTACGTCAGCATCAAGGTTCATTTACCTTGATGAAAACCAGGGTAAGGGAACCTAAGCAGAACCTCCATACACTTCCAGGGCTAAATAGCTCCCCAAAAGCTTTTATCTACACTGAACTCCCACTGGGAGTGTCAACATACCTTGATCTCTTTGTACTCTATTCCCCATCTATAAAAAGAGGATATTAGTCAATGCCAAAAAGGAGCTCTGTAATATATTAAAGAGTGTCAGGTTCTTCAATCACATGAACCACAAATTCCTAACTACCAGTGCACAAATAAGCTCACTTCTGATTTCAATGCAAAACTGTTTGGGATTTAATTCAGTATTATATTTTAACGCAACCTCAGCACAGTAATTACTGCATCTTTTAATGAGCTTATTTTAAAAGGCACACTTACTGAGAAAGAAACTATGCAACCCCCTATGTCTGGCAACACCATGAACTAAAAAACACGGCAAGAGGTCTACAAATGCATTTTATGGGTGGAGTATAGCATGTTTCATAAAAATTGATCTTATTATTTTTGTGTATCTCTACATATTGGATGCCCTCTGACACAACTGCTCTTACGCCAGTTACCCTTCAATTTTATCATGCAGCCCATGCCTGACATTTAATTAGTGACTCAATTAATTATTTTGCTGTTCTCAGCTTATTTTATCATTTAGAAGCAAAAGAAAGAATTCAAGACAGGCTTCCATGAGGAAGAAATTACGACTGCCATAATTAGCTGTTAGAAGAGTCATTTCAGCAATATAATGAGGTAAGGACTTTGACTATTTCCTTAATAGTGGGATTTTTGTCTTAGATCCTCAAAACCACTCCCAGGGACTCTCAGTACTTCTATGGGAATTCAGGTACCATGTACTGGCTATATTGACATTAACAATACTAATACATGGTTCACCTGCCAAGGTATGATAGAAAGCTGTCCATGGGGACAGTAGGCTATCACAAATGGATAATGAGTAGCCAAATGCTGATCTGTGGACTTCCATGTCCTCTCTTCAGTTTAATGTTGCTCACCCTATGAAGATTTCTCCATTAGCTAGCTATACAGTCTGAAGTTGTTACGGTGTTTGCTCAGGGTGGTTTCATTTTGTCAATACAGCACAGCTAATTGGTAATCCTGTGTATCTGCAGCAGCCCAACAGCCATCAAAGTTCTCCGAGAATAGAACTACTCTGCATCATCAGACTAATGGAGCCAAACTGAAGTCCCTCATATTAACCTAAAAGAAATCCAGCAGGCCACGTTGCTCTGTGGCACTCTTAGGGTATACCAAATGTGTTCACATGAGAGGTAACCAGAGTAGCTAACGTTCCGTTAAATCCCACCATGAATTACTGCACACAAACATCTCATGGAAGCAAACCCAATTAAGGACAAGGTAATTCAGGACAAGAGGTAATGGACACAAACTGGAACACAGGAAGCTCCATTGAAACATGAGAAGGAACTTTGTTACATTGAGAGTGGTGGAACACCAAATAGGCTGCCCAAAAAGGTGGTATAGTCACCATCTCTGGAGTCATTTAAAACCTGCCTGGACATTGTAGTTCAGGATCTCCTTGGTGAGATCCAAGCCATGATTAAAGATTCAAGCAGAGCTAGCCTTTAATGCAGCAATAGTTTACCATTAATTTTTGGATCTCCATTAGTAAATTATTAATCTTCAAAAATTATATTTAGAGGTTCAGACTTCGAGGAGGAAAGCCTAGGTTCTTCTGATCCCTGTGGTGGAACTCGATTGTAGATTTTTGAATGCCTTCTGGCATTTGCCAGTGTGTGAGGTAGTCCTCCTCCTTCTGTAAAGAGAATCAGATTTAGCTATGGTTATTAGCATACTCCTGGCTTGCTGCTGCACCAGGTCTGACCCAGTATGTGTGTGCTGGTCTCTCATTGCCCTTAAATGTACAGGGCCCTTAAATTCCCTGTCCCAGGTTGGACTCGATGATCCTCGAGGTCTCTTCCAACTGTAGCGATACTGTGATACTGTAGGAGCAGATGTTAGTCAGAGGGTAGAAGGGCTCTGCAGGGGGACCTCGACCGACTGTGATACTGTGCAACCTGCTCTAGGTGAACCTGCTTTCGCAGTGTCAGAGTGAACTGGATGATCTCCAGATGTCCCTTCCAACCCCTAGCATTCTGTCATTCTGTAAGGGCAACTGAAATCCACCATTCTTTGTTAGAGAGGATCTGGGATCTGAAAGTGCTGCTCATGGATCTGGGATCTGAAGGTGTTGCTCATCTTTAGCAGAGAGGGAATCAAGGCAGGACATTTTTACACCAACACCCACTAACTTCAGGGTTTTTTTTAATGCCACTGCATTTACTTAAAAAATCAAAGAGACTTTTTAAAAATAATTAATTAAAGAACTGTTGAGGCAACAGCCAGAAATGTCATCAATAAAAGTCGGTGTCTTATTAGAAGATCCGTTTATAGATTTTTGAAATGTATTTATCTTTCTTTAAATCAACTTGAAAGTGACAAGCAGTACATCATTTTCTATTTTTACTAATTGCAACTAAAGAGCAGTATTAGGGTAAGACAGTTATAAATAAAGCTTGTTGAACAACATGTTGACATTATTTTACAAAGCTTAAGTTGTGCCAAGTCAATAAGATAGAACTTAGAGCAAATGTGGGGGGGGGAAAACCCACACCCAAACAGATTTTGTTAACCCTTCCTATGCCTACAGCTGAAGTCCATTGCTATTTTATAAGATGCTGTGCTGTGTATTTACATCATTTTCTTGGAGGTAGTCAAGGAGTTAACAAACATCTGGAAGATCATGAACACATTCAAACTACTTTTATCTTGGAAGTGATTTGGTGCATCTGATCCGCTGTGGTATAAAACTGGAGGAGCTGTCACATAGAGTAACTGAATGGTTTGAAGGCAAAAACACTTCCAGCTGTAACACAGAACAGTTTCCATATAGCTCAGATTACATTTAGTGAATTATCTGTTCCATGAGAAAGGAGACTAAGCTGTGTCACAGAACTGAAGGACAGCCAATGAATATACACTAAAACTAGGATTTACAATTCATTATTGAGGATTTGACAGCTGGATTGTGAGAATTATGAGCTCTGTCCTCCAATTACTGAAGTAACTCTTTTTCCTTTCTGTATCAGAAACAGTAATAAAGCTTTGGGTTTAAATGGAAGAGTTTTGTTCAATTAATTTCTCAGTTGCCAATACCACCTATCCTTGATATGTTTTGGGCAAGTTCCAAGAAGCAACTGGCTTAGATGGTGGTAAACTTGCAAACCTACACCAGTTAATCAGAGCTGACAGAACAACAAGGGGTCCAGCACCAAAACGAATTGTATGATGCAGAAGTACATCTGTGGACTCAGAGCACTGGAGATCCCTTGAATCATAGCCCGGTGAAGTTCTGGCTGTCAAACTTCCATGTGGTGAAACACTGCAGTCTTTGACAGAGTATCAATGATTTTTGCCTGTGTATTAGTCTGTGCACATGCTCTCCTTCTCCTGCCAGGCAGATTTACAATCTGAAGCAGAGTTGGAAAACCATGAAATGGCATTGGAGCATAAGAAGCTAGTCCTGTCACATAAGGTTGGAGTAGTAACCAGCCATCAGGATGATCTGGAATTTTTGCCAATGTGCTGTCATGGGCTAGAGCAGCTACTGTAAGTGAATGCTTTGATGTGGAAACAATGGGGTCCTTCTAGCTATGTGCTTGGTGAGAAAGAGGGGCGAGCTCCCTGGTAAGCCTGTCGTACCGTAGGACATCATTGCATGTGCTGTTCGTGGTTAATTTACAAATAATTTGCATTAGTGACATTCCACAATTTCTTAAGGACACTATTACCTACTGGACCTAGTAGTTTTCTCTGTTCTGTATTTTAGGATGCTGGGAAAGCCACACTGCAATGAAAAACTGTAAATAAACTGTCACATGGTTTCTACCTGAATGCCCAGATGAGACATACATGGCCAGAAAAGCTGTGTCCACTTTATTTTCTTAATCTACAACAAATACTCTTACCTCAAGCTTTATCCTCCTGGATAACAACAGCATATTATTTCCTTCCAAATAGTTTGGAAGTACGTACTGCTGGTCATGTAGGCTTGTGCCTCACATGGAACTAGCAGGCTAGACAGCCGCCTTCGGCTTAATTTCCAAGATTTGAAAGCAGAGCTTACTGAGAAGTGTTTCAACTCCCTGATCCGATATTAGGGAACAGATGCATTTGAGCTTGTCCTCAAAGGATGAAGAATATTAACCTGTGTATTCTTCAGGAAGAAAAATACACCTATAAACCTATCAAGAGGATGTTGCAACCCACTTTCTTCTTTTGTAACCCACTTTCTCTTCCCATCCTGTGTGATACCTGCTTCAAGAGTCCTAATACATACTATTTCAATTGCCTCTGTCATATTTCTGCTTCTTGATTCTGTTTTGTGCATTGATGAAACATGTCTATCTACTGTGAAGAAGCAGTGGTTTTATCCTGATACTTTGTCTATATGAAGAAAATAATGCATAATTTTCTCAATAAGACTCTCTCATAGTATTAATAAAACTAATTACTCTGTATTTTCTCCCATTCCTGCTCTCTATTCCATGCAAAATTATTCCATTATTGACCACTTTTTCCTTCTTTCTAGAGACCTCTCCTCTTGATTTGTCATCTTCTTTCTTTTCATTGTTCCCTTCTCCAATCAAACCCCTGCTTGTCTGTGTATTCAGAAATTCCTAATGTTCCTTTGTTCTCACCATTCAGTCTCTCATATCTGCATGCACAATGACACACATCTGCCAGTGTCAGTCCTACCCCTTACTCAGTGTTGCCATCCAAATTTCCCCTCCCTTTCACAGATACTTGCTGCATAACTCATTCAGTATCACTAAGGTTGGAAGAGACCTCAAAGATCATCAAGTCCAACCTGTCACCACAGACCTCATGACTAGAGTAGGGAAGACACTACTGCCCACTGCAGGCTTGAACTCACAACCTTCCCATTAAGGGTCTTAGGCACTACCAACTACAACTCAAAGTCTCAGAGGAAAAATGCCTACAAAACCAAGGTGTCTATTACCTGAATTAAATCATTTCTTCTTAGCTATCATCAGCAGCTGGTAGACAGCAATGTTGTTCTTTCCTCTTAAGCTAGCAGGGTCTGTATTGAGCCCCACCTTATACTCTTCAAACTTCAGAACCTGAAAATTCTAACTCACTGATATCCTAGGAATTTATTTTCTCCTCCTCTTGCTTACTGTAAGTAAGAGTACTTCAGTTTGAAGATAGATCAGAAGAGTGGAGACAGGCTGTCAGTCACCACATGCTGGGAAATCATTCGCCACATGCATTTTTGGTTTCTGGAGTTCTGCTCAGTTAATCGGGTACAAAGTAAGTTATGAAACCCCAGGATGTCATCTACCATATCTAGAAAACATCCTTCCCTGACAGACATGTAAGACAAGCTGCCAAGTCCACTAGAACAATGAAAAAGATCTTGAGCAATTTTTGGCTGATGTCCTTTAGCAATTAAAGTTGCTGTACGGCTCCCAATTGCCTTCCGCAATTACCAAGGAAGAAATAGTGTCATTTGCTGGTTCACAGGCTGCAATATGCACAGAGGGGAAATACTAGCTCCATCTTACCTGAAAGAAGCACTTTTACCCTTTATTCCTCTCTACAGGTATCAACCTATTCTTTTAAACAGAAGCACTTTGCATTCTGCCCACAGAGCTGAAACAGAAATGAGGTTCTGCGGCACTCAAGGCTGGCAGAGCAAAGGGGGAATCTCTGCTCCCACCAGCATGACAACACTGCAAAGACCATTCAATGCTTTAATTTTAAATAGAAGCTTAAAATGTTCCACATTTTCTTTCCAAAAGTCTCCTAAAGACCAAAATGTATCTTTTAAAGATTATTTGTTTTCATGTCACTCTTTAATAAAGCAAAAAGTAATTGCAACTTATGCAAACAATTAAATTTCCCTGACAAAAGAAGGGGAAAGAACCAGTTAATCTTCTAATGCAACACTCTCACATCCAGCTGTCGTGGTTTCTAAATGGTGCTTGCAACCCAAATGCATTTCAATATCTGAATTTGGGCACAAAAAGCACTCTTGCTCTGCCCTGGAAACACCTGGAGAGCAGGGCCTGTAGTGCTCTTACAACCTTGGGAAACATTTTTTCCCAGATAGCAGCGGCCAGGTTTCTCTCTTTTCTTCCCAATTATCAGGAAGATACCAGTATCAAGCCAGGGTCTGTCTAATACTAAGGATCCACTTGCTGCTGTGTACTCTCCTCCTTAAAATTATAACCTGACTGGTAACTAAACAGTCGTCGAGGAATCAGTAATGCTGTTACAAATGGACAGCTTTAATTGCATTTGGAGCAATTTACAGGTACTGGGGAACTTAACATCAAATGCAGAACATCTGAAAATAAGGACAGAAATTAAAGGAAATTAATATCCCATATGAAATTAACCAGTACATGCCTACACTGCAGTCCTTGAGGTCAGTTTTGTGCCCATACGTTATTCACACCATCAACACTGATAATTAGGCAAGATAAAAAAGAGGACAATCAATTTGGGCTAAAAATCCCCAAACACTGTACAACTTGCATTAAAATAGCAATTTCTAAGTACTTGCTTGTAAGTGTTGACCAAAAAAATATACAATTTTAAGATAGTGCCAAAAAAAATAGTAGTCGTCCCTTTTGGGAAATGCTTGATACACAACCTGTCAGATGTCACAATCAGTAAGATATCTTTTACTTTACCACGTTCCACACCAATGTTTACTAATGTAATCTTTTGCTGTCTTTGGAAAAAGACTCAGCAGAGATAGCATTATGCTGGAATGCAGAAACAGGTATAAACAAGGTCTTCAGATGCAGCTGAAATGAAAACATTTACGACGACATCCTTTAGAAAAACAGCCATGTGCAAGTCCACCTACAAAATAAATACTCTAATGACTTACTGTCTGTGAGTGGAGCAGAAAGTCTGCATATGTAAAGCTAATGAAAGGATTGCTCAATTTATCTGAGCAGAAGCGATTTTAAAACCTTGATAGAATGTGCAGATACTCATTAAACATTGCAAGTAGCTCACAGGCAAATGGGCATAACTTTCTCTCTTGGGAATATGCAGCAGATGATCAAAGACAAGCAATGAAGAATAAAACTGGCTAATATGACAGTCAAGGCTGGAAGGATTTGCTGAGATAAAAAATGGTTCTCAGTACTCTGGCAAGTATATTGTTGTCAGACACTCAGTGCTTTCCATTTACAGAGCGGTTCATTGCTCTTTTTTATTTCAGGAATTAGCATATCAGAAGATGAAGCCTGGAGCTGGGTGTTTTTTGCTTATTAGCTAATCAAAAGCATGTGTTTCTATACCTTTTGATTCAAAGTACAAAGGGGAAAAAAAATAAGAAAAATAATTCTACCCATCTTTCAAATTTCTTGCTTCCCTTGAAAACATTTACGGGCTACCTTGGCTGAGGAAACACACAAGCCCTGCTCAGGCAATCAGAGAATGCGTAATGGTGAGCACTGGAGAAATATAATTTGGCAGCTAATAATACACAGTCAATTTGTGTCTTCTTTTTTTCAATGCATCCATAAATTGTAAGGACAATTTCCTCAGAATTTCCAAAACCTGCAAGTGAAAATTTTGCAAGTCCACACAAAGATAAATTCAGCCTTAGACGTCATCTTGAAAAAGAAAAATAGACTGACCACATTTAAACATCATGAGTGCCTTCATGGAAACGATCAAGATGTGATTATTGTTATTGTACAAAGAAAATAAACTGCAATAATTCATAGCTTTTTAAGGAGAGTGATTTCACTAAACCCAAAAATGTTTAGGTACCAAGAAACAAAAATGAGTCTGAGTATGAAATGTGTCAGATAATCAACAACTGTTTAAATATATATCAACTTCCTCATAACTCACAATCAAAAAGAGAAGGTTGTCTATACACAGAAAACGAACTGGCACAAGGAAGAGAGAAAACAGCCCTCCATGAATAAACAGACACAGACTCAGAATGGCTTGAACGGGGAAAAATGGGGTGGCAATTAAAACCACCAAGGGAAAGAAAAGCATCAGCCTGCAATGTAAATGTGTGGAGATATGTATTTAAATAAATCCTATTGCTTTTGTTACATGATATGTAAGTAAGGCACTTGGCAGAGGAGATGATGCACTGCAACTGGGAACAAAATGGAAAACAGGAGGAGACAGAAGAAAATGGCAGTTGTTGGAGATGTGAGCAATAAAAGTACTTGTTTCTTTTTAAAACTGCATTTCCAGTGTTAACCCTTTGAACACTAATGACATTCAAGAAGTTTGGAAGGAAGTAAACATGTCAATACAGCAAAAATAGTACTTGGTGGTGTAAGCTGATAGAGACCTGAATGAATCCTGGGCAAAATTACGGAATGAGCTTTTTAAAGTAAGTTATTAAAGAGGGACTATATCAATCAAAAGTGTTTATGGCCTTGCCAGTCTCTCTCAAGCTATGGGCTGATGACATGGCACACTAGAGGGTTAAGGAAGTTAAAGGTGCTGATATGATTAACTTCCCTGAAGCATGCAAGTCAGCATTGTGTAGTATTTTACGAAATATGAACACTACAAATTTTATGTAATACATTAAATATATGGAACATCAGCTAACTGACAGGTCTTAAAATTGATTTGGATGCTTTCCAAGCAAATGCCAAAAAGGACTAAACCTCTACCCTACTGCTACTGACATAAATCCAGAAACAAAGAATAAACAAGTAAGGCCTTCATCCTAGAAATCAGCTAGTCAAGAAGTCGTGCAGGTCATGATGACTAAAGGTACTGGGCAGCCACCTGATGCTACTGCTACATCATCTTCAAAAACTTATGACAACTGTGCCCGCGCCCAAGTTGGGAGAGGAGGAGGAAGCTATGAGGGCAGTCACCCTCACCTCAGTTCCCAGGGAAATCACAGAGAAAATCCTCCCAAAGCCATCTCTGAGCACATGAAGGATAAAAAAGCGACTGAAGGGATCAACAGGGATACACCATGGGCAAAATCTTGCCTGACAAAGCTCATTGCTTTCTATAACTTAGAGAACAAAGGAGGAGGAGCTGATGTTACTGACTTTCATTTCAGCAAAGCTTTTGTTGCTGTTACTCACTATGGTATCCTGTAGCCAAATTCTTTATGGTTTGGATAAATAGTCTATAATGTAGAATCTTGATCTGGAGATCCTTGAAGAACTGGAGACAGCTCAGAGCAAAGCTCTGAGCAGGTACAGCATGTCTCCAGAGCTCCTTTCCAATTGAATAGCTATAATCAACCAAATATGAACTCCTAATACAACTGCTTGCAGATTAAAGAAAAGGCATAAAAGAGAAGTTAACTAAATTCAGGCTAGACACAAGGTGCAAAAGTTAACAGCAATGTAACCAGAACTTTAGTGACCTTACCAAACAGTGAAGGATTTTCTAAGATTTATTTCAGTTCAGAATTAAGACCAGACACTACAGTCAAATACTTCCACATCTTGTATCTTAGTTTCATAGTTTCATAGTTTCATTCAGGGTTGGAAGGGACCACAAGGATCATCTAGTTCCAACCCCCCTGCCATGGGCAGGGACACCCCACACTACATCAGGCTGGACAGAGCCTCATCCAGCCTGCTCTTAAACACCCCCAGGGACGGGGCCTCGACCACCTCCCTGGACAACCCATTCCAGGGTTTCACCACTCTCATGGTGAAGAACCTCCTCCTCACATCTAGCCTGAACCTCCCCACCTCCAGCTCCATTCCATCTTCCAGAACGCCGATGAGTTCATCACAATCCTCCTTTTGAGCATTAACAATCTCTGAACAAGAAAACAAGATTGTTTTTCACAATCCTCTTCTCAAGCCTTAACATCTCTGAACAAGAAAACAAGATTGCTTTTTCCCTATTCTAATTCTTAGGTAAGTTATACTCTATTATCCCTGTGATGGAAGGAAGAAATAATAAGGGAAGGTGAAACAAATGCAGAACAAATAAACCAAGAGTAATGTTCCAGCATTTGAGAATCCAAACATTGAAAGCAGTCCCAGCAGAACATTATATCACTGCTCCAGGACACCATCAGAAGTATAAAGCTGGGCAAACTATTAGGAAGACTACAACTGCAAGTACCACTTGGGGAGAAATTCTGACAAAGAGAAGTGACAGACACATCAGGTTGTGAATATACAGCCTTACTTCTTTAACGTTTATATGCCCAGAGTGTTTTGAAAACAAATGTTTTGTGCATAAAGAGACATAATAAAAAGTCTCACTACTTCACTAGATCTCATTTTTTGGTGAAAATATTTTCCCCTATAAGCATCTGATGTACACATCTGCTAGAGCTAAAGGAAACTTAGAAACTTTTTATTGGAAAAAGAAGAATATCACTGGAACTAAAACCTGCAAAACACACAGGGAGTAAAACATCACCTGTTTGCATACAACCCAAATTAACAATTTTCAGGAGCACTTTTCTAACCTTCTCCATTGAAAACAGTATTTTGAAAATGTTGGGTTTAATTGTGTGACATCGAGTGTGTTATTCAATGCACTGAAGTCCACAGATGCAAGTTGCAAAATAAAATTAATTATGATTGGTCATAGCTTCACAGGCAATTTGGAGTTAATTGCACATTCAGAGTGCTCCTTCTCTTCTCAACTTGAGAGCAGAACTGACACCAGCATTACTTAACAGCTTTATATGACATAATGATATCCTTTCATTCATACAGAGACTGCATTTTTATATCACTGATTTTGTATAGTGTGTAAGTTAGTTACTACAACCAAGACAGTTCTATGGTAAGATTCTGTTGTGGGGTTTGGTTTTTGTTGGTTTTTTTTCAATAATCAAGGTGAAGCTCAATGGATTTAATGTATGAGAGGGCCATGAAATCTGATGCAGCTTCACCAGTTCACCCCTATTTAGATCTGACTTCTCCTTACACCCAACACTGTGGAACACACGGTTTCCACTTTAAATATAGTTAAGGCTCAGCTGTCATTTACACTTATCTGTTATACTTTCTCTGCTATTGGATCATCCTTTCTTGTCTGACCACCCACACAGCCTGACAGTTTGGATTTCAACAGTGCAGACATTCTGTAATGTCCACAATATATATAGTTTTTGCCATATGCACTTCTCTTACCACTTTCTTTTTAAGGACTTTTCTAATGTCACTTTCTGACAACAAGCCAAATGTTCCCTCCTCTTCTCTTTGTTTCTCTCCACGGATCAGAGGAAAACAAAGACACAATCCCCTTTCTAAATAAAATGGAGATGATCTCCCTGTAACAAGAAGCAAATTCACACACTGAAGAGGTGATGAACCCAAAGCAAGTGTGGAAATTGTGACCCAAAGATGTAAACATCTGAAATGTCACAGAGTAAAAAACACATCCCATTATGCTCCAGGTCCTCAGGGGAATGTGTATGAGTGCAGTTAATGACCAGCCTCAAAACATGCAGAGCTTGATACAAGAGTTCTCCACAGAGTAACACTGCCAAAACTGCAAACCTAGAAACATATTGTCCTTCCTTTTTTGTGCATTTGTTTTGCATTTGTTTTCTAGCATACTTGCAGGCCAGAAAAAATAACAAGTTAACAAATAACAGAGGTAGAGAGCATCTTCTATGTGTCTATTTCAGATTTTCCTGACTACCATGCAGAATAAACAACAGTTACTGTTTGGTTACAGCTACTGAACTAAGGAGTTATTAGCCTGACAGTGATTCTACAACATTCTGGTGTAAGGATATAAAATGCTGCAAGAAAAGATCCAGTAAGAAAAGAGCTTGTAAATATATCAGGAGATATCAAAACGAAGCAAAGGTTCTCTACTGAAGGGAGGTTGTAGACAGGCAGAGGTTGGTCTCTTCTCCCAGGCAACCAGTACCAGAACAAGAGGACACAGTCTCAAGCTGCACCAGGGGAGGTTTAGGGTGGAGGTTAAGGAATTCTACACAGAGAGAGTGACTGCCCATTGGAATGGGCTGCCTGGGGAGGTGGTGGAGTCACCATCATTGGAGGTGTTTAGAAGGAGACTTGACAGGGTGCTTGGTGCCATGGGTTAGTTGATTAGGTGGTGTTGGATGATAGGTTGGACGCAATATCTCGAAGGTGTCTTCCAACCTGCTTTATTCTATTCTATTCTACTCATAAATACTATTGACAAAAGGATATGAGTGATGCATTTAAAGCCTTCTTGCATCATTCTTCACAAAACCATTCCTTTGTGACCAAACATTAATAAATTAATTAAAAAAAAAAAAAAAAAAGTGGTGGTTTAAAAACAGAGAAAGAATACACTTGAACATACTTTGGCAAAAGAATTGTCAGTGGAACCTGATGTAATTACTCGAGAGAGTCCGAGGTGATACTGAATAATTTATGGATGATGAGAGAAATCCCTAAAGGAAAGGTAGGAAACAAAGAAGGGAAAATAAAGACAATGAGGATTTAGGAAATTACAGAACAATAAAATAAATAAGGTTCTAACCTAAGTAAAAACACTAAGCCATCCCTATGAAAACACTGAAAGGATAACAAAATGTCTAAGGATAGCCAGCAGGGATCTGCTGAAAACAAATGCTGTCAAACTAACCTAATTTCCTGCAGTGGTTTACAGTGGATTAAAGAGAAAGCATCGGCCAGGATGTACCTTGATTTCAGTCATGCTCTTGACATATTCCACATGACAAGCTCCTAAGCAAACTGCATAAATGTAGGTTAGCATGAAGCCACAACAGAGTCAGTGTGGGAACATGGTAAACAGATCAACACAGGTATCAGTGTCTCTGTTCTGGGCTCTGGATCCTGACTGCTGATACCACTAACAATGGAATGAATGCACAGGTAAAACTGGATGGTGGAAAAACTGAGAGGAAGGACAATTGCTTTCAAGGATGAAGTTAAAAAACAGATCTTGCTGAATTACTCCAACAATCATAAGTTCTCAGTACAATAAGAGAGAACACCAGGGAATCTGGTGACAGCCCAGAGAAGGACTCAGAGCAAAGGCACTTTTAGAAAGACTTAGAGAAGCATGTGTGCCATCTGTGTGCCCATTCAGCCTACAAAATATGACCTTGAATCTAACTTAAGAACAGTTGAGTCAAGAATTCCACTTCTTCACTTTTTCTCAGCTGAACTTTATTGCACTGTGGCACATATATTCCTTCAATACCTGTATAAAAGTGCTTGCACCCTCACCTACTATTTCCTCTGTCAGGACTACAATGAGGTACAACCATACAGCACATGAAGATGCATGCTTTAATGGGACTCCTTTCAAGCAGTTCCCTCCCATGTGAAACAAGTCCCACAACTGTCCTTCTTCTTGTCCCTTCAGACTACAGGGAAACTCAAATCTGAATCTCATGATTAAGTGCCATTTCTGACAACTAGCTTGGACTCAATATTTACTAATCCTTTGTTTTCTGCTTGCAGCGGCTGGTACATTCGAATTTATTCCCCTCTTCGATAGAACAAACACATTAATCACAAAACACCCGGCAAGAGCTCAACATCAACAAGGCTGATAAAAAGCAGAAGTCTGCAAAGAAGATGTGGGGCTGTCAATGTGAACCTCTGGCACCTTCAGCAACTACTAGATACTTGAAATCTTCCAGCTTGTGTTCAGCCAGCAAAATCTGTGTGCAGATCTTGGTCTGTGCTCTAAGGGTGAGAAAGGTTCACTGTGCCTGCTCGGGCAAAAAGTAGTAATATAAAGCACTGGTTATTTCTGCTCAAAACTTTCTAAGGCTACTTAATTTTGGGTTTATTTTTTTAATATGTCAGAAATAGGAAGTTAAAATGAGCATGTATCTAAAGCAAATGCAGAAATGGGACCTCTCAACCAGTAACTTATATCATACCAATCTTCTGCAAAATACCAAATTCTGGTCTACCACACATGCAGGCTCTAGGGCTTGTTTGCAAAATGTTCTGGATCAGGGTTTCAATATTGTATTCATAAGTTATGCCAGGGGAAAATAAAAAGAAAGTGTGCAAAGCAGTCTTCAGTGCATGCAGCTGTGCCTTCCAGGCACAAAGCAGAGTTTGCATCACACAATGACCCGTTTTCACTGGGTCAGTCTCTTCTCACACTTAGCAGGGCAGCAGGCCAGGGAAACACAAAAATGTATGCTTCAGCCCATGGCCTTTTTTTTTTCCTTCCCCTATATTTGGCTGGTGAATTTCACAGAATCATGCCTAAAGTGGAAAAGGCCTTTAAGATCATTAAGGTCAATCATTAGTCCTTGACCATATCTCTAAGCACATGGAGCTGGGGTTGCTCAGCCTGGAGAAGAGGAGACTCAGGGGTGACCTTATCACTCTCTACAACTACCTGAAGGGAGGTTGTAGACAGGCGGATGATGGTCTCTTCTCCCAGGCACCCAGTACCAGAACAAGAGGACACAGTCTCAGGCTGCACCAGGGGAGGTTCAGGTTGGATGTTAGGAAGAAGTTCTATACAGAAAGAGTGATTGCGCTATGGAATGGGCTGCCCGGGGAGGTGGTGGAGTCGCCGTCATTGAGGGTGTTCAGAAGGAGACTTGATGGGGTGCTTGGTGCCATGGGTTAGCTGTTTGGGTGGGTTGGATTGGTTGATGGGTTGGACATGATGATCTTGAAGGTCTCTTCCAACCTGGTTTGGTTTATTCTAATAAAGTTTATTCTAGTACACAATTCAAATCCCTCCAGGAAAGGGGACTCTACCACTTGCCTGGGCAAGCTGTTCTGATGCCTGATAGCCCCTTTGGTAAGGAATTCTTCCTAATATCCAATCTAAACTTCCCTTGGCACAACTTGAGACCAATCTGAAATGCTTAATAAACACTGCCATAGATAAATTTGCTGTAGAATGAAATGCTAAATGAAAAAAATCAAAAAAACAAGCCACAAACCCCAGACATGACAGAAAAGATGCATGCTTATTATATCTTTCAAAAAGAAAAGCAATTGTAGTTAAGCCTTTTCCCTTGTTCTTCCTCCATGAAAAACTGCCTTTCAGCAGATTTTAAACACGAAACAGATGACCCTCACAATAATTTGGGAGACAGGTAAGGATTCCTTTTTTTTCCCTCCCCTCTTTTGTTACAGAAGTGAGACAGATCAAGGTCCAGGCTGCAAGCACTTAAGCAGACTCAGTGAATTGTTTCAGTACTAATTCTGTTCTGATATGGAAGCAAAGGTTCACCGGTGGGTTTTAAATGATTCTCTTAAGTTCGCAGCGCAAATCATTATCAGAAATTCAATTTAATCACTAGATTTCCTGGGGGTGTTTCATATGCTCAGTCCATAACAGTAAGCTACCACTAGGAACAATGATAAGGTAATAAAAGCAGCTCCTGAAAAACTTATTAAATGTGGGGTTTGTATTACTGATGCCCACGGAGATGACAGAGCTTGTCAAAATCATGTCATGCTACTGATTGCTTTACACTAAAAGGGTCACAAATCCACTTCAGCAAATTAAACAAATTAAAGTGAAAAGTTACTTTCTGGTTTTACAGACATCAGAGAGAGGGCTATCCAAAATGAGTATCAGGTCTGCAGAAAGCAAACAATGAAGGAAATGTCATGCATGAAGGGCACAACCTGAAAAATCTAAGAAGATTTTCACACATCCTGTGTGTTCCCCTCATGTAAGCCATGTGAAAAAAATAAAAGGAGTAGGGTAAAGTATGACCAAACTGTAGCAGATCTGAAAAGACTTCAGTCCCAAAGAAAGTTCTAACACAATTCTGGTGCTGGCAGTTAGGTGAGGTTAGGTTCCTTCTGAGCCAGAAAGCCCTGAAGAGGTTATGCGAGTAGAAAAGACAGAGCTGCTGTATATACACAAGTGATTGCTCTGCATTTCATAGCCTGCAGAGATGCACGTGCCTAACACTGTACCCAAACCTCATTGCTTTCACTGAGGAGGGGCATCCTCCCTTTCTGCTCTCTCTTCAGCTGCTTTCTAACATGACTTGCACATTAATTTCAGCTAATTACACTCTGGCCTGTGTTCAAAACTAAAAGCCTGGGTAACCAGGCGCGATAATGCTTCCGGAGAGCCACCTGAATTACCAAGTATATATACATTTATCTTTCTCCACTAGGAAACCTGCTAGTTCTTTGCATGCAGCTTTTGGCAAGTCTCTTTCCAACACTGCTGCACCCGAGTAAGGATTTTTCATCAGGCTGTGTTGCACTAGCCAAGTGGTGAAAGTCGACAACAACGTACTCAGCACACCTACCACCAAAAACACTGCTTACAATCATGATTCACAAAATTAGTTTAAAAATCATCAGTACTACTGATACATACTGTCATTGCAGCAGCAAGTAGAGTATGGCATTGTCTGGTTTCACAGTGTTTTAAATTAGGTCTGCTCTCTACAGGAATGCCAGCAGAAAATGAAATAGTACCTTAGTTTACAACACGCTAATTCACACCAATCTCAGGGTGGCTATTTTCTGTCTCCTCAGCCAGGATCTTTCACAGGTGTAGCTTAATGTGCTTGAGAACAGGCCAAGCACTGGAAGTACCCAAATCTACACAGGTAACAGGATCTCAGGAGATGCATATTCACAGAAACTTATTTTAGGCACTTGAAGTCTCTTTCAACAACCTGCAGCCAGAGGGGATATTCCTTTACAAAGAACACATCCACTGGAGAGCTCAGGGAAGGTCCTTGCTTCTGATAACCACAAAAAGAGCAGCTGAGGGAACTGGAGGAGTTTAGCCTGCAGAAAAGGAGGCTGAGGGGAGACCTCCTCAGTCCCTGCAACTACCTGAAAGAAGATTGGAGCCAGGTGGGTGCTAGCCTCTTTTCCCAGGTGACAAGTGATAGAATAAGAGGAAATGGCCTCAAGCTGCACCAGGGGAGGTTTAGGTTGGATATTAGAAGAAACTTCTTCCTTGAAAAGGTTATAAAAAACTGGAACAGGCTCCCCAGGAAGACAATTGAATTCCCATCCCTGGAGGTTCTTAGATGTGTTGTAAAGGAACATGGTTTAGCATCCACCTTGATAAAGTTAGATAATAGATGATCTTATAGATCTTTTCCAACTGGAACAATTTATGATTCTACAAAAGCCTCCCTAACTGCTAACAAAAAAACCCAAACAACAACAACAAAGAAGCACCTAGGCAAGGAGGTCCACACCATGAGGCAGCAGACAACTGCTAGCAATCTAGAAATTCATGTTCCCAACTCTACCCCTCTTTACACCCCTGAGCAGTAAAGTCAATTGAATAAAACATCTTTCAGGCAAAGAAAGCAGGACTGTTCATATATAGAATTATCCCAGTGACTGCAGCCCTGGAATGGGTTGTCCAGGGAGGTGGTTGGGGCGCTGCCCTTGAAGGTGTTTAAGACCAGGCTGGATGAGGCTGATCTAGAGTGGGGTGTCCCTGCCCACGGCAGGGAGGTTGGAACTAGATGATCCTTGTGGTCCCTTCCAACCCTGACATACTACGATACTATGACTGATGTCTTAGTTTTTTCATGCTGTCTTGCCTACGCTGCATATACTCTGTCTAAAGCCACCCAAAATACTTGTCTTGCAACAAAAATTGTGAAACAGGGATTCCAGATTTCATTATTTCTTTAATCCTGAGAAGCACACTCCCCCAAACCATTTGAACAATTCATTCCCAAGTTATGCACACACTAAAAGAACTTAAGTCTATTGTAAACAATTACAATACAAAATTACTCTCTCAAGAAGCACTGCACTTTATGATAAATGCTAAAAGGAGATTAAATATCTGTGCTTCAGCATCACCCCTGCCTGGAATATCATGGAGAAAACTGCTCCTTTCTTTTTGGCACTATTATTTCTTCTTTATACTGTTTATATTATTTATATAGGTTCTTGGAACTAGTATTTATCCATGGTGTTGAAATAAATGCAATATTGGTTTTCAAGGCAAGCAAAGCCAGTGAATTCCATGTATTATACAAGCCATAACGTGGGAATAAAATGTGCATTAATGATGAGTTTTATTACTACACCCCTAGACTCACTAATTGTCGCCTCCACAGATTACTTTTAGAAGGAAAGATGCAGTAAGTAAGTAATAGGGCATCAAGATGATGACAAGCAGCTCTGACTTATGGCTTTAAATAAGATGAATAATGCGAATTAGCACCAGGATTTAGCAGATCTGGCAACGACAGTTTGCAAAATTTAATACCTTTCATTTTACATGTGCTTATTACAAAATGATGATCTCTTCTGAAAACTTAGCTAACTTCAAGTGCCAGGGAGGTCTCCCCTCCACACTGCTGTAACACAAACTGGAAAGGCTACAGAAGAAAGGTTTCTGACAGGAAAAACATGACAAGAAAAATTTTCAACACACTGCTTACAGTAACTCAAAACTATCATGGACAGTGAAGTCCCAAGAGGAAATAATGAGGAGCCAGCCCTTGCACTGTAAACAGTAAATGTCAGAGAGGCACTTGGCAGTTTCTTACAAATGTGTTACTGTTAAAGAAGGCATCTTATGGACAGGTGGTGGAGTTTAGACAACGCTTTTTTGCTCTGCTGCTACTAGCAACACTATATAGATATATGTTCTTGAATCTTGTCCCACATGAATACAGAAGATTTAGTCAATAAATTTTTATGAATTTGAAAGCGTTATGCTCTGCATGATACAACTAAAACTTATGTTGCTCCCTAAACCAGGCTATGAGAGACTGTAGTAACTGCTGGGAGTGCCAAGGTGATAAAACAACGTAATTTTGGCTGCTAAAATGTCAAAACCTCAAAGCAGACATTTCCTTCTGGAATTGATCTAATCACTCTGCACAAATCACACAGAATGAGGCTTTATGAATTTTGCCTATTTTTTGCCCTTCCCTCCCACAAAACTAACACATTTACATGCCTACCAAAATTCATCATTTATATGAATCCCAGATGACTTTTTGGATTATTTTGTGCTTTTCTGTATTCACTCATTTTTGTTTAAAACGAAGTAAAGGTGTCATTGCCAGTCAGCACACCCTGAAGACTGCAGGGTGGGAAACATTGGTTGGAAATAGTATTTTCATGATACAAATCATCACTGCATACCGTTGTCATTTATTTTATCTCTACTCCCTTTCTTCAAACTGCAGTTAATCCTCCACACTATTTCCTACATCCATCTATTCCCTCTTCTCGCCCTAAGGATAAATTTCTCAATCTACTTCTAATCATCCATCATCAAACTCCTTTACTTGGCTGTTTTGTACCAAACCATCCCTTACCCAACATGATTTTATCAACATTTTCTCTCTTACTTACCACCTCATTGAGGTGAGCATATGAGGAGAGGCTGAGGGAGCTGGGATTGTTTAGCCTGGAGAAGAGGAGATTCAGGGGTGACCTCATTGCCCTCTACAACTACCTGAAAGGTGGTTGTAACCAGGAAGGGGTTGGCCTCTTCTCCCAGGCAACCAGCACCAGAACAAGGGGACACAGTCTCAAGCTGCACCAGGGGAGGTTTAGACTCGAGGTGAGGAGGAAGTTCTTCACCAAGTGAGTCATTCGTCATTGGAATGGGTTGCCCAGGGAGCTGGTTGAGTCACCGTCCCTGGAGGTGTTCAAGAGGAGATTGGACGTGGCACTTGGTGCCATGGTCTAGTCATGAGGTCTGTGTTGATAGGTTGGACTCGATGATCCTCGAGGTCCTTTCCAACCTAAGTTATACTGTGATACTGCATTGACATCAATCTCTATTTCTTTCTCTCTATTTTATAGGGTCAAGCAAAACTATGGACGCACAAAAAATAGAATTCTGCTTTGTGCTCTCAATTTATTCCTCATAATGGAAAACATAACTTTGAAATAAGTAAACTCAGTGGTTTGGGATGGGTTTTTTTCCTCCATCTTTAAAATCTCTACTGGAGTCAGAAATGGTGACAGACACCCACGGATGGGGGAATCAAGGAACAATACAAATACTGCAATTCTAGAGAGAATGGTAAGTGATGGCAAAATGAGATCAAAAGGGCTTCCCTGAGGTTCTACAATTGCACTAAGGTCCCACTGACCTTTTGTGCGCTGAAGTTAACAGCGGACGGCTGAGGATGAAGGCTGAACTCTGCCCCCACTTCACTAATGCCCTCCTGTCAGCTAAATGGCAGCAGCGGCAAAGACGCTCCATTTCTTTCAGTCTGCCGTATCCGTCAACAAGCTCTTTAGTAAATTCACCTCCAGTTACACATTTTTTGTCTCTTTCAGATACACAAAAATTAGGAACCAGCTTTAGGCAGTAGAGTGTTTTCCATACAAACTGTATCCCTGACCACTTATTGGAGTTAGCAGAATGTACTGACCAATCCACAGCCCTACACAAGCTGCAGAAAGCAGCAGAAAGACACATGGTCATATCATACCATTGATTTTTAAAATGAACTCCCAATTGGAGTCAATAAAGAAATATGCTTAAAAATCAATGGCATGTCTACTGCATGGTGATTAAATCTGTAAAAATGAAGAAAATCCATTAAAACTTTGATACTTAAACACTCCCAAGTCCCTAGTGTCCCTGATTCTGAAATCCATCTCGCCTGCGTGCCAAAAGAATGTAGTTGACTCAATTGCAGCAGTAGGAATTAATATTATAGCTCTGAAAAAAAAAAATCCCCAAAATCAATTGTTGCCAAAAGCTGCAACACAGGCAGTGTATAAGCGGCCTCCAAGTGCCCCAAGGCCACTATTTGTACTTAAAAACAAAACTCTTGTTGCAGTGGTAAAAATGCAAGGGCAGAAAGACCTGCGGTGATTTCTCAAGATGAAACTGCTGCCTGAGTAATATTAGTTGCAGCTCCCTGTCTAATCGTCTGTTTTTTTATTTCATTGTAACAAAAATTCACAGGAACCTTCAGCCCTCCCCTAGGAGGTTGTTAGTACATACTGTTGATGCTATATACTGGAACAACCCACACAGATCCTTTGCCAGTGCGGTAAAACCAGGCCCTTGCCACACTACTGCAGAAACACTGAGCATCAGCCAAAATTAGGGATGGGGTGATTAGACTGCATTGATGACCTCATGCTTAAAAAGAGAAATGATTTTTAGTTTCCAGTTCTGTAGCAGTCAGGGATGAAGGTGAGACAAGCTGGAATACTAGTTTGGTCTAGATGGCATTCTCTGTCCCTATGGTTTTCAAAACTCCACTGAAAATAAATACTGGGTGGGTGTGTGCGTGTGTCAGAGGGGCTGTTAATAAAAATGCAGGTTAAAAGCATGGTTTAATATTGATTTATCACACACAGGTGTATAGCAACCATCAATTACCATTATCTCTGCTTGTTCCAGGTGCAGCCAGTAGCAAAAAGAGCCATTTTCAATTATCCAGGGATTCCTCCTTAGAAGTTAAATACCAAGACCTAGGGCCCCACCCAGAAACGTGGGAAAAGCTGGTAACTTCCCTTGAGCGATAGGTAACACTGCTTTCCTGAATTGCAGGGTTTCAGACAGAGAATTCTGCTGGTAGGTGGGAAAGGAAAAAATATCAGGAAAAAGCTGGGAAATCAGTAAGTAATAAAGCAACATAAGTCTTTCAAGTGAGATTTCAGTTCCCAAGGGCATCTGGCAATTATCTGAGCTTCAGCTCTCCTCCCACAATTTTGGGTAGTTAACAATACAAAACTTGTCAGTGTTGCCTTTCACCACTTTTTCCATGCTCAGGTGCATTTACAGGTTGGCAGAAGTTGAGACCATTGGAAGAGCCCACATTTTCAGATACTCTGGCCCAGAGGAATATAAAGCTTGCACAACTCCTTTACCACCTCACCTAAGGAAGCTGCTACGGGATTAAGCAGGCCACATAATAACATTTCAGACGTACATCTATTTGTATCTCTAGTCCTGTACTTCAGAGAATACTTCTTTACCTTACTGTACTTTGCCCTAAGCTCCAAGCTACCTAATCAGTTTGCTATTCCCTTCCAGGGCTGAAAACACATCAGTTTCTGGACAAAAGTGCAACAGGCAAAAGCACTGAGAGTGGGAATTGTCACCACTGTGGTAACCATCTTAAAATAAAACATATTTTTAAAAAAATAGGAAAAAAAACCCGTGGTAGCTCTTTTAGTCATTTTCTTGCCATTACTCTGGCTTTCAATGGTTATAGTCACAAACATACAGCCTTGGCTGTCTCTTATCTTCACCTATACACATTATGCATTCTAGGATTTGATATCTCCAGGTGATCCTATGTCCACTCGATCAAGAACACCAGTAACTGATAACAGTCACTCAAAGATACAATGGACACATTGGATTCTTTCCAGATCATACACAATCAAAGACAAACAGA
Organism: Melanerpes formicivorus; assembly: GCF_026170545.1. Classification (NCBI taxonomy): domain Eukaryota; kingdom Metazoa; phylum Chordata; class Aves; order Piciformes; family Picidae; genus Melanerpes; species Melanerpes formicivorus. Next base: position 4,860,956 of record NW_027142377.1, read on the forward strand.
AGATTAAGCCCTGGGTTAATTTTCATTAAAGTACAACAGATTTGTGTATTGCTACGGATGGCACATTCTGAACAAGACATAAGAGCCCAATCCCTGAAAATACTGCCGCCATAAAGCATGAATTGACAATGGTTGCTTCACACGTCGCTTAAAAAAACAAAGCCAGCCTGTATTTTACAGAGCATTTCTGTCTTCACAGTTATCTGCTGCCTGCTCTTTCTTACACAGCTTTAAAGCAATAGAAAAGGACAGTTTTCCCACCAGTTTACCACCAAGAAATGCAGCAGGAAATGAAAGTTTACCTCTTTAATTGATTTTATCCCAGTACTTAAATGTACGCATCATAACCGTGAAAAAGCAGGCAGATCAGTTGCCACAACAATGCAGATGTTTCACGGAGCACCAGAGAAGATGCTGAAATTGAGGCTCTGTGACTAACAGCATGCATAAAGCTAAGCAGTGCTGAAGTGTTTGTGAGAAAGCACCACGTACAGGTACAGATGAAAGCCTTGCATCCTCCTCTTACAGTCAGCAGATACATCCTACTTACCACCAGTGGCCCTGAAAAGAAATGAGCCTTTGCAATGGGCCCCGAAGGTCAACGGAGCAGATACGAGAAGGCGCATTTTAAAGGACTTGATTTACAGTGAGCTATTAAAGCACCTGTTCAGCATTCACATCTCCCAACTTAGTTTAAATGATTTGTGAGGGCTCTAATGTTTTAAACATATATATGCAAAACTCAGTTAACACCAAGCTTTTGGGGGATGGTGCTGATACTGCGCTTTTCACTTTGACTGCTCTAAAAGCTTGGGGCAAATTAATAGTTGATGTATACAAATACTGAATGGAGCTCTGGTGTGCAAGGTGGCTTACATTGGATCGTTGTAAGAAAATTTATATGTGGGATGCATCGGCTGACTTAAAAACCATCCAGAGTTAGGCAGTTTTGTTGGCATTAACTAAAAGATTGGGTAAATTATGGAACCAATAAAATTGTCAAGATTTGTACTTTTCAAAACTAGTTGCTGCATTCCTGATTTATTAGCTAGAACTTCAAAGGTTTGTCATAAAGATAAATAAAAGAGCACGGATGGGAGCATAAATATGTGGGCTCGACAGCTCTAAAATACACTGTTTACAGTGAACTGGGAGAGAGCAGCATTTCAGGTCATATTTTATATCTAGCAGAGCAAAAAATCTGAACTGATGTAACTGATAACTGCTGTAAAGAGTGCAAAACCATTTTCCCAAAGATGGAAAACCTTTAGCTATAGCTGACCAGTGTGCAGCTTTAATGACTAAAAGCAGCCCCAAGTGTTACAGACAGCCTCATGTTCACTGTTGATCCCAGAGCCTTGTTAAAAAACTGGACCACCCTTTGGGAACGTGTTGATAGAAAGATTTCTCCCTCTCTCTCATACATGATAAACAAGGTAAAAATGCACAATTAGTATGGTTACTTGATAATGAAGATTCATACACTGGAGGAAAAAAAAGAAGAAAGAAACAACACCTATTGTCCACCACCTCAACAAATTTAGGGCAACAAAACCGGTGATACTTTATCCTTCAGAGCTGCCCAGGTTTGATTCAGACGCTGTAGAAAGCAGTATATACGGAGCCATGTGAGAAGGTAGCAGACATATGAAATAAGCAGTTCAACCCATTTTACTCCAGAAACAAAAGAATCAAAGCAGACAGTGGCTCACAAAAGACATCCTGGTACTCTGGTAAAGTCAGTGCCAATTCTGCCATTCAGTTTGCTGAGGTCAGGCTTTCACCATGTCCCATCACATTGTTTTGCAGCCACACATGCCAAATGCTTTTTCACTTTGAGGACCAAGCTGTCATTTTTTTGCTTTGTTACCTTGCCCTTTAGCTGTCACTGAAGTGACACTGATCTATATCCCAGGAAACAGAAGGACAAGTTTTTAAATTATTATGTGCAAGGAACTTGTTCCCTTTCAAACATTACAGTAGCTGAGCTGCTACTGCCTTGTGCCTTATTAAGGCTAACATTTACAATGCTGGCTTGTATACAGTACAATCATTAATGGGTTTTGCAGTTACCAAGTCTGAAGTTAGTATTTAATTGCCTGGAAACACTGTTTCTTTTAATTCAAGTTCTTCCCTGCTCATACTAATCCCCTTAAAAGTTAGTATCTTTGGTATCTACATTCAATTTCACAAACACAAGGGTTTGTTTCATTGTGGTGTTTGTTTGTATAACTGTAAGCCATTAACTAGGAATATACAAACCAACAACGAATTCTCAAATTGCTAACTAAGAGTGAACTTCCTCAATCTTTAAAAAAATAAACAGAAAAAGACCTTGAGAAAAACATTTGTGATTTAACAGGAAAACTGTGGCCACACATAGTTCAGCGTGGCATACCACAGTTGAACCCCACACAGAAATTAAAATCATAATCTCGCAATAATGATAATCATTAACTGAAAAAAAATACATATCAATGAATTTAGTGAAGGTTTACCCATCGAGGGATCAGATTCCAAGCAGGAAAAATTTTATCCTGGGAAATGAGAGCAACACAAGGCTCTCGTGGGCAGCCTAGCTACGGTCAGGATGGTGAAGGCAGGAGATGTGTTGGTAGCTGAAGGGCATATTCTTCTGCAGCAGCCCTGCAGCACTTCCCATTTGCATCTGCACAAGCCAAGACTTTTTTCCAACTCTTTAATGACAGTCCCCAGTTAGCCACTCCCTGCCAGGTGTGAGGCACACTTAATGAAGATTTTAATAAGGCAGCAAAGGTCAGTTCCCTGAATTCACACTCATGAGGATTCAGCCTCTAAACTCCTTGCGACCACACTAGACATTTTCTTTTGAGAGAGGTGCTCCCTGCCTGCTTTTGCACAGTAGCAGAGCCTCCTATATCGCTCACAGAAGGACAAACAGCTGTCAGCTTGGTGGTGTTTCGAACAACATTTTCATTCTCTCCAAAGTCTTTGTGTGCACTTAGTTCTCAAATCAGTACTTGTCCCTTTTCCTTAAAGACATACCTCAATACTTCATGTGTGAAGCATTTTTACACCTGTTATTGCCATACACTAGCAAAAGAGTCTGGCACAGCAGGTTACTCTCACCTGTGGCCACAGAGATGCTGTGTGTGGAATGGAATTCCAGCATCACATGGCCCCTGCCACACAGAAAACCACGTTTCCAAGCCCTGGTCCTGGAAAGGTCAGTTTCTTTTAGCTCCTTAATCCAGGGAGCACCCAAGGGAATTGAGAACATTCTTGGGGACATTCAGTTCCTGCTGATACTGCAGGCACCAAAGACTTACTAAATAGTGACCTGGGCTCCCTCCTAATTTCTCCCTTACATCAAGTACATTTTGGCCTCTAGAAAGGAAACCAACTTCCTGGCTCCAGTGTATATTCTAACAGTTTATTTGACATCAGTTTTCACAATTCACAAGGAGATGTGGAATCCATATTTTTATTTTAATGGGAGCTTTTTTTTTTTTTTTACCCTTTTTTTTTCCTTTTTTTTTTTTTTAATTTAAAAACCAAATGAAGAATTCTTTCAATGGCTCATAATGATGGAAGTAGCACGTTATTATTCTGGCTAACATTTGAAATGAACAATGGTACCGTGTTTTCACTTCACCAGAGCCTCATTGTAACCCAGTGATCTGATGTTTTCAAACTTCAGAGCCCATAAACATGCATGTAGCCAGGCTGAGCTCATAACGCAAAGTGAGCAAAAAAGCCAATGCTCAAACAGAAGTTTTACATAACTGTTCAGTGACTAAAAAGTATATACCCCTCAAAAAGCTCCTTTAGAGTAATGCCTTTTGCTTAACTGATGACAAATTCAGCACAACTAAAACAAACTCCTCTAGCCCTTTTAGCCTTATTTTTTTGTCATTCTTTTCCTAAATACTTTCAAAATGTCACCACTCAGAAAAGCCAAATTAATGGCCCCAGATCCTGAACTTCTCTGCCCAAGCTTCTGCCAATGTCTTTACACTTCAGATAAAAGAGGTTTAGCAGATTTTCTACCCATTTCACCACTGACCTGTGTCAAACCTGTGCAGAAGGGAAACACAGTGGAGCAGAAAAAAAGGCATGTGCCTGCTCTCCAACAGTGTTCACTTCATAAAATTGCCAGTTTCAACAATATCACAATTTTCTCTAATTACCTGCCTGCACTCAAGTTAAAGTGGTTGAGTCTAAAGCCGTTAAACTTTTAGTATTTCTCTTGCAAGCTTAAGGCTAAACTTCCGGCATAAAACAAAATGTTTGTATTCAAAGCCAAAGTTAATCTTTTTCTGTGATTAATAAAACATAAAAATGGTCTTCTGGACAATCTGACACACTAAGTGTAACAATCTCAAATGAAGTTTTCACTCTTTGTAGGATTATTCTCATATAACATTACACGTCCAGTTCTTTCCATAACTAAAGCTCTCCAGAAACAAAACAATTCTGCTTAACTTCTGACAGTGTTCTCAGCAGCTTGGGATGTTCCGTGACACAGAAACAGCACATTGCTTTCACCTGAATGCCATCCTGAGGACCACAGGTATTTTAGAAGGAGCAGAAATGGAACAGAAGTAAACAACAAGAAATAGTCCAATTTGGAAACTTGTAATTTCACATTCGATTAAACAAACAGATAGAGGAAATCCAGTGTTGGGAAACCAGAACAGGCAATGCTAAACTTGCAGTCACATCTAAACTTCCCATAGACTCCTAATATTTTATCTTGATATGTAGTCCTACACTCTGTAGCTCATAACAGACACACTTCCACACAAAAAAAGCAAGAAACGGATAAAAAAAAAAACCCAAACCGGGTAACTGCAAAGAAACAGCACAGAGTTTTCTCCTGTAGCTTTCTGCTCCAGTAATGAAGTGGGATGGCACCATAGTGATTTGCTGCCTGTCACTATTGCTGAGCAACCTATTGTCTTCTAATGGCTAATGTACCTGTGTCCTTAAAGAAAGGAAGGGACCCAACCCAATCCCCCTGCCATGGGCAGGGACCCCTCACACTAGATCAGGTTGCTCACAGCCACATCCAGCCTGGCCTTAAAAATCTCCAGGGATGGGGCTTCCACCACCTCCCTGGGCAACCGGTTCCAGTGTCTCACCACCCTTACGGTGAAGAACTTCTTCCTAACATCCAATATGAATCTCTGATGCTCATTGCAGAAATACTATTTTCCCCTGAAATTGAGACATTTTGCTTTCTCTCAATCTTACAATCTATATCATTAGTTATTTTCAGGATTTAGAGATTTAGGTAACTTGGAAAAACAAGCTGATGCATATTTCTGGAGCACTGCATGCTGCAATGGTAAGCAATGCTCATAAAAATTTGATTTCCTGACATCTCAAACATATTCCCTCCAGTAGTTCAGAAGATTGAAATCTTCCTAAGTATCCAATTCTCAGCAAAAAAATTCTATCTTGCCTTAAAGTTAAATGCAGTAAAAATAAGACATGAAGAAGTTGCCACCATTTTGAATGTATTGTCAGTGACATAGGCCAAAGACACTTTGACTTTAGCTAAATCCCTCTGACGATGCAGTGAGGGTTTCTTGTTTCTTCCCCAGACGGCACCGTACTGCAGTCTCTAACGATGCTACACAATCAAGTTGCCTATGCAAATGAACACATCTTCAGCAGCAGCAGCTGAGCTTAACTTCTAATGAGCCAAGCCAATTGTACATGTAAATGTCTTCTGGGATTGATTAGAGGAGTTAATAGCACTTGACGTTAGGGTGGCCTGTCTGCCCTGCCTCCCCACCCTCAGAGGTTTAAGATAGCCTCCAAGTTAGAAACGTCATGTCAGTTTGCCTACAAGCTATTTGGTCATGAACCACAATTTGAGAAACATTTTATTTCAGCAGTTCTGAATTGTGATTTAAGTGCATACAAAATCAGACAGCCATGTGGTAGCACTTCACAATTATATTAGTAAAAGATGCTAATGACCTTCTCAAGAAGCACTTGTTGTTACAACCAATTTGTTTATCTGTCCTTGTGCACGATCTGTCTCATCTTTTCTGAAACAGAAAGCAGCAGAATTTCTGTTCTCCATTTCCATAGTCTACAGTCTAGCCTGGTCTAGAGCACACAGCTTCTGTACCCAGCGGCACTGCAGTGCATAAGGCAATTGCTATCCTTTGTGGCAGCTTTGGCCTCTTAACTTGTACTGACCACATAGCCATCAACACCTAGCTCAGCAAAGGGTCAGTATTCAGCACAAATTGACAACTGCTTTCTCAGAGTGCCCTCTGACATGACCTTTTTTATGTAAAAAAGGCTTCTTAATATATGCTTATATATTTATATATGATCTTTTCCATAAATTAAAATAAGACTGATAAAACCAGAATTTTTGTCTTTACTCATGTTGGTGTAACCCTGCACTGTAGTCTTTCTAAATAAGACCCACAATCCACTCCAACGTAAGAACGGTTACACTGGAGCAAGACAAAGGTCTACCTGAGATCCAGTTAATTGCCTTTATCACCAGCCAATCATGGATGATCACATAAGAGAGGATGAACTGAGCATGCAAGTAGTGGTACTTCCCCTGAATGTCATTTCATTATCAGGGAGAAAGCATTTCCGAAGGCCAATTCAACACCGAGACCTCAAGGTGACTTGGCAGCAGCAGTAGCTAAATCTGCTGACAGTCAGAGTGGTGGCTCATACATGGAAATGTTTTTTATCTGTAATCACATCTTGAGGCCACTAAAACTTGACAATTTCTTGCTAGGATATGCTGCATGCCACAATCTGCACTCAAGTCTTTCCACTAAATAACATTTCACTGCCTCTCCAGGACCCAAAATGAACCTCTTGCCCATCTGTGGGAAGGGCTTTGCAATCTGCTGGGCAGCATCGCATTGGTCCAAATAATGTTGTAAGCTGAGCAGTGAAATGAGTCATTCATTCTTTCAGGAAAGAACTTCACAGTCTGTAAGTAAAAAAGCTCTGTTTGTTAGGAACATTTTGCTTTCTGATGCTAAGAATTTGGAATCATGGAAAATGCAGACTGTTCCCTGTAAGAGAGAAATGTCTACTGTAACACTGGTAAATGGAGCATGGGTATAGGTAGAAACATCTGTTACTTGAGCAACTTGGGCTTTATTTTTCTTTCAACATGGTAATAGGAAGAGCCAAAGAGAAAAGACATCTGGCATAGAGTATTTAATTGTCAGTTAGACCTTTTGTGACTTGTAAATGCCCTTAAACTGGGGATGCAGAAAACAAAACTAATAAATATTTTCTGGGGCAAAAGTGCTGAGTAGAAACCATTAAGAGAGATACACATATTTTGTTTTTCCCCTTTAAGAAATAAAGTGCCTTTTTCCTTTCATACTCCAAATGCAAACATAAAAATCAAAACACTCCTGATGAATTTGTTTGTGTAAGTAGTGTAGGCAAACATCAAGCGACAGCTGGCACCTGAAATTTCGCAGGAAATACCAATACCATCATTACTCTGCATTGTTACTGACCAGATGATTGCTTATGTGGCTTTTGACCTCAGTTTCTTTTAAAATGGAAATAGTATATTTGAATGGAATATAAGATAAGGGTAATTATTTTTAAAGAACTGCAACATAAAACCAGAACATTATTTTTTTTCTAGAGTGACATCAACTTCAACATAAACCAAAGGCAAATTGTCTGGCAGGAAATGAGACCATTTCAGCTGCTGATTCCAACTTTTACTTCACATTTTTTATTTCCCTAGGTAGAATATATCAACTATAGAAATCATCACCAAATTTTGCTAGAAACTACCCCAGAGAGTACTCAGTCTATAGAAAGAAGCACAAGATTTATCTTGATACCGTTTTGAAACCACATGGAAGTGATATCTTTAAAACGCAACTTCTGGTAAAGGTGGGGTTTAAATCACATCTGTGCAGTAGATATTCAAATACCAAAGTGAGAGTTAACTATGTTTTCTCTTTAAACAAAGGCAACATGGAGGTTATAATCTTTCTAAAATCACCTTTTCAGACTCATTCAAAGTCTGGTGCATTCAAAAAACCAAACCAAACCAAACCAACCAACCAACCAACCAAGAATAAAAACAGGGGGAAAAAAACCCACTTAAAAATGGATTTCAGCAGAGCTAGAAAATAAAGCCTGCCTGGATATCTTATCTTTTTAGCAAGAGAGAAAAAAACTTGATCCTGAACACACACTACCACTACAATTACAGATATAAACTCCTACTCAGCCAGAGCACCTCTAAAACCACACATGTTTTTACTAGAGTAAATATAGCTTATGATATTTCACCTTTCCCTTTGAAAGATTCCAGACTTCACCATATCCCTTACAGCCTTATCCCAGAGACTTCTCAGTTTTTTTGTCCACTGTGGTATTTTGCTATTTGTTCTGTAAATCCAGCACTGAAGACCTGTTAGCTTCCAGCTCACTGCAGACTTTGGATGATTATATTCTTACAGTACTGATATTCATTTATACGGAGATATGCCTATTTTAAAGGAGGCCAAATCTGTCACTTCTGTTTCATTCAGAGTGAGGAGTGGCTGCAACTGTTTTAATGATGTCCTACTCCAAAATTTAATTAAAATAATTTAGTATTAAGCTTTAAAGATGTAGAGAAAAAACCATGGTGGATGAAGGTATCAGTAATGTGCAACCTGGATTTTGCAGAAGGCAGGGATGCAGGACATGCTCAAATACTTTTTTAGCCTACACACATTTATGTTTTGTGTTTGAAAGTGACAGTGTACAAATGGTATCCAAAGAGTAGGTACAACTGCTATGGCACCACCCACTCTCCTACAACCTGCCTCATGAGTAGAGATGTGGGAGAAGTTAACCAGGAGTTCACTTGAGAAGTAACAGTGAAACAGCTACAGAAAGGATAGCACCAGATGCACTATGCATTGCCCATATCCACAGAGCCATTTGTTGTGAGAACTGGTGCACTGAGGCTGGAATGGCAATTACAACAAACACACCCACTGGAACAATCTGGGCTTTACAGTGGCTCTGTTCCCTACTTTGTTAGTAAGACACAAAGTACTCTGTCTGACATAACATGAGGGCATAATGCACTGTGTGCCTTACAATAGGTGCCTCTCAAGACTGTCAGTACTGAAAAACCCTACTGAGAGCAAACAGAAAATAAGTGGAGGACATGGAATCAGAGAGATGTGGAGAAAATGAGGGAAAACTGTTTGTATGACAAGTAATGAAACCTACCTCCAGAGATGGAAAGGATACACATGAAAGAAACCCAGCAACAAAAAAAGCCCCAAAATGCACAATACAAAACCACAAATTCTTGCTCCCCTATAAAACTGCCATAGCTAACTTTATCATGTTTACATGGGATGTTGGCTTGAGTTTAAAGGAAACACTCACTGTACTATATATAGTTGGCAAGAAAAAAGGTTCTCTCCAAAGCTTCTGGGAGCATATGTTTTTCTGAATACATGGAATAAAAGCAGCTATTTGTGCCATTAGAATATATGTACTATTCTAAAATCTGTCTGCATGGCTCAATCAGATTTCTTCATTTAAAAATATAATGCAACGTAATTGTATTCAACTTTTTAGAAGTGAAACACAACCCATGAATAACCTCTTTCAAATCTCTGCCACGAGAGCAAGTTCGCTAAATGTTATTCTGAAGCACAAGATAATGACTCCCAGCATCTAACCCCCAAACCACTTGTGAAAATTCAGTATTTCAGAGTGCTCTAGCTCTATTACTTCCAGCTGCTTGCATCTGCCCAAAAGTACTGAAATCTCACACACAAAGCCTGTAAATCAAAGGAGGAAAGTGCAGGAGAATGGGAGTAACAGAACTCTAAAAGGTGCGTACTGAAAAATAATTTGCTGGTATTAGGGTCTACTGATTCCTACATACTTTCAAAAACACCACCAGCACTGAAGTTCCTAGACAGCTCTTTCCACAAAAGAATCCATTTCAATCTTAAACATTTCAATCTTAAACATCTTGCCTTATACTTCAAGGCAAGATTTCCTCTAAAACGTGCCCATTACCACAGCACATTTTTTCTCAGAGCAATCTCACAATAAACCTTGTGCATATCTGCATGCATATATATACACACACACACATTTAGCAAGTAGCATAAGACAGCTGAAACTGTCTTTAACTCTACAAAGATAATATATTTTATAAATGAAGTTTGAATAGATACAGAGCCAGTTCAAGGAACCAGCACACTCCTCATCGGATGCAAAGGGTCAGTAAAAATCAACGTCAGACTTCAGTCACTTTGAAGACAAAGAGCTTAACTAATGAACACAATTTCTGATGCTTTATGATTGTAAGTATTGAACAACAGAGTGGTAAACACTCTTAATTCTATTAAAACAATTTAAGATAGGTGGTTTGTAATCTTAAAACGCTTTTGATTTCATTTTCTAGCCTTCCTCCTTATTTGCAATACAAGAAATTGTGATTGCAGTATTTCTTCTTTCCCTCTGGTTGGGTTTATTTTCAACAAATATGTAACCAAGTTAAAGCTCATATGCAAATGGACTCACAAATAAAGACACTGGAACTGGACACTTTACCCTTTACCTAGATCTAAAACACATATCCTTCCATCATCTGTGCTAAAGGACAGTTGTTCCATTCCCTTTTTGCTTGGCTGCTGGAGAACCATCTGTAAAAGATCAACATTCGACCTGCCTCTCCCTGCCATAAAGCAGTACAGTCTTCTTCATACCTCTCTCCAGTGTTTGAACAGAACTCCAACTTCAGTTGAAGAAAAACCTCAAAGACAGCAAAATGCAAGGCTGGAAATACCTTTTTTTTTGTTTTTTAAGACAAGTATCTTCAGAAGCTTAAATAAAAACCCCACAACTCTTAGTTGCACTTTTTATTAGCACAAATTAACCAGTCATTTTTATGAATTATATAACTGTCTTCAGGTGGGAGGCACATCTGTCCATTACCTAGATAAATCATATAGCTGGCCCAGTATGTCTTTATTTTTCATTTCCCTATATTTTCCCAAATCTGTCAAACTGCTCTGAAGTACAGCTAAACACAGGAAATAAAACCACAGTTCCACTGAAACCAAAGAATTTGTTATAAAATTCAGTGGGAATGAGATTTCAGTTTAAGGGCAGGCCTTAACTCAGAACCAATTAAAACCACAGAGAGATTTAAGACTAAACCAAGCTGAGAGCAGAATAACCCTAAAATGACTAAGCTGCTTTGAAAACATACCAGCAGTCTTTGACAAACCTCACTGCTGGCTCCCTCACCTCTCTGTGCTGTGTGTATGCATAGGCAAACAATCATTCATTTCCAGTTGGAAAAAAGATCATTTCACACAAGAGGAGGTTAGTGAGGAGCTCAGATCTGACATATTCCTCATTGCACTCTTAATGATTGCAGAATTTCCCAGATTAACTACTAAGGTGCTCAAACAGAGATGATCTATATGATCTACCATCTTGGAATCTGAACAGTAAGTAATGACAAAACCACTGGATCTCAGGATGTGCAATTATTAAACATGTGTGCTGATTTTCTCCTTGTTAAAGTGTAATGCATCAATGGAGATGCGGTCACAGAATCCATTTCAATCTGAACTGAGATTGTAATCTATGAGACTCTTAACTCAATCAAACAACTAACCTCTGTGAAGCAAGTGTCAGAAAGACAGGTTCCTCTCCAAGCTGTCTGCACATATGTCTTCATTTAAAGAGCAAACAGAAATAATTTTACTCCCAAAGTAAAATAAAGAATGTCTTGATGAATTGGAGAGAAATAAAGAGTTATATTCAAAAATATGCAAGAAAATACAGAACATATGAATCCTTAACACCTAATACATATACAGGATACATGGAAACCCCCCAAAAAACCTTCCCCCAACCAGACTAAACCACAAATCCCAGTGCTACTTTTCTTCCCCCTCCCCCACATTGTCACCCTTCCATAAACCCTACACAGGCCAAGATTGTGCAGCAAAGCTAACATTGCAATATGAAGCATACTAAGTTATACTCAGCCCACTGAATGTACAGCAGTCTCAATAAATAAGAAAACAGTCCTTGGGAGCAGAATGATGAGTGGGCCCCTAACCAGGGATGGCAAACCTTGAGAGGGGAAGGAGAAGCAGGAGGAAGAGCAAGAGTCATGCTTCTCAGCAAACTTTCCCCTTTATAATGAACATGGCATTTATGGGATGTGATACACCCATAGCCAACTCAGGTCAGCTCGGCTGGCTGAATCAGAATTGCTAATCGCCTGCAGCCCATGTCTGACCTGAGACTCTATTCTGGTGAAACCAGAGCAGCTGTAAAACAAATAATAAGAAAAATGGAGGAGAACAGCATCTTTAGAAACCAGCCCACATGGTATCCACTACAAATTACTCTAACAGTCATTTCTCTCAAAAACTTTCAGGCCAGTGGGTTAAAATCGAAATGTTATGGTGGGATTTGTAATAGAAAAAGAAGTTTCTCACCTAGGAAAATTAGATGGTAAAGTCTAGGTAAATTGACAGTAAAGCCTAGGTAAACTACACTCAGAGGTGAAAAGAAAGTTCCAAAGAGACAGATGAATGATGTAGCTAATATGAGAGATGAAGATTTTAACTAGAAACTCTGAAACATAGTAATGTTGACACAAAAATTGACTTTCTGAGTAATTTCCCAGAAATGGATGGCGTCCACAGTGTAGTAAAAGAGGGAAGGATAAATATTTGCAGGGATGACTGATTGAAAATGAAGAAATAATTTTTCATGCTGATAGAAATATTCAGAAGGGAGGTATCTGGAAAGATGAAACAGATGACAGGTGCAGTGTATGCTAAAATGGTAGAAAAATTGAGGCCTTCTTCAGGACTTGGCTAAGCAAACATGCAGTAGAATGTAGAACATAGAATTCCTGGGTGTATGAAGACACAGAAATGGTTTCCTCCAAGACATAATAGGTTTAAATATTTTGGCTAATGTTGAACTCAATTACCACTGTGTACAGCAAATAATTAGAACACTATTCAATTGGTTTAGCAAATAGATGACAAACTTAAGCATAATTTTCTTTCCCTCTCCTTGTGCTAGCAGACAGGTCAACCTTTTCTTTCCCACTCTATTTTTTTAACATGCCAAATGAGATACATAAAAGGTGCACTTCATCTTGTCAGGTTGTGCCTTATCCTTGCTAACATTCAGGAAAAAAAAGAGAAGTCCTGTCTGAAAGAAAAAACAAATGGCATCAAGTGAAGCCTAAAATGTCAGCATGAAACACGAGGGTGACTTATTTTTTGCACAACTTTGACCATAAGATACTAACACTTCCAAAGCTTGCAATTTGAAATAGAAAAGGAGGGATTAGAGCTCCAAGATAGACAGCTGAATTCATTCACTTGCAACCTGCTTCCACGCTCAGGATCTCAGGCTTGAAGAGCCTACGTGGGCAACATATACAAGCTCCTACAGGGAGACACACACATGGCACTGCAGAGTGCGGTTAGAGAATGTTCTTTATTTAGCCTCAAATCTAAGGCAGATAAATATTTACAAGATTAGCTCAGCATGGTTAACACAAGACTTCTGGGAATTTTCTAAACTTAAAGTTGTTATTGTCACTCTGGACAATCAATTCCTCAAGTAGAAGTAAATTGAGAGAGTCTTTTTGCTCTATTAGCAAATTTCATAGTGTGCTCGTAGCACACTTGCTTGAAGTTTCAGTCACTCTAACAGTTAAACTGCTGCTTAATTCAGGCTTACAGCCTCGTTCAAAATACTGAATCCTTTTCAACCATATACATAATGCAGCCAAACATCTAATTATATTTTGCCATACAAAGTAGTATGGAATAAACATTCACTTTAAATATCATTATCTTAATTATGGTAATGGCTTCAGGAGAAACCCACAGAATTATGGTTGATGATATTAGTCTGCTCGGTCTTAGAAAATAATACACCCAACAGCTATGTAGATCTAATAATAATGAGAAAGAGCAGAGCAGAAAGGCAACTAGAGCTGCAGCTACCCTGACAATTTCATGAAGGCTGCTGAAATCAGTGGATAAAGATGCCTTACTTTCAGTGGAATCAGAGTCCAGCCTAGCTTTTTATGTTTAGGCAAGAGAAGAAGGGCTCTTATTTTCATCCTGGTAATATACATGTTGGTTTCCCAGCTAGTAAAACACTCCCTGCCTGAATGGGACAGGTCATAACTGAAGGTGGTAGGCTCCCTGAGACTAGAAATCCAGAAATACTCCTCAAGAGTTTCCCAGCCCTTTACCATTCGGCTGCACTTCACTGTGAAAGGCAATTGAGGAGGAAACAAAAACAGGAGGGGGGAGATAGAAAATTTTCGTGTACAGCCAAACACAAAGGATCTATGACTATAAGAGAGAGAATTAAGAATGCTTTACTCTGTGTAGATTGTGGTCACTGTACCATGCCTCTGGTAAATGTCACCAGGGAATAATAAAACATAAATACCATGAATGGTGCAACAACATATAATTTATTTCAGACTCCAGTTTAAGACTTGATTTCTTTTCTTGTAAGAACTACAAGGTAAAGGAATAACAAGGAATAACTATTATTGTAATGACTACTGCAAGACTACTATAAGATCTCCCAAGAGCCTTCTCTTCTATGGGGCTGTTCAGCCTGGAGAAGAAAAGCCTCTGAGGAGACTTCATAGCAGCCTTGCAGTACCTGAAGGGAGCCTAACAGAAAACCAGGAAGGGTCTTTTACAAGAGCTTGTTGTGATGGGATGAGGGGTAATGGATTTAAGCTGGAAAGGGGTAGATTTAGACTAGACAGTAGAACGAAATTCTTTAGAGTGAGGGTGATGAGACACTGGAACAGGTTGCCCAGGAAGGTTGTGTATGACCTCCACCTGCAGGTATTCAAGGCCAGGTTGCACAGGGCCTTGAGCAATCTGGTTTAGTGGAAGGTGTCCCTGCCCAGGGTAGGGAAGTTGGAAGTAGATGATCTTCAAGGTCCCTTCCAACCAAAACCATTTTATGATTCTACAACAGAACTGGCTACAGTAACTCTCAACAAATGATTCATGATGGTTTCTTTGCAACAGAACGGGGTCACCGCCTGTGTGCTACTGAGGGACAAGCATTGGACAACCAGTGCATGTGCAGCCTGGTTGTTCCTCACTTACTGAGTAAATCTGATGTTCTCAGGATGCTTCAAAGGAACTGTGCTGCTCATGCAAAACTCCCCTGAACGTGTGCTGGGAATTAATGAAAAGATGCAGATGTGACTCTTGCTCATAAAAGGGAAAGGCCTTTGATCACACCATACAAATGGATGGCACTGCTGTCACTTACATTTCAGAGACAGAGATTAGTGCTTTTCATGCCATATGGTTTTCTGAATCTGAGAGAACTATCACCACTCTGCAAACACCTTGATTTTGGTGTCATCTGCAACTGACAAATGCCTGCTTATTATAAGAAGGGCACAATAGCTGCTAACTAATCATAAATTTGTTTACTCAGTGATGAATATCCTACAAGAACACATTTCTTCTTTGTCTTCCTTCTAAGTGACACTTAAACTGAACGTCAGAAAGTAGACCTGACTGTGCCTCATATAGACAATGATGAGATTTTATGCCTCTAGAAGCAAATCTCAGCCTGTTGTTCCTAGAATGAAGAACAGCTGGTTCTCTATAAGGTGTATTTTCTGGATTGCCAGGGATGTTATGTACAGTATCCTTCAGCAAAGCATAAAGAAATATAGTCTCTTCACCATCTGGGAACATCCCCCTAAGTGTCATTTAAAGATAGGTTATACAAAGGGGATACTAATGGCCAAGGCTGTGATAATGATGCACAGGCAGAAACCCCTCCAGTTATCAACAGCCTGTCTGGGCCCCGACAACAATAGCCGCTGCAATACTTCAGAGGTCACTGATATGGGCAAGGCTCACTTAAGAAATATTGTGTGAACATGGTGGGGAAAAAAAAAGCCCTGAATTTTACAGCCTCATTATACGGTAAGAGACAACAGATGGATGCAGAGAGATGTCAACTATTTTGTGACTATTATACCAAGGGATATTTTAAGGAAGGCCTTCAAGGGTTTAACAAATTTTAACAAATGTTTGCAGGGAGAACAAGGGGAATAATTTTCAGAGGCATAAAAGGTCTTTTCTCAGAATATAACGGAAAGGCTGGCCCAGCTGAGGAGCTGACTTCTCAGTGTGGAATCATAAAAGAAAAAAAGCCACAGAACTGAACATGTCCATCTGTTGTGCTAGAAAAAGGCAGTGCCAAAAAAACAGTGAGATGGCCAAGGCAAGAGATAAGGATATGACCTTTACAGCAGTATCCCAACAGATAAGAAGAGGCCACAACTGAATTTGGGACAGCCAGAGGATAAAAAAAACCAACCAAACAAAAACCCCCCAACAAAACAGAGCATAGGTGGAAACAAAATGTGAGATGATATTTGGATCAGTTTCAGTTCTGTGACTCGCTAAAAGTCTTCCAGCCTTAGACAGAATGGATGTGAGGCCTGAAAGAGAACTAGCAGTGGCCCCTCATTACAGGATGATGGACAGCAATTCAGGTTGCAGCGACCAGTGAAGGAGTCAGAGGAAATTATTTGGGGAAATGTGACTGTTTAGCAACTGAGGCAGGGATTGAAGAACAGCAGATCTCATGCTTGGGTAAGAGAGAGCTCACCCTCACTTATGTATGTACTTCAAACAGGTTTCACAATAACAGACACAACCCTCCCCAAACACAACAGTTTAAAACCATTGTTCCCACTGAAAAAAAACCAAATTAAGATTAAAAAAAAATGGGGTGACAGCACTAGTGCAGTCTTCTAACTACATAGATTTGTAGTACTTTATTGTCATGATAAATAGTTTCCTGAAAGAAACCCCCTCAATGCATTAAGCATTACGTACTTCAATCATAAAGATGCACCAGGAAAGAGAGAGGAAAGCGACGCATTTCAGGCAACTAGATACAAGATGACAGAGCTGTCATTGCTCGTGGACTTCCTTTGACAACACCTGCTGCAAATGGCACAGATCCCTAGGGAAGTCCTTTAAAAGCTTACACTATTTAAACTGCAAACAATTTAATCAGGACTAAAAGTAGCATTTTTTTCAAACAGTCTGAGAATAGGATCCAGATGAGTCTTGGAGGGCTTGAGCATGAGATGTTCAACAAGTCATACCTCTTGTGCACACTCACAAGCCACGCTTTCCATTTCAGAAGACTGAGTGGCAACATCAGGGTGTTACAGGTTTAGAATCAATGTATTATTGTAAAGAAAAGTTTTTGAGAGAATTTAAGAGTCCAGGGGGCTGGATGTCTCCAAGGGGGTTGAACAGGACATTTGTGAGATTATCTTTATCCCATTCCACTGGTCTGCAAATTTCTACACAACCTGAAGTACAGCTTGCTCTTTCTCTTCTTTCCCCTCTTTCTCTCCTTCTGGCCTTGGTTACTTTCTCCTCACTCTATTTGGGTTATTGTAAGAACAGTGGAGGGGACAGGGAGAGATACTTGTTGGCTGGCAACAGCCTTCTGGGCTTTGTCCAGCGTGGTCTGAGCTATTATTGGGTTATGTGCATGTATATGTCTATTACCTTTTATATTTAGTTTATTTTTGTATTTAGTCTATTTTTGTAAATACTATTTTCATTTAACTTCCAAATTCTGAGTAAGCATGGTTATTTACTCTTTTCTGGGGGTAAATTCCAAATTCTGTGTGGTGCAAAACCACCACACAGGGATACCTTCCCAATCATATGAGGAATGGATGTCAAGTTTGATTCATTCTCCAAAGAATCTTATGTTGCTCAGAGGCAAAAACTAGAGGTAAAGGGTGGGGTGGGTGGGGGGCAACGAACAAACACAAAAAAACAACCCTCACAGAAGAAAGAAAAAAAGACTCCTATTCCAGGATGTGTTTAAAATGTAAAATGCTGTCTGGTATATGCTATGGCATATTATTGAACAGAAACAAGCTTTGCCCATGTGGTGCTTAAAAAGGGATGACCCTACCAGTAATTCTGTGAGAATGCCTCTTCTCCTGCCATCCTGTGGAAGAGCTCTGAAAAAAATCAGCTTTAGGAAAACATCTACCAGGAAGTAAGGATAAAACCAACAATGAAAAGTTCTAATGTACAGTGCTTGGTAATTGGCAAGTGGGTTTTCTAGGCTGAGGATGAAACAAGACCCCATCTTCTCCTGCACTGGTAGCCATGGCTCAGCATTGTGGTGCCCCCAACACAGAGCACATGCCTCAGGCATTCAGCCACGGTCTTGTCTTTCTGCTCAGTCAGCCCTCATGCCTGCAGAAATCAGCTGCCAGTATTTTAAAGGGGGATGTACTGACTGTGTTCAGTTTACATATTTATCCAGCTTTTGCTTTACCCAGGCTACTCCATCCTGCCAACACCCCTGGAGAGCCCAGAGCTGATTATCTTAGATGGATTCTCCCAACAACTCACAGCTTTGACAGCAGCTGGGCATTGCCAGCCCAGGCAGAAGCAGAGAGGGTACTGCTTTGCCAAATCATGGCATCAGCCCTTTATCATTAGCTGCCACTTTTCTCCCATTTTGTAACAAATTTGAGACAATCAAAAATATATCAAGCAGAGACACAATTTACACAAGTTTTTTTCCAGCTGTGTGCTTCTTCTAGAAGATAAAATATCTCATTTCTGAGCAAGGCATCAAGCAAACAAAGAGCTGCTGACACAGTCATAGAAGCAAATATTAATGCATGGAAACAGGAAGGCATCATACTAATGATTTCTCATCAAATTTTCATCTGAACTCAATTGTGCACTGGACAAAGGGATTCAAACCAGTGATCTTCAGTAAAGCCACAAGGCTGCTGCTCTCTCTCTGCTTGGGACTCAAGATACAACCTCTGGCACAGGCTTTTAATATGTAAGCCACTAATTTGCAACTTAAATATTGAGAAAGTGAGATGTGTGGATAACTGAAAGTCCAAGCAGCTAGCCAAGCTACAGTAGACTAGAAGTTAAATAAAACACCAAAAGATGACCATGTTGCTACCAGTTTCATAAGACTACACTTCTAGGCCAGCAGAATATTCATTTCTAACTGAAAAACATTGCAGAGTGGGATGCAGTTGGAACAGAATTACAGGCACAGCAGAACTCTCTGGAACCTGTCCTTGTCTTAAGCCCAGTATAGTTTCTGCTTCTCCAACGACTTTCAGTTCACCACTCTATGCTGCGTTTCTCAGCAGCATAAGTCTCAAGACATTTCCTCTGGAGAAATCTTGCACAGATTGCTTGTACCAGTCCAGCCACAGGCTGAGCAATCTGTTCCTGTGGTTTTGCTTTGTTTTGTTGTGTGTGCTGGTTTTGTTTTTTTTTCCTTTTTTCTCCTTTTCTTCTTGGCTTTACTGCAATGAGATCTTTAAAGGTACCACAAGCTGTTTCCCCTCTACACCAGAGAACAAAAAAAATTGCCCCCAAATTTGAAGTTCACCCTTTGAACTCCTGCTTCCCACCAAGAAGAGCAGGCTCTAAGTGGATGTTTAGCTGAGCAGAAATACAATAGCAGACAGACTGCTACCAGCAATTTGAGCATTTATCATTTTTGACACAAGAACTTGCAAAAGTTACAGCCAAATAGGACTTATTTGATAATAAATTGTAAGGTGAATTTCTAAAGAGATCCTTTTCTCTGTTTTAAATGCCAGACAATTAAGGAGTTTTAAGTTCTTGTACCAGGCATCTTCATGCAATGCAGTGACAAGTATGCTTAGCTCACATATTTTCTTAGATCTACCAGCAGAAGTCTAAAAGCTTGTTGGTATTGCTAAGGGATCAACAAGGTTTGTCCTACTGTATCAGGCCAAATCACTGATGTGTTGCATGATGTGATGCAAAGAACTTCTCATTTATTTCCCTAGAAGAGACAAGAAAGGGCTGTCTCAGAGGCTTCCAGAAGAAAACTCCTGAAACCTGATAGATCCCAGTTTTCCAACAGCAAACTGAAACAACATTGCTGAGAGATTGAAGAGTATTGACCACCTTTGGTCTGTGTAAGTCTGTACTATTTCCCCATTTTGCAGATGACAATGAAGCTGTGATTATCCGATTTAGATACCCCAACAAATCTGGGAGAGAGCCAGAAAGGACCTCAGCCTGATGGAGCCACTGCCCCCCCATGCTGGCCATGAAACTTCTGTTATCATTGGCTGTCTCTCAGGACTGAGCTCTTAATACATGGTCACAGATTCTTGTTTCATGCCCCATAAAAATTATATTGATGTTGCCAGGGATTAACTGGTCTTGAAAAACGAGAGGATGGAAAAACTAGATACTGCGAGAAGAAACAACATTTCTAAGTATAGATGGCTTGTTCCTAATCCTCTGTACCTTTGGACATCTGTCTTTAGTGATCTGTGTCAAAAACAGGGAAGAAACTGCTCCAATATTGCTGACAATAAGCATGAGCTGCTTTTTTTTCAATGCAGAACCACAGATAAAGAGAGTTTTCTTGACTAAATGACATTAACTTCAGATAAGAACATATGCTCATCAGGCAAACCTCAAAGCCATAAATAATGCTCTTTAACTCTTTATATATTCCTTGATATATCTTGAAGCGGGGAATTGAGCAGGTTTTACGCTGTATGTGGTAGATGGCAGATTACTTCACATGACAAAATTTCCTTTTCCTCCTGTAAGAGAGAAGGGCCAGTAACTGAGCATTGATCCAGAACAGAAGGACAAGTTAGAAGGCTCATTTCTTCACGGGAGTCTTTGTGGTAGACGTTTTTGGTGGTTTGGTTTATTTGGGGTTCTTTGTTCCCCCCTTAGGGCAGAAAAAAATTAATGCTTCTAATGGAAATGAAGTGAAAAGAAACATGAATTTAATAATGAGAAAGAGCAGAGGGAGAAATTCACATAATTCAAAACTCATTTTGTGATATCAAAACCGTTTGGAGAATGTTTTATCTGCTGTACTAAGTTCTCCTATCCCTAACTTCAATTGTTAGCTTGCTAAATATTTTTCCAGAAGGAATATGAATTAAACATGAAAGGAAAAATTCCACGAAAAACAGCCCAGAGAAAGCAGGTGCAGCACTTAGAGAGGTGCCTGGCCCCAGTTCAGTGTGATGGTGTAAATTACGCCCCCTACGTCTGTGTGGTTTGCATTAGGTTAAATTAGGAGGGGATCCTATGAAACCCCAAAAGTTACGCTGATGTAAAATTATGATAAGAGAAGTCAGAGGTGGGAGTGGGGAAAGAATGATGAGAAAAAGTGAGTGTGGTAATGTAATGTATATGAACAAATAAAACCAGTATGAGTTATAGTCTCCATTAATTCCTTTCCTTCCTATATTTACTTTCTTCTTTTTTTTTGCCTAGAGGGAATGTAACATAAAGGAGAATTCCTTGCTTGAGATTATGCTTCTACTATCCCAAACAAAATCTCCAGAACCAACATGAGTCTGCAGACTTCAGTAATTGGACCCATACATCACAGTGGGTTGTCAAAATAAACTTTATTCTGCTTTGCAGAGCTGGTTATTTCATAAGTGAAGACCTAGGAAGGGACCAATGCTAAACAAATGCTGAATGCCCCCTGCAAGGTGCTAAGTGCCTTGAATGTCCATTAAAGTAAGTGAGAATTGAGAGCAGCCAGTAATTCACAAGACATGCTAAGATGTTCTCTAACACTGAGCCACAGGTATGTCAGATCTTGAGCCCTTTCTTTTTTTCTTTTCTTTTTAAGAAGGCCTGTGCAATGCCCCTTTCACCACAGAGCACATCTCTAGGGAAGTGCACATCTAGAGATGTGCTTGTGTGTAGCGCTGCCATCCTACAATCCCCTCTGATGTTGTTCTTACCAGCACACACTGATGTGCAGGAGCAGGGCTTCCCACACTACAGAGCAGCCCCACAGGAACCTGCTGAGCTGTGACAGCAGCCAAATCAGAGGCAGGAACCTCTGTCCTGCCCAGCAGCAGTATTTGGCCTTTAAGAAGAGTGACGGCTTCTACCGAGTTTGGGCATGTTTCTTTGCTCTCAAATTCTGGAGCCAAGCTGGAGGCAGTTGCACCCTCCACACTGCTAACAGCCATGCTCTCCCTCTTCTCCCAGCACAAGCAGTGAGCTGGTGATGACCCACTCCATCCATCCATGCCAGGCTGGAGAGAGATATATTTGAATGCACCTAGGACATATCCATCCTTTTTACACAATGGCAAACAGCACAGAGAAAGTGATCTGCATTAAACCCCCAGATATCCAGGCACTTTGAACACGGGAGTAAATCCCCATTTGTCTCACAGTACAACTTAAATTGTTGGATGGTGGTTCCTTACCAGTCCAAATACATAAATCAGCAAACAAATGAATTTGCTATAACCTGATAGTTATAAATGCCTGACTCTAAGGGAGTGTGTATTTTTACAAGGAGATACAGAAGCTGTGGTGGACAGCATAAGGCAAGGCACATTCATCTTGTACAATAACATCTTGTCAAATTAACAGAAGTACTTATTTCAATTTCCACGGTTTGGAGCAGTCAAAGGGAAGCTTGCAGCTGATATAAAACCATGAAGCAGTTTGAGTAGCTTTAGAGCAGGAGCAGTATTTTCACAGAGCAAGTACAAGTGCTTTCTGTGAATATAAAAAACACGGACATGACATGGCAGACCTGATCTTTAATTACCCCTCTTCAGCACACGAGCATTTGTCTGACATAACGAACATTCAGAACAAAGCAAAGAGGAGATCCTGTGAAACAAGGGGTAGACACAAAAAAAATACTTCAATGTGAATACACCTATTGAACAATTTCTTGTCCATTGCTATTTTAACCATCAATTATACATTTCCTGCAGGATGTTTTAATACACAAAACAAAGGCAGCAGCAGCAGGCAGACTCGCTAAAAGAAACAAACCATTGAGAAAAGAAGTGACACCATCCGTTCCTGGAAAACATGGGGGTGGGGAAGGAAGAGTAAGAAAAGAGAAGGGGTAAAAAAAGGAATCATCTGTCTTCAATTTGACAACGTTTCATCTATATAAACTCAGGTCCAAGCAAAACATAGGATGGTATGATTTCAGCTGGCAGTTCAAAATCACAGGGTGATGATGCACTCAAAATATCCCTTTCTAAACCAATGGCTCTAATGAATTGCTTTCCATTTAGTGCTTCCCAGTATAAAGCTTTGTTAAATCTTTTCCCCTTTCAAATATCTGTGGAGGAACAGATCACTCCTATGCTTTCTGTTTCACTTTAGAAAATATCTGACTTAGAGTGGTAAATGGGAATTGGTGAGACAAGTGTCAAAAAAAACTGAGAGCTGCATGATCTCTGTTGGTATGATCCTCCCAAACAACAACCCAGCCATTAATAATGTAAACTGCAAGGCTCTGGGAGACCAAGAGCATCTCCTAGGATACATCTTGGCATCCAGTCACAACTGTTCCAGAGACAAGCATCACCAGGAACGTGTGGATTTGGGAGGCGTTTGAGTGCCGAGGCCACACGAGTCTGCTTGCAATTGCAAGTGACATGAGGCAAGTGCAAGCTTGCAAATAGAAAAGACAGTGCAAACAGAAAGAAGCTCAACGTGATCAGATGGGAACAGGCTTATAATGCTTGATTCTTGTAATAAAAAGACATAGCAGGAAAAGGATTTGTTAAAATATATGAGGAGGAGGACTGCATTTCCAACACTGAAACACAGCTTTGTTTTGGATTAAAAATAAAAGCAGTGGTGACATCACCCTGCAAGCAAGACCCCAATCCAGGAAAGCAATTCAAATGTGCCATAGCTGTTCTATGTGTTCACAGCCCAAGACAGATATGAACCATTTAAATAGCCAGAATGTAATAGCCTTCAACACACCAACCCTAACAGTTTACCTACCATGCTCTATTAAACATCATAGGATGCTGGCAGAAACCTTCAGCTACTAAAATCAATTCACTGATTCTCCAAGTCAGAATCTGATACCTGGCATTATACCTGCAGTTGTCCAGGAACTCTTGCAAAGGCATGGCTCTCTGTAAACCTGTGTTATCAGGCTAAAGCTTTAGAGGACAATTCTGCAGCCAGATTCTAACTAAGTGGTTGGAGACAAGACAGATGGTATAAATGAAACAAAAACACCTGCCCCAACATTACTGCTTGACTTTCTCCAAGAGCGTGATGTGGAGAGTTCTGATAAATAAAATAAAGCCTAGAGGAAAACAATCTAGCCACATGGATTTAAAACCTATTATTTTGTAGAGTGCTCAGACTGCTTTACCAGGCACTGGTCTTGGGCACTGGGAGCTGAAGAAATGGGAAGGATTTGCAGGAGTAAATACACTCCAGTGCTGTAGAAGACGAAGAGGTGGTGTGAAAAATTGATAGCATTAGATAAGGTTTTAAGGATAACTATTAAGCAGCTGCCTAAACAGGGCCTCATATCCCATCTCAGTCACAACACAGCACGAGAAAGAAAACCTCTTTCAAGTGAAAGCAGAAGAAACACTTTCTCCTTGGTGATTTTAATAAAAAAAAATACTGTAAAGGCAAACTATCTCCAATTGTGTGCAAATAAGGTCCAGATATGTGATGCACTGAATGCAGTCAGGAACCCTCAACACACTAAATCTGTTTATGGTAAGTAATGCAAGAAAAGAGCATTTCAGCAATTGCTGACAAACCCCAATACACAAATCAGAGACTGTGTTTACTATCATAGAATTACTTCAGTTGGTAAAGACCCCTAAGATCAACTGCCAACCTAAGACCAACATGGCCATTAAACCATACCCCAAAGTGCCATGTCCAAATGTTTCCTGAACACCTCCAGGGATGGTAACTCCACCATGTCCCTGGGCAGCCTGTTCCAGTGCCTGACCACAGCTGTCCTCATATGAGCACAGCAGATGTATGTTATGACCTTATACAACACCAAAAGTGTATATATTTCTGTTATGGCATTATTAAGACTACAATAGTAGTTCAGGGGTTCTACAACACAGGATCCTATTTTTCAAGACAACCAAAATAGAAGAGGTTGTGAAGTGAATCCTGACCTATAGGAGCCAATGATGTAACTCATGTTGAATTTGCCAGAGCTGGAATCGGCCAACAGTTCCTGCTGCAAAAATCCTGTGAATTAGATTTCTTGTAAGAGCATAGATGGAGCAGCATAAAACCAGCTGGACAGCAGGATGAGGTGAATGCAGAATGAAGACTATGTCTTCATAATAAATGGGAATCTAAATAGACTGAAATAGCAATTTTCTGAGTACTAGCATTTCATAAAGCTTCTAGGTGAGTTGACTTCATTGGGTGTGTTTTGCCTCCAGAGCAATGAAAGATAAACAACAGATTATGAAAATATAAGAGATTTTCAATTCACTGCAGTTCTTCATGTGATAAGGTTAAAGAAAGAGTTCAATTACAGTGCAACATCCAAGTTAACACAGAGATAACACTGGGCAGGCACTTGTTAACTGATTAGCTGAACAAAAGAAAGAGGAATATTTGCAAAAAAGGAAAGAGAGCTTGGGTAGAAAATAATTAATCTTGAATACCTACAGAAGTGTAGGTGATGCTTGATATGCTCATTCATTAGACCTACAGAAGCATTCTTTTGTATGGAATTCATTTCACTGCAATTTTTAGATATAATATTCTTTCATAGAATCATAGAATTGTTTGATTGGAAATGACCTTAAGATCATTGACTCCAACCATAACCTAGCATCTCCGTGTGCACAGCTGTTAGACCATGTCCCTGAACTCCTCATCCAAATGGCTTTTAAACATTTCCACAGATGGCGACTCCACCACTTCTCTGGGCAACCTGTTCCAGTGTCTGATGACCCTTTTGGTGAAGAACTTTTTCCTAATATCCAGTCTAAACATCCCCTGGTGCAACTTAAGTTCACTTTCTCTTGTCCTTTTACTTGTTATCTGGGGGAAGAGGCTGGCTCCCAGCTTGCTACATCCTCCTTTCAGGGAGTTGTAGAGAGCAAGGAAGTCTCCTCTCAGCCTCCTCTTCTCCAGGCTGAACAACCCCAGTTCCCTCAGCTGTTCCTCACCAGGACCCCTCACCAGTCTTGCTACCCTTTTCTGGACCCACTCCACCACCTAAGTGTCCTTCTCGTAGTGAGTGGCCCGAAACTAAACAAATACTTGAAGTGCAGCCTCACCAGTGCTGAGCACAGGGGCATGATAATTTTCCTACTGCTGCTGGCCCCACTACTCTTGATCCAAGACAGGATGCTGTTGGTCTTCTTAGTCACCTGGGCACACTGCTGGCTCATATACACTTGGCTGTTGACTAGCCCTCTTAGGTCCTTTTCTGCGAAGCAATTTTCCACTCCTCCCCAAGCCTGTAGCATTGCATGGGGCTTTTTTTTGTGACCAAAGTGCAGGACCCAGCACTTGTCCTTGTTGAAAGTCACACAGTTGGCCTCAGCTCATTGATCCAGCCCATCCAGGTCCCTCTGCAAAGCCTTCCTTGCCTCCAGCAGATCAACACTGATGCCCAGCTTTGTGTTGTCTGCAAATTTACTGTGGGTGCACTTATCAAGGTCATGAGTAAAGATGTTAAATAGAAATGGCTCCAATACCAAGCCCTGGGGAACTCCACTAGTGACAGGCTGCCAACTAGATTTAACTTCATTCACTACCACGTTTTTGGCCCGGCCATCCAGCCTGTTTTGACCCAGCAAAGAGCGTGCCTGTCCAGACCATGGGCAGACAGTTTATCCAAGAGGATGCTGTAGTAAACTGCACTGAAGGCTTTTTTAAATTCCAGGTACACAATATCCACAGCCTTTCCCTCATATACCATGTGGGTCACCTGGTCATAGAAGGAAACCAGGTTTGTCAAGCAGGACCTGCCTTTCACAAACCCATGCTGAATGGGTCTGATCCACTAGTTGTCCTAAATGTGCTGCTTGATGGCCCTCATGATGATCTGCTCCATGACCTTCCCTGGCACCAAGGTCAGACTGACAGTTCCTGGATCATCCCTATGGCCTTTCTTATAAATGGGCATCACATTCACCAACCTCCAGTCAAGTGGAACTTCCCCAGTCAGCCAAGATTGCTGGAAAGGGGTTTGGAGATCACTCCTACCAGCAACCTCAGCACCCTTGTGTGGTTCCCATCTGGCCCCATAGACCTTTTGTTTGCTTGAGACCACTTTAATGAAGTGAAGGATAGCAGAGTATCTAACGTGGAAAGTAAGACTGATAAATTTCTTTGCACATTTACCTGTCAGTCTCTTTACTCTGATTAGTGGAAAGTAAGATGTAATTAATTCTCACAATCTACACCTACAGATTAATGACATATTGCCTAGGGCAAATAAAGAGATAATTTAGCAGTGGTGTTCGTATTTTTCTGTTCATGCAAAAGGCAATTGCCTCTTTTAGAATGGCTGCACAACAGGGAAACAAAGTAATTGCTATTATTTACCACAAATACCAAAAGAGGTGGAATTACCTTGTTAATGAATAGTAATTCCATTCCTTGAGTAAGCACAGGAGCCTGTCACATTCTTCTGGATGTTTACAGAAATGTATGTTACATGGAGCAAAAAACATGGCTGCTGAATTTACCTCTCCAGGAAAGGGTATGTCTCCAAAAATGTTCTACTTAAACTATCATCTCTGCCACTGTAAACCTGAATGGGAGATAACACTGAAAATGCAGTACAAGCTGAGCTTTTAGTGGAGAGGAATGCTACAAAACCAGCATAGGAGCACACTATCTCCGAGTAATTCCGCGTCGTCACTCCAGCATTCAGGTTCTGTCAAATCCCTACATATTTCCACAGCTACAACATATAGGATTCTTAAAATCACGTTCTGGACAATGTCTTATCTGACAATGCTACCACCAGGTAGAGGTGGAGAGAGAAAGAAACTGTGCAGACTACTGGGTTACCATTAGAAAGAACCTTTCATGTATTGTGTTTACAGGGAAGGAATATTCACTGTTGTCTGTGTAGGCATCCGTTTGGCTTAAAAATTACTACAGGTTTCCAGTGTTCACTTATTTTTACTGCTCTTCTTAAGAAGCAGGCTGATTGTGTTCTAGCATCAGACTCATCACCTAACACAATTGTTAAAATGGTGATTTCAGGAGCTGCTCTTTCCAGGTATAACACCAAACAGTACAACTGCTTGAAATACGTCGGGGTTTTCCATACTCTGTGCTTAGAGTGTTGGAATGCTGCATTTCAGAAGCCAAATGACTGGAAAGTCTCTGACCACTTAAAATCTCCAGTTCTGTGTTTCATTTGCATTTGCAAAGTTTTGGGGTAGAACAATAGGAATATAACATCAATCACATTTAGTGCTGCTTCCTGTCATCAGTAATGGAAAATCTACTACTCAAAGAAGGCTGCTTCTAAGTACTTGACTTAGGAGACATTTCCTCCAAGACAGTGGCCCTATGCTGAGGAAAACATCTTAAACAGTGGGGGTCTCTCCTTAATATCTGGAAAACCATTCCAGCTTAGGTGATATAGTAATCAAATGTAAAGTATTTGATATTGCCTCTCAGTTCTTGATGCCGCAAAGTGTGCCCGTGACAAGAAGAACTTGAGCTAACTCAGCACACAAAATTAACTGATAATTCTAAACATGGGTAGGATAGAGAGCTAATTGGAAAGTCCCCTAGCATTAAATAATTCCCATCTGTCTTCAAAAGCACAGTATCAATCACAGTGACTGTTGCACTGGTCTTCCTTTCTGGCATTCTCCAGAGGGGAAATGGGAAAAGTACAGAACGTATAAATCATTTTGATATAAAAAGAAAGTGCTTAGGCAGCCATGTAATGAATCCCCAACACTGTCATCTAGGTTAAAGGCCATGAAAAGTTTTGTAAGGTCCCAAGTATAAACAGCACAGCCTAATGGAAACCTGCTCTTCTGCCTCACACAGCAATATGAAACTCTATCTTAAACAAACACACAAGCTCCATTCCAAATAAACCCATAAAGCAACATCCATCCTAAGATAAGGACTGAGCTGAATGCCTTACTCCGAGTCTTGCTTTGGTTTTCGCATTTTAGCTGCAAATACTGGATTGCAGATCAGATTAGCCGCTTGCAATTATTTCCATATTGTGAAAGATGTCTGGGCTGTTTTCAAACAGTCCTTTCTTTCCCACTTATTAGGCAGCAAGAAGTTGAGCATTCAGCAGAGCTCGAGGTCCAAAGGTGATGCTGTCGCACACAGCGCAGAAAGACAGCAGGTTGTCACTAATCCTGAAAAACGTACAGAACACCTACCGGATGAAGAATAAAATGGGTTGTGCCTTGTTCACAACAGAACCATGCTCCTCTCTGGTAAAAAAACCCAAAACAAAACAATAAAACAAAACCCAAATACCTCTCCCCCCCAATAAAAAACAAAGGGATGAAAACCCAGGTAGGTCTATTTTTAGTAATGAACAGGTTTTCTCCATCCTACTCAACACATGCCATCCTGGACAACTAAGTCACATCAGCAACTGTTTGCTGTGGACTCTGCAACACACTGTGCCTGCAGTTGCATTATGATTATTTGTCTATTTGTGTTTTGTATTCTTATGCTTAGCTGGAATCAGCAGTTCTTAATGTGAACTTAGAGATTATAGATATATTGAAAGACACATGACCTTGAAGGACAATGCCCTATCTGCCCCCAATTATTTAGGCTTTGTTTGAAGTTTTTGTAAGAAAAAGAGATGATGTCAAATGAGATTCTGAGGAGAGGCTGAGGGAGCTGGGATTGTTTAGCCTGGAGAAAAGGAGGCTCAGGGGAGACCTTATTGCTGTCTACAACTACCTGAAGGGAGGTTGTAGCCAGGAGGGGGTTGGTCTCTTCTTCCAGGCAACCAGCACCAGAACAAGAGGACACAGTCTCAAGCTGCACCAGGGGAAGTTTAGGCTTGAGATGAGGAGAAAGTGCTTCACTGAGAGAGTTGTTAGCCGTTGGAATGGGCTGCCCAGGGAGGTGGTGGAGTCACTATCCCTGAAGGTGTTCAAGAGGGGATTGGACGTGGCACTTGGTGCCATGGTTTAGTCATGAGCTCTGTGGTGCCAGGTTGGACTCGATGACCTTTGAGGTCTCTTCCAACCTTGGAGATTCTGGGTGATTCTGTGTGTATGTGAGATCTGCATACTCCAAGTGGGTTTTGCCCTCCCATTGCCAGCCCTTCATGTGTACTCATGACTCACAAGGATAGAAGAAATGGGCGCCCTGGGTGTTGAGACTCATACCGCCAAGGCTCAGCCTCTCCTTCTACACATCTACGTGGGTATCTTAAACTGCTCAGTCTGATTGTTTACACTTGCATGTATCAAGCTGGATATAATGAGGTATATACATATATATACATCAGTACTAATGGCGTGATACTTGCCAAGGAAAACTGAAACAAAGTTTGTACATTATTAATAATGCAAAAGAACCATTGCACATTGGCTTGTAGGACCCTTGGAAGGTTTCTTGGCAGAAGCATGATGCTGCAAAATGGACAGTTTCAACAAGCACAAATATATTTAGGGGAGTGTTTTAATAGATACAAGAGTTTGACTTCATATAAAATTATTATAAGACTAAGTACTGATTAGTCTTTTTTAAGTTAATTAATATAATGATTCCAATTTCCAATATTTCTATCTATCAAGCTGATAAATATTCATGTCACACAGCGATGACTGAACATGGCATACAGCTCCACAAGAAGCAAAATCTGAGCATTAAATGTGTGCATTAGAGAAATGGAATTCAACTATGACTACAGCACTGGAAACTCCATTTACTGCAGCTTAAGAAGAGACAGCCAAAAAGCCAAGCATATTTAATAACAGTATTAACAAGGGCAATACATTTTATTTCTGTTTCCTGCAACCTAGCAGCTAATTCCATGTTTCAGAAGTTATATAGATTCCTTTGTCTGTGCTGTGGACATCAACACAGTGCTTACAAACCTGCAGATTACTCACATTAGCTTGTAAAACTAATCTCAAAGCACTTCTGCTTCTGACCAAATGTCAGCACTGAACGGGGACAATCTGATTCAGATCTTTAGACACAAACCAAAATACTGCCAGTAATGAGAGATGAAAAGTTGAACTAAATTTATGGTTTCTCTTAGCCATTCTGAAATATACAGGGAAAAAAACAGGAGGGAAGGGGGTGAGAAGGGAGACAGGAAGGGAGTTGGTAAACCCCAATAAAGCAGAAAGACCTCAAGGTATGTAAACAAATTAAAAGAAAACAAACAAACCCAAGCACATTCCAAAAATCAAAACAACCAAACAAACCCCCCAAACAACCAAACAATAAAACCACAAAATCAATGCTATTTCTTTGGCTTTGAATTTGTAGCAGCTTTTCCTCGGGGCAGGCAGCAGAAATGGACAACTTCACCATTCTCACTAATGCTCTTCACAGTAGTAATGCTACACGGTTGTTTGTCTTAAGTCTTTTCCCACTCTGTAAACCTAGAATTCTTAATACTTCCCTTACTATAACACTAGAAGCCCATGGCTTTCTTCTTTTAATGATTTTCAGTCATATGAGAATTCTACCAAATACATTGGGGGGTTCACTTTCAATTAAATATGATTTATAGTCCTTATCCCAAGACAGACAGCCTGCAACAGAGCCCATCTGACAATGAGTTTGGGTAGACAGATCCCTGACAGCTGTGGAATAAATAACAGAGAAAATCCCACTTTTGAATATCCATCACTAAGCTAAGAAAGTCTCTGATTCTATGATGCAAAGATTGACTGCAATAAATTTACAAGATCACACTAGCCAAAAATTGGTTTGATGGATTAACAGTCCCTCATAAACCATTGAACCATATTAGGAATAATCTGTGTTTTAACCCTCATTCCTAAGAGCTTCAAATACCTTAAGTTCCATATCATATACTTCAGGTAATTTTATCATTCATCTGCACCAGATCATGTAAGATCTGTATTTCTATTTCATGCAGCAATGCATATGTCTCATATTTATAGGCATAAGATTGTGCTCTAAGAAGCTAGTTCCAACTGTTATTTACTCAGAGGGCAACTTATCTTGTCTTCTCCTTATTTCTTCGGAAACTCATTGATAATTCCCATCCACATCACCAGTAATGATTCTGAACTCCAGCAGATACTCATTCAATGCAAGTGGCCACATGGCCAAATCTCAGAAGGACTCAGTGTCAGGTAATCCTTTGATACGGAGGGACAGGTCCGCTTAAAATTCCTGTTCTAAACTCTCAAGCTGAGGGTCACTGAACTAAATGCCCATAAACATGCAAGAAATAGGTATTTAGGGCAACTTTTAGTCAGGTGGGTTTAAAACTGACACACAGTATGCCTTTCAAAGTCATAGGCTGAAAATACTACATCTTTCTTGGAAGAGACTTTCTGAAGAATAAGCAATAACTTTTTACTATTAAATAAAACCTCTAGTCTATAAAGCTGTTGTAATATCTTTTGGAATGTAATTTTCCCATGAGTTAACTGCATCTGTAGTTACCTATTGTTGTGGCTTCGTTTATTGAGCTGAAAGTGGCATGGGCCTTCTTTGCCACTATTAAAGGCACCACAGTAATTGCGGTAGCTATTTAGGATAAACATGAGAACTGTCCTCCATTTTAACTCTCTGATGTGCTTTCACTTCTAAGTTTGGCTTTTGATCAGATCATCACTAACCTCACTCTGCACTATTGCTGGAAACTTTAAAATAACTGTATCTTTTTTTAAATTTCATTCTAATTTTTACTATGAATTTACATTTTGTGCTTGATGAGGCTTCAAAAGAAGCAGTCCCAAACCTGGAACTGCCAGACTGAGATGAACAGAACTGTTAATAGACTTATGCCAGGGATGCATCTCAGACGTACAAATCCACCTGAAGGATTGTCTTCTTTTCTCAAGGCTCCTAAAGGAATTTGGTTTCTCTGTGAAGGAGCATGTTCTAAGCTCTTCCAACACCTGCAGTGAATAAAGCTTTTGTCAAGTTATGGACATGTGATATACAGTCCAGCCTGACACTTAATCCCATGTGAGATACTTGCATAGGCCTTTACTCAAGCACCCAGACTAATGGGCTTGTAACATCTATCTGCGGTCTGGCTTATGTTGTCACAATCCACCCAAGCAAGAGCAAAGCTCATTCATTTGAATGACAGAATCACTGGCATTTAACAAATGCTACGCTAAGAGTTATTGATCACACACAAGGAAAGTGGTAGAAAACTGCTACAGTCAATAGGATGATGTCTCAAAGTTTTTGGCAGCTTGACAAAGTCTGTGGTTTTTTTTTTTTGCTTGGGCCACCTACCCAGACACCTACCCACAGCAGTACCTGAAGAACTGGATCATGACAAAGCAGCAAGAATCTTGTAAAGAATAGGACCAATATTTCTGCCTGATCTTTTCTTTCTCAAAAACTTATCCAATATATAAGAGACCCTGAAATTATGACTGCATTAAAAGCCTGCCTCTACAAATGACTGTTGTATGAAATCTTTCCTTTCTATCCACTAGTTTAACTCATTTCTGAGCAGTACTATGCATTTCAGTTGTCCAACTGAATGTGTGAGTTGAAGAATGCCCTCCTACTTGCACTGCTCATTTTTGTACTAGCTGTAAGAAATAACCTGTCTTGACAGTTTAAGATTTAGAAGTTTGGTGTCAAATAATGCTGGGTTTAAAAGTGAGAAAGTTTCTGAGGAAGTTTATAAAATGCATGCTAGCAATTATTAGGCAAACAATTTCTGTTTACTGTAATGCTTCTGATAATAATCAGAGATAGGAGAAAACATCCTGAAACCATAAAAAATCATTAAATTGTCATCTTGCTATAAATCTCCATCCTCAAGTATGTTTTTCAATTGCCAGCTCTGCCAAGTGGAAGATATATTATTTTTTCACACAACTGGATTAGAGAGCTGTATCAGAACACTCATTTTCCTCGGGGTTTCTTGCACACATTCTTTTACTGTACTTTAAACATCAGTGTATATCAAGTGGTTGTTGCTTAAAAATAAGCTCCTGTGTACCGTGACGATTTCAGGTTTCTTGCTGGTAACTGGAAATCCAGACCCTTTTACTGCAAACACACAGACATACTGAAAATGTCTGCAGAAGAGAAGGCTCCGAGGTGATCTGATTGTGGCCTTCCAGTATCTGAAGGGGGCCTACAGGAAGGCTGGGGAAGGACTTCTCAGCATCTCAGGTAGTGATAGGACTAGGGGGAATGGAATGAAGCTGGAGGTGGGGAGATTCAGGCTAGATGTGAGGAGGAGGTTCTTCACCATGAGAGTGGTGAAACCCTGGAATGTGTTGTCCAGGGAGGTGGTCGAGGCCCCGTCCCTGGGGGTGTTTAAGAGCAGGCTGGATGAGGCTCTGGCCAGCCTGACCTAGTGTGGGGTGTCCCTGCCCATGGCAGGGGGGTTGGAACTAGATGATCCTTGTGGTCCCTTCCAACCCTGAATGAAACTATGAAACTATGAAATCAAAATCACTATAACCAAGCATATGGTAATGAGGAGCATTCACCATTTAATGAATCCTAAGATCCATTTTGCATGTGTAGTGCTTAAAGGCTGATGGAATTCACACAGGTCTGAGAACTGTATATACCCCGAGGCACTGCTACGTGTTTATGTAGTCACTGAATTGAGAAATGTGAGTCTAGCTGCTCACCCTAGAGATGGAGCCACTCCTAACACGAGCGCTATACTGTCTTACAAACATTTTACAGACCACACTTCAGTAAGAGCTTCTTAAAAATCCTAGTGCCTCTCACTGGGACTTCTGATAGTCCTTTAACATTCTGAGGGAAACAGAGGTGCTTAGCACCTCTGAAAACTAGGCTGCTCCTATAGTTGTCCAACTTCAGACACCCGCATCAAAAAACATCCATAATCTCTCCCCCAGAGAAAGAGTGAGGCAAAGTGCTTAGCATAAATCTTCCATTAGCATGTTATGTATCCTCTTAAAAAATGAACTATTTTAAATTTACACAAAAAGATTTTTAAACTTTGTCATGTATCTCCATTGAACAGGATTAGTAGCTTCATACAAGCTTTTATGGCCAACAACATGATTATAAGGATATCTTAAAGTCAAAATTTCCCTGCCATGCCTAAAATTCTTATAGCACTACATTAGCTCTGTGATCCCACAGACATGCACGTATTTCTGTGCTACATCTGTCATCCAAGTATAGCCTTAAGTCACTTGATCTTCCACAGTTATGCAGATGACTTAAGGAAGCTTGTGCAGGTGCAGCAAGACTTCAGCACCTGAGGGTCAGCCATCCTTATGGATTTCTTGACCAAAATGTAAGCCTCTGGCCTTCAGCAAGGTCTGATAATGGGTTCCCTGTGCTGCCTTCCCGGGCTGGTAGCAATGGACAGTGCTCACTGTAGGCTCATGGTCCGTAACAGCAGACAGCTGTACCGCTGACTGCATCAAGGCAGTGACAATCATCTTGAAGGGGTACAACTATTTCAGTGAACCTGACTGGAGGAAAGGGGAAAGGTTTACTTCTCTGCTTCATTGAGAGCAAGTTGCACTTTTGTCCTTCCACTTGACTCATGACATCCAAGAGAAAGTGTTATGAGAGGAACACCACGTGAGAACTACTTTCTAACAATAAAGGAGAAACAGCAAACACCTCATGAAGAAAAAGATGATGACACAACTAGTGCAGATTAGCTGGGCAGCTTCTTTGAAGTAGATTCAGGAATCCTGCTGCCACAGAAATTAGGGCACAAATCAATCTTGTGAATGAAAGGACAAAGTCTCATCAGGGCATGTATTTAACAACAGCTGTACATATTAAAAAAAAAACCTTTTTAACACAGTGAAGATTAAAACAAGCCTATGTTATCAATCTGCCTAGAGAGACTCTAAGTGAGAGAATTAGGTGGTGCAGTCTCTCTGGATGAGATGATGATAATGTGCAAAGACAACCTGGACATCAATATGAAAGAAAAGGGGGGGGAGGGGAGGAAATAAAGCCCAATTACTTTCCCTTGTCTCATTGATAGAGTGGTGAGGAACACCAGACTAATCCCATGAGGAACTCAAGTTACTTGGCACTGCTCTTGTATCCTGCCCTACAGGAAAGAGATGGACCTACACATCCTAGCACAGAGAGGAAGGAAACACCAGTGCAGCTCCAAAATTCCTCCATGAGCTCACCAGAGCTGCTAAACATTCATAGGTATGACAGAACAATAAAAAACTCTGCTCTTTCCTCATCCTATTTTGCTCCCTTCTCGAGTCTAAGACCTCCAAGACAGGATTTATGCTATAAAAGGTGTCTAGGCAGTGCTTTTGTCAGGGAATGGAGATACAAATACAAACTAAATGATATGCAGCTACATGAATGCACCCTTAGAAATCCTGTAGAAAGCCCTGAGGATCCGAGTCTATTACAACCCTTCTTCCTCCTCTGCCTTGCAAGCACCCATTTAATAGTAGCCACAATCTACTTTTTACTGCTAAAATAGAACAGAAAACTTCATCACAGATTGAACTGGAAACTATGCTTCAATATGAATCATACATTTTCTAATCCCTTCCACACTAAATTACTCTCTGGATAACGAATCAGATATTCTTTTATTAGCATATTTCATTTCTAAGCCTTTTAATACGTAGAAATAATAATTTTTACCAAGAAACAGCTCTTAGACAATGAAGAGATATTAAATTGTAGGTTTAAAATTTTCCTTTCTACTGGAAGTCCATATATACAGAGAGAGGGTAACAGAACTATTGTGCTACCTCAGGATTCATTAACTGCAGATCTCAGTAACAGACGGGCATGAGAGAAAATGAGGAAGGGAACCTTTTGAATATTTCATTAACTCTGATATTCAATTATTGTAACAAAGCCACTCAGGAGGGCTTGCACTGAATTTTTGATAGAG
Source organism: Melanerpes formicivorus (assembly GCF_026170545.1). Classification (NCBI taxonomy): domain Eukaryota; kingdom Metazoa; phylum Chordata; class Aves; order Piciformes; family Picidae; genus Melanerpes; species Melanerpes formicivorus. The sequence goes on from NW_027142377.1 coordinate 4,897,907, forward strand.
ATTGTTATTTTAAGAAAATGATAACTGATCCATGTGAACACTCCCAAAATTGTTTTGCAGTTGCATTAATGACAAATCACTCATCGTCCATTTGGAAACAGGGGAAAGAAAGATTTATATTGTACCAAAAATTCCTAGAATTGAAAGCTAAGTAATTTAAAAGAGACATTTGAAAATTATGTAGTTTTTGCATGACACGTAATTTCTGTATTTGACATAAAGGAACACATACAGCAAGAGGACTAATGCTTTTCTTTCTGTCTTTAACCTCACCTACTCACATGATACAGTGGCTTTTTTTCAGATTGTTCTTATTTTTCCTCCTATTACCTTTCACCTCAAAAATTTCAGCGTTTATCAACTATTCTCCTGCAGTCTTTGGTAGCTTGCAGCAAGTCTTTTAATTATTAAGGCACATTTTTAGTGTTCATTAACTAGACATCCATAATATAAATGGGTCCTATGAAATCCTTGTCATGTCATTAAAAGCCCTCAGCACAAGTTATCTTGACAAGGCTCTTGTATAAAAGTGATGCAGCTTTGTTTCCCCCCACTCCACCTGCCACTCTCTTTAGATATTGAAAATAGCACAGGAAAAAATGCTGGGTTCATGCCTTTCCATTAAGCTATTTAGCAGCAGAATTGCTTCTGAAAGGAAATTGATAGTAACAACTACAACAATGGACCCAAGGAAAGAAATCTTGTTTCTCAGCTGATGGAAAACCACTCATCAGTTGGAGGCATGGCAACTGAGTAGGAAAAAAATTTACCCATTTATTTCTGGAAGTATGTAAGTTAGCATCGGTAAGAGGGTTTCAAACAATGCTCATTCCCGGTGTCCACCAGAATCAGCAACTGCTTAGTGCTTTGTTCCCCATGGAGGATTAGGTGAAGCTGCCCTTAGCATCTGGGCCCCTCAGTTTAGGAAGGATGTTGACTTGCTGGAACGAGTCCAGAGAAGGGCAACAAAGTTGGTGAGGGGTTTGGAACACAAGCCCTATGAGGAGAGGCTGAGGGAGCTGGGGTTGCTTAGCCTGGAGAAGAGGAGACTCAGGGGTGACCTTATTGCTCTCTACAACTACCTGAAGGGAGGCTGTAGACAGGTGGATGTTGGTCTCTTCTCCCAGGCAGCCAGTACTAGAACAAGAGGACACAGTCTCAGGCTGCACCAGGGGAGGTTTAGGTTGAATGTTAGGAAGAAGTTCTATACAGAGAGAGTGATTGCCCATTGGAATGGGCTGCCTGAGGAGGTGGTGGAGTCACCATCATTGGAGGTGTTCAGGAGGAGACTTGATGGGGTGCTTGGTGCCATGGTTTAGTTGTTTAGGTGGGTTGGATTGGTTGATGGGTTGGACACAATGATCTTGAAGGTCTCTTCCAATCCTGTCCTGTCCTATCCTATCCTGTCCTGTCCTATCCCATCCCACTTTAAGCACCCATGAGACTCTCCTGTCTCTGCAGATGACCTGACAGCCTGTGCACCACTTTGCATTTCACTGTTCAAAGAGCGCAACCTTGGCACACGCATCACCTGAAAAAATCTCGGCTCTGGGAACAGTTTTACTGAAATCGATATCAAGACAGGATTCACAGAAGAATTTTGAGGCTCGTCTGTAATATCAGAATACTCTATAGCTTGTCATGACTACATTCCCACAGTTATTGGCAGAGTTCAATATGCATGCAAAAAAAAAAAAGACAGGAAGCATAAATCTTTACTTTCAAAATGCTAATTATTTTGCAATCTTGTATTACATGCTTGATAAAAAGATCAGATGTCACAGCCACAAGTGCTGGTTATCTAATTACTCACAAAGCACAATCTCTCTGTGTTATGAAAAATACAGTCAACGCACACATTTGCCTTGCTGAAAGCCAATCGCCTCTCATTTCACTGACTTCAGCAGCGGCAGATAAGCAAAGCTGTCCGTAAAACACGAGCAGACAAAACCATCCCAAGACAAGCCTTGTATCTGCAGCTAACAATTATGTGCCATTAATGTTCTCTGAAAAAAAAAAATAAATCATTCTCACAAAACCCACAGTGAAGTTAACATCAATTACGTTCAGCAGGAGCTAGCCCACACGTGAAAAATGTCTCTGTCCTGCACATAGATTTAGTCTCGACCCAAGCTGTTGTGGCATGGTCACAGAATCATTTGTGAAATTACTGCTACTATTTAAAAGGTTTTAGAGCAAGATTCAAGAATTTTGGTAAAAAAATCAAGAAATCTGGCAAAAAGTCCACCTCACAGCAAAAAAAACAAACAACAAACCAACAAGAACGTGAGAGTTCGGATGCTCAGATAGCTTTGTTATCCTAACAGCTTTAACCAAAGTCTTATGTCCACTTGTAAAACTAAGACAGTACCAGGGCTGTCAGAATTTTTTTGGCTAACATTTAGGAAGAGCCAAGTGGCTAATTAATTGCTTTTTGATGCTGACTTTGTCAAGATTCTTACTGTCCAAGGCCAGTGTTGAATAAGGCTTGCAGCAAACTGACCGCTGCCAGATTGGCCACAGTACAATAGACTGCACTTGAAAAATAGCTTTAAGAAACAATTAGGTTTGCAGTTAACAGACTGTCTATGTGGAATGATTGTGCTTAATTACTGTTAAATATAATACACATGTACAGAATTCATCAGCTGCTTTTGTCAGAGGAAAGGCCTTTGTTCATCTAACATTGAGAAAGGCTGGGTTTCTATTTTCCTCAACGCTGTTATTGGAAAAGATATTTAGTGTGAAAATTAGATACGTGTTCAAATTTTTTTTTCTCTCAATAGATAAAACTGACAAAAACCTATAAATACCCCTTACTTTATTTTCAATATAACCATTTTACTTCAGCTAAAAAAAACATGTTTATTAAGGGTTCAACGATCAAAGATAAACTAATCTTTAACTACCGTTGACAAACGATTGCTTGGGCACTCCTGCTCATCTAATAAAGTGAATCTGCGCTCCCCACATTTCTCCTTGCTATCACACCATAAACTATTTTTATAGCAGCTTCTATGCAATGCATCACCAGGCACTTTACATTATAAGACTAATCAGCAGATAAAACACCACTGCAGCTTATAACACTGACATAAAATTCAACGTCTACCAAAGTCTAAATCAAAAAGATAAGTTTTCTACATCGATTTGCAAACTAAGAGAAACACGCACTCCCTGCACTGGAGGATGGGAGAGAAGTCCACTGATGTGGAGCACAGCAATTCAGAGTTTAAATTCAACAGAGCTTTCATGCAAACCTTAGAAGTTACTTTGGGAGGTTTCATAGACACTTAGACACACAGAATGAAAATGTCAGATGCTGAGCCCATGTAATGCACATTCAGTTCTCTAAGCACACAAGTTTTACATGTCCCTCAGAGCCTCAGCCGAAAGCAATTCCAATTTTTTTCCAAATTGTCTGATGATTGCTTGTATTATCTCCATTCTGGAAGGTAATAAGCAGCTGCTTGTCTTACTTCAGAACTGGGTGAATTATTTTATTGAACCACTGATAAGGTAGGGACATAAGAACACCTTGGAAGGTAAACTATCTCAGCCAAAACCTGATATGGAACAAAATTATTCCACACCTAAGATATGTTGAAAATGACAATGTGGTCTATTTCAGAATCACAGGATGGTCTTGGTTGGAAAGAACCTTTAAAGGTCATCTAGTCCAACACCCTTGCAGTAAGTAGGAACATTCCCAGCTAGAGCAGGTTGCTCTGAGCTCTATCAAACCTGAATTTGAACATCTCCAGGAATGAGGCCTCCACCGCCTTCCTTAGGCAACCTGTTCCAGTGTTTCACCACCGTCACAGTAAAGAGCTTCTTCCTAATGTCCAATCTAAATCTACCCTTCTCTAGTTTAAAGCCATTGCCCCTTTGACCTGCTGCTACAAGCCTTTGTAAATAGTCTGTTCCTGCTTTCTTGTATACACCCTTCAGGTACTGGAGTCTTTGTTGGGAACCTTGTACTTTCACCCTCACTCATTGGGATTTATGTACACAATTACACAAAGTCAAACCACCCTAGATATTGATGAAGCATAGGGAAAAACATTAGCTGTGTTAACTTGCAGTTGAAAGAGACTGCAGTATTTATCTCAATATTAGTGGAAATGCTCATTTATAGGAATAGCACTCCTGCAACAGTGATTATCAACTAGATCATAGGGGTGGAACTCAAAACATAGAGATCAATCTTCAGTGCACTCTTGGGAAGAAGAAGCTTTAAGAGGCTGAAAAAATCAGCAATTAAATAAAAGTAAGGACTTGTGAATGTCCAGAGCTTAGACACGAAACAACTCTTGAGTTGAGAAAAGGAAGGACCTTCAGCTAAAATGCCCTGAACTATACAACACTTTAAAATAAACAGTAGCAAATGACACACTATGTTGAAAAACAACAGTGTAGCAAGTTCTCTAATGTGGGATGAGGATATATCACAAGCATCATCACAAGACTTAATATAGAGGCAACACCATTCAGTGGGCCGTACGTGTGAACAAAACCAGCCTGAAAAGTTTTCACACAAATTCTCACAGGGAAATAATTAAACCTGTAAAATCAAATTAAAAGACTTCCTCTATAGGCACAACTAATAGAAGACCAGAGAGGAAAATGGGGTTTGAGACTGTGTGTCTAAGAAACCAACACCGGGTGAAGCCTATTAGCAGTGCTAAAGCCTGCTAATTATAATACAAGATATTCTGAGACATACATGCAATTCTATGTATTATAACTGGAGTTGCAACTCAACAATTAACATCTGTGCAATCTTACACTGTCAAAGTGAAAACCCCCTATAATTTTATCCTTCTAAATCCAACCAACATAGTAGCAGGTAGCAGTTAAGTCCCAGTGCAGTGTTTGTTATTGCTGCAGTCACTATAGTGTTTGGCTTTAATAAAAGCCCAAATTATAACTCCTGGAACTCACAAACCAAAACCAAAATGCATTAGCCCAGCTGATCAGTTGGGTTTAAAAAACAGAAGTTTTTTTTTCACTGAAAAGGAGGAGTTATGGCTCAAAAGTCCTAACTCCACCTGGAGTACTTGAGCTTTGGCAGAGGTGGCACTAACACTATTCCACGTAGGGTAACAGTACATTGCTGCTCACCATAGCAAGGCCAAGTATTATACCTCTAAAACCACATAAACAGGCAGGGAACAGTCTGTCTTGACCATGCTTCCCTTTCATCTGGGGGAAAGAGGTGATATGATAACAAACAGAAGTCTGCATGGAGCACAGGAGGATGACACCTGAGATTAACATTTGAGCACCTGACTGGAAGACAGAATCTTACTCTGTTCTGCACAGCTGCTCTGTAAGTACACTCAGAAATGAGAATCAAGAAAGCACTAAAAAAAGTGTACCTTGATATGTGGATTCAAATCCTTGCAAAAATAATCCCCAATCCTCTTATACTTCCTAGGTCTAATCCATACAAATCACAAAGGCAATGACACAGAGCAAGTAACCTTAGATATTGCCAAATGACCTTGCAAGATTTGGCAACAATATGTCACACTGTTGCTTATGACCTCTCAAGGTCAAAAATGAAGCACTTCAAGGTGCTTATATGACTCTTCACCAGTTTTAGACCGTTGAGGCAGCCAACATAGCAACTGCAGCATCATCTGCAACAGATGTGGTGTACTGTATACTCGGACAAATTCCCTCACAAAGAGCCAAAACAAGGCTGTGAATAATTACAAAGGAACAAGTAACTATTACAGGGAGCGTGGCCTGCAAGTTGAACACCAGTAACAAAGAGATAAATTGCAAGGCTTTGTGATGAAGAGCAACTGAAAACCTCTGCTCGGTGGATTGTGGATTGAAAAGCTCTATCTGAATTGGCCAGAAATTTACATGATGATAAAAGGTAAAATAAGTTTAGCTGAAGAATAGCAGAAACGTGCTTCCATTCTTATAGGCAGGATGGGAGATGGCAAGCTGCAGGCAAAAAAAAGATGAAAAGTGGCCTGAGCGTTGCAATTTGAGGTTGAAAACGTCTGTCATCAGACCAAAAATTCAGCTCAACATTTTGACTGATATGCAGGTGTTTGGTCTCTGTCACATTAAGGCTCACGAATGTGCACCCCCAGTGGTCTGACAGGACAGGATTGTGGTCATGATCCTTCTTTACAGAGGGTGTGCGGCGCAGAAGCAGAAATGATGAACTGAAGTTCCTATTTACAGAACTGGGGAGCAAGGGATCCTGAGAATACTTCAACTTCATAACTGTGTTATCACTGTCACAAAAATCAACCTAACTGGCACCTAAAAAGCATAAATACAGTATTCATACATGTAAACACGTGTGTATGTCAAGAGCCTAAAGCAGAGCTGCTCAAGTATCAGGCACTTCTGTTCCACTCCACATTCAGGGTTCACCTTTCTGTGTTAGCAGTGCATTTTTAATGGGCAAAGATACCACATTCAAGAATTCACTGCTCCTTTCATCAAACAGATGGACAAGAATTTTAATACCTAAGGGACAGCTTCAAGCTTAAGTACCTCTTTGGTAATGTAGAATGAAAATAAGGATCTCTTGCTGACATAGAGCTGCTTGTCTTTTACATACTCCAGCTTTTACTAAGTGCTGAACTTTCAATAAAGCTGGTGTTCAATTGTGTTAACCAGTAATGGGTAGTCATTTAGCTCAGCCATTCTCAATAAACTGAACTTCAGCCAAAGACAGAACAGATATAGGCAACCATAGGGCAAGAGTATAATGGAAGGCATTAATGACACTCTTGAGAGATGCAGAGGATGCCAAGAGATTAACAGGTTGTCATAAACTCAGCGTCCTTGAACATCTCTCCACTCAAAAGCCTTAGACAACTTTACACGTGCAAATAGTAAAACATTACATATCTGAGTACTATAAGTAACTAAACACGCTTGCTTCTTGGCTCAATTATGATCTTCTCTGAGAAGTACATTTTTATATATCAAAAGAGCCTATAATCAGAAGGCTGATTATCTGGAAGTACACTGTTAAATAGGAGATGGCAGCCCATAGCTATATACATAATTCAAATAGTGAGCTGGGATTACTCACTGGTTCACATCCTCCTGGGCCTGAAACACTAGCTCCAACAGTCATCAAACCAGCCATGCAACAATACAAGTTGATGAACTCACAAAAGAAAATCATCTCACCACTCTGAACAGACATTTACTAATAATAAAACTCAAAGAAATGAAAACTCAGGACAGTGTTAAGTCTAAAGTTTGTAGGGAACATAGATGCGGGAGAAAAAGCATCTTCAACTATTCTCTTTCTCACAGAAGAAAAATCTCCTGACAGAGGTCATTTCTTGGTTCAGCTGCTACCTTGTTCCCAATATTTGGTACACTCTGATCAGATGATGAGGAACAGACACTCAGCTGTAGGTCAGTACTGGAGAACTCAGCAGTTGCAAAAAGGGAAAAACACTTTCTCTGCAAAAAAACCAGTTACTCTTGCTTGCAAACCTGCAAATTTTTTGACGGAGTGAAAAATGTCTTTTGAACGTAGACAGATGAGCTCTGACCTACAACTGTCAACACAACTTTTCTCTATGCTAATGAAGACAGCAGAGTAGAAAAAGTTAGATGAGATTCTGATTTCAGTCACAGGAGTAAAATCATAACAACTCCACTGATGCGCTCTCTGTACATCTAGTGTTTGGTCCTTTGAGCCCAGAAATAAAACCTGACAACAGAGTCCTAATTACCCTTCTGAAAATCAGTCTTGGTCTCCTTAAATGAGCACATACTGACTAAAGCATGAGGTCAGATTGGATGGGATTTTCAGATAGGAGTCAATGGAAATGTGATGGTACTCATACAAAATCCTTTACCTGCACACAGCATTCACACAAACAGCAATATGTTGTGCAAGGCATTTGGGTTCTCAAAATTACTTAGGAGTATGAGAAAGATTACTAGCAAGCTGCAAAAGAACACATGGAAAACAAAGTGTAATCTTAATGAAAGGAGAAACATTTAAAGCAATCAATGGTGAGCAGCTACAAACAAAAAAGAGCTGGAAAGAAATACAAACTAAAGCCTTCAGCGCAATGTGAGCAGAGTCTCAGCTGGATTAGCAGACTATAAAGAAGAGGAATCAGCTTCCAAATTACAATGCAATTATTTCACCAGGTTGTTTCTCAGAAAATATAATTATACTGCTGCAAATACTGAAGGGACAGATAAAAAAAATCTGAACTCTGGTGTTTCAAGAGACATTTCATAGTCCAGAAAATCAACAGGCAGTTTACTATCATTTCAGATCAGAAAAATATTTACAGGCAAGGCAAAAAAAAAAAGAAGAGAAAAACAATAGGGATGAGGTGGGGAGAGAAAAACAAAACCAGAACAACAAAAAAAACCCAAGCCCAGCACTACAGCATCTTCTCATATTTGCAAAACCCTGATTCAACCAACATTTCATTTTACAAGCATAGAGTTTAATTACACGCTAGGCTGAAGAAGGTTTAAAACAAGCCTGGTTCAATGAGGAGATGGAAATCTAGAAGGCTGGCTAACGTTTGTGTCATGAAAAACTAAATTCTCCCAAGCCCTTTAGCTGCATTTGCCAGTAATAAAAATAATCTCATTCCAGATTTTAAGCATGATATCCTGGAGAGCTGGGCCTGCCCCTCAAAAGAGGTTACATTCTGCTAACAGCATCATGTATGCAACATTAGGCAAAATGCAGAAAGGCAAAAAAATTTGCAGACTTAGGGTAGTACACAACTTCTTTAGCTTCAGATGCTTCCAAGCAGAAATGATGCAAATAAAATGTCTCCTGTACATTTTGAGTCATATCTTTTACTCTTTCTGTAACTGGAGGTATACATCTACACATTCCTGTGAATATTTCAAACTTCAGCTTGCTCAGGACTCAACTTGAAGGCATCCCCATGGGAAGCTTCCATGGAGAATAAAGAAATCAGTGAGTGCTGGGAATTCTTCAAGAAGGTCATGAGTTCAAGCCTGCAGTGGGCAGTAGTGTCCTCCCTACTCTAGTCATGAGGTCTGTGGTGACAGGTTGGACTCGATGATCTTTGAGGTCTCTTCCAACCTTAGTGATACTGAATACTGAAACACTCTCCTAACACATACAAAACCTGTGTGTCCCCTCCAAAAACAAGGAATTCAGCGAAGTAAGAGACCCCCTTGGCTTAACTGCAAGATTCTGGGTCTGTTCAGAATGAAAAAGGAAATGTACAAAAGATGGAAAAGTGGATCATTGTCTGTTGAAAATTACAGGGGCATTGCCAGGGTGTGCAGAGATGCAGTTAGGAAAGCAAAAGCTCAATATGAGTTAATATTGGCCAGGGATGTCCAAAATGTCAAGAAAGGCTTTTTCAGTTATGTTAAAAACAGGCAGAAACAGAAGAAGAGTATTGGCCCACTATTAAACAGGAGAGGTGAACTAGTCACCAACAACACTGAAAAGGCAGAGGTCCTCAACACCTTCTTCACCTTCATCTTTACCAGCACTGTTGGGCCTCAGGTCACAAGAACAAAAGTCCAGCCTGATACAGATACAGACCTGCCATCAGTGAAGGAAGAGTTGGTGTGCAACTATTACAAGAGATTGACCTGTATGAATCAATGGGCCCAGATACCATCCACCTGAGGATGTTAAAGGAACTGGCTGATGGCATCATGAGGACATTCTCCATAATATATGAGAAATCAGGGGGGCTGGGAGATGTGCCTGAAGACTGGGAGAAGGCTAATGTCACCCCATCTACAAAAAAAGGTTCCAAGATAATTATGATCCATTAGCCTAATGTCAATCCCTGGGAAAGTTATGGACCAAATCCTCCTGGGGACTGTTACAAGTAAACTGAAGAAGGTGACAGGGAAAAGCCAATGTGGATTGACCAGGGGTAAGTCATGCCTGACAAACCTGATTGCCTTCTATGACAAGGCAACAGGCTCAGATGATGTGTGGTCATCAGCAAATTTGCAGATGACACCAAGTTGGGAGCAGATGTTGATCTCTTAGAGGGTAGAAGGGCTCTGCAGAGGGACCTCGAACAACTGGACAGATGGGCAGAGTCCAACAAGATGACATTTAGCAAATCCAAGTGCTGGGTGCTGCACTTTGGCCACAGTAACCCCATGCAGAGCTACAGGCTGGGGTCAGAGTGGCTGAAGAGCTGCCAAACAGAAAGGGACCTGGGGGTGTTGATTGACAGCTGCCTAAATATGAGCCAGCAGTGTGCCCAGGTGGCCAAGGCAGCCAATGGCATCCTGGCATGCATCAAGAATAGTGTTGCCAGCAGGAGCAGGGAAGTCATTGTGCCCCTGTACTCAGCACTGGTTAGGCCACACCTGGAGTACTGTATCCCATTCTGGGCCCCTCAGTTTAAGAAGGACATTGAGACTCTTGAACGTGTCCAGAGAAGGGCAACAAGGCTGGGGAGAGGCCTTGAACACAAGCCCTATGAGGAGAGGCTGAGGGAGCTGGGATTGTTTAGCCTGGAGAAGAGAAGGCTCAGGGGAGACCTTATTGCTGTCTACAACTACCTGAAGGGTGGTTGTAGCCAGGAGGCAGTTGGTCTTTTCTTCCAGGCAACCAGCACCAGAACAAGAGGACACAGTCTCAAGCTGTGCCAGGAGAAGTTTAGGCTTGAGGTGAGGAGAAAGTTCTTCACTGAGAGAGTTGTTAGCTGTTGGAATGGGCTGCCCAGGAAGGTGGTGGAGTCACCACCCCTGGAGGTGTTCAAGAGGGGATTGGATGTGGCACTTGGTGCCATGGTTTAGTCTTGAGGTCCGTGGTGACAGGTTGGACTTGATGATCTTTGAGGTCTTTTCCAACCTAGGTGATTCTGTGAGTGGTGGACATTATCTATTTTGATCTTTACAAGGCTTCTGAGTCTCCCACATTTTCTCCTTGAGAAACTGACATGCTACGACCTAGACGAGTGGTCTGTGCTTTGTGTGGGGAACTGGCTGATCGGCCATACCCAGAGGGTGGTAATAAATACCTCTTTCTCAAACTGGTAACTTGTTGCTAGTGGTGTCCCCCAGGGATCACTATTGAGCCCAACATTGTTTAATATCTTCATTATTGCTTTAGATATTGGAATTAAGGGCACCCTGTTGAAGTTTACCGATGACACAAAAAAATAAGTGGGGAAGTTGACACCCTAGAAAAGAGAGCCACCCTCCAGGAAGATCTTGACCCGCTGGTCGAGTGGGCGGGAAGAAACTGTATGAAGTTTAATGAGGCTAAGTAAAAATCAATTTCTAAGACTTTCTTTAAAGAGTAGAAAAATCAGGGTCTTTGGTTACTTCAGTGTTTGCTACTTCACAGCCTTTCCACTCCATTTGTCTTTGCTGCTTTGAGGAAGGGTAACTACGATTATACAGCAGCAAATAAGTAGCACTAGCCCTAAGGTGAGATGAAACCCCTAAAAATTTCTGACTCCTTTCAGGGTTATGAAAATGCACTCTGACTTTCCCCCTTTTCCCTTAAAAAGATGAGTAAGTTGTGCCTGAGGCCAGCTGAGTTTCAAGCAGCTTAAGTAAGGAGCCTCAGTATGAGTGCGATTATCCACTGGCTTCTTCTGGATGACCATTCCAAGTTCCTCTGAACATATCAAACATGTATACTTTTTACTTTTGGTTGGTTGTTTTTTTTTTACTTCCAATAAACCTGCCTCAAATGTAACATTGCAACAATGAAAGTGCAAATTTGCCAGATCATATCACATTCCTTGGGATAAATTGACTTTTTATTTTTTTTCCAAGCTTCCTCAATATCCTCCATTCAGGATAAAAACAGAACAGAAATAGAAAAAACAAAAAGGTATTTTCCCTTTCCCAGCTAGCAGGGTGGATCTTGTGATAATGAATGCTGACCACCCTTTTTAAAAAGAAAATATGGAGAAAAGCAAAAGGATCACAGGATGTCAGGGGTTGGAAGGGACCTCTGGAGATCATTGAGTCCAACCTCCCTGCCAGAGCAGGATCAGAGAATCTAGCTTAGGTCACATAGGAACACATCCAGATGGGTCTTGAAAGTCTCCAGAGAAGGAGACTCCACAATCACTCTGGGGAGCCTGTTCCAGTGTTCTGTGACCCTGACAGTAAAGAAGTTCTTCCTCGTGTTGAGGTGGAATTTCCTGTGCTGTGGCTTATGTCCCTTACCCCTTGTCCTATCACAGGGTGCAACTGAGCAGAGCCTGTCCCCTCCCTCTTGACACCCAGCCCTCAGATATTTATAAACATTTATTAAATCCCCTCTCAGGTTTCTCTTCTCCAAATTAAAAAGCCCCAGGGCTCTCAGCCTTTCCTCATAAGGCAGTGCTCCAGTCCCTTAATCATCCCTGTAGCCCTCTGTTGGACTCTCTCAAGTAGATCCCTGCCCCTCCTGGACTGGGGATCCTAAAACTGGATGCATGTGACTCCACCACCTTGATGGCCAACCTATTCCAATGCCTGACCACTCTTTCAGTAAAGAAATTTTTCCTAATATCCAATCTAAATGTCCTGTGGCACAATATCCACAGGTATCTAGCAACATTGCTCACCCTTATTTTTGATATTGCACATTACTGTCCTAGGCACCACAACAAATAAGTGAGGGCAGTCCCCAGCCCACACCTAACACGGCAGGGAAAGAAGTATTTATCATTTTAAGGATCAGCTATTTTACTTTAAATTAAGTGTTGGTTTCAATAATACTACTGTTTGCCCCAGGGAGGAAACTTGCAGCATTTTTAGGAGGTTACCAGAGGAACTAAAAATGAAATATTAGGGTTTGACAGGCAATTAGCACAAACACCTTTTCCCATAAAACTAAAAATGCCCTTTAAGTAAAGAAGAAAACATACATTATTACACTAATTTTTACAGCTTCTGATGCTCAAATCAAAGCAGCAAAGCATAAATTCTGGCTAATGCTAATAAAACAGGAAGGGACAGTTGGTTTTGGTAAATCCAGGAAAGCAAGCAAGGCTTGCAATCCTAAAAGCTTTTAACAGAATGACATTGCACGCATGCAAAGCGAGGTTTGACAAGGCGGACTAGAAAACAATCAGCAGCTTGTCTCAGCTGTTCCAGGCTGGGTGAATTCAAACAGAAAGCAGCAAGATAGGATTCTTCACTTCAAAGTCCTAGAAGCCCCTTTCTAACAAACTGTGAATTGTAGGTTACGGCTCACTCCACATAACAAGGCTCCTAGGCAAAAGCAGAGCTTGCCTTTTACTACATTCAATTCAGGCTTCTGTAATGAAACTATAATAGAACCAGGCCAAAAGCTTAGTCCATTTAATCATCTTTAAGTCACACTTGCTGGAACCAAATCCAGACAAATCAAAGAATATCCCCCAGCTCAGTGCTTTGGCCACACTGCGCTCCTGAAGTACAAGGAAAAAATAAGTAGAAGAATCTTCAGACTTGGAAGCGTGTGCAGCACGCTCCCTGAAGACTTTGGACTTATGCAGGAACCCTGATATTTTACAAATAGGTGCCAGGCTCATTATGGAACACTCCTTCCTCTCCTGATTCCCATGCTGTCAAGCTTCCCCATCTGGCTCACATGGCTAAAATGTTGCTAAAGCTTAAAGCCAATTTAAGGTGAACCAAAATAAAAGCATTTTATTTACAGTATCCAAAATAAGCAGCACAGTTGCACAACTTTATATTAAAGACATCAATGAAGCAATGAAAGGAAAGCAATTCTTTAAGTATACTGTCTCCTTTACACATCTCTTTGCTCACTGCACAGTATCATTCTCTATGCATAGTTTACGCCTGAGGTTAAATCTGCCAGACAGTGCCAACATCTGAGTTTTGTCAGAAAAATTTCCTGTAAGGGAGTTTCCCCATGGAGAGCTTCCAATAGAAGAAAACCCTCGGAAGCACCTGTCAGAGCTCACCCTCACGTGGCTCCATCTTCCCTGAGCAGGCAAGCTTTTATAGCTAATCCCTCTTTTGAAGTTTCCCAGGTGTCCAGACAGATCTGATCTTTCATTCCAAAATGCACTCTAATCTCTCCTTATCCAGAAGATGGTCTTGCTGTTTTTTTCTAATAAAATAATCATTGCTTTCCTCCCTTAGAGACGAAAATACGTCTCTGTAAGACATAATGCCAGTACTGAGTGGTTACTGTGCAACTCTTCTTGCTCTCACAATGGAAGGAAACCTCTCCCTACTTCCCCTCCCCATCTTACTGCAGCGCTCTTGTACCAATCACTACAATTACATTAGATATAAGCACTGAAAAGGTACATAAACATCTCTAACTCCTGATTGGACCCTGGACACAAAGGGCTTATAGTGAGTTTGTTTGCATGAGTTTGTGTTTTTAAATACTGCACTACTCTCATTTTTAGAACGATGCCCACGTGGTTAGGAATGTGGCCTCCCACATCTTACCCTGCATCCCCAATTGCCTTTCTCAGATTTTTGGAACTGTATGGAAATATCCCACTTGTCTCAGGAGTCACCTAATTGCTCCTTCTAAACTACAAACATTTTAGAAGCAAACACCCTGCACATTCATCACATCTTTCAGATACCTCTCCAATTGTTTCCATCACTGAACACAAAAATTGTCCATGTAACTATCAGGTGATTATGGATGTTTAACTAACTGTATGGGCAATGGGGAGTAAGGCATATACAATGTGATACTTGTTCCACTCCACATCCCTTGTATTAGATGGGTCTTTTCCCTGTAGCCTGAAAAATAAGACTCAGTGCTCATTCAGTACCCAGGAAAACATTTTTGCAGTTGAATGGGCAAAGAAATAATAGCAGCCATTCAGAACTCAGATCAGGAATAGTGACAATAGGTATTAAACACACAAATCCCTTTCTATTGTCCTCAGGTAAGCACAAGCTTTGTCACGCCGTTAACAAATTCCCAGACGTTGCACAGACTCTCCCCAAGGTGAGTGAATGAATGTCTCATTCTTGTAGCAAATCACTTTGATAACCTGCAAGTTTTAATGCAACCACACGGTTCTTGTGTATGTCCTGTCATTCACGAAGACCATGGCATTTATTTGGCAGCCCACACTGCACAGTAAAGATAATCCACCCCTTGCTTGCAAGAATGCATCTGCACAAACCTTTGGTAACTTGATCTTAATACTGCCCTACACTCTTATGTAGGCAATGTAAAGTTTCCTGTTTGCTCTGTGTACTGCCTTAAATACGCACAAACTCTGCTAAAGCACTCGGACGGGAAGACCTGAGTAAGTTGAATCACACAGGTATATGATCATATACTGTATTTGTTCATTCTTTATCCAGTAGCCAGAACACCAACATTCACAAAACAAGCAAAGGTTTAATATTCTGTACCCCTGAATCAGAGTAGGAACAAAAGATGCGACTACTCTTTCTCTACATACCCACCTTGCTAGCCACATGCTTTTAAAACTACTCTTAAACAATGTTAACTTCTCCCTAGTATCCAAGGAGTGCAATTTCCTCAGCTTTACAGATATTCGTGGATTTATGCCAGCAGGGTGAAGAAGCAATACTGCAATATGACTTACAGACAGGGAAACGAGGACAGGAAGAAGGAGAAGCGAACATGTCTGCTATTTTGGAGCATCCTATTTGAGGTAACCTAGCTTCCTCACTAATGCTGACTCTAGCAGTTTAGCTGTTGAAAACCAGACCTTAACATTTCTCCTCAGACACGTGAAGAAGTTCTGTCAAAGTCATACAGGATGACTCATTCACAGGCCCAGACAGGCTCTACTTCTCAAGGCAGCTTTTTTGGCCACCATATGATTCTTTCTCTCTTTTACATGCATCCATCTCTATTTTTTTTTTCTTCATCTTCTCAATTCTGCTACATATGGTGTGACACAACATCTTTATGAAGCTCCTTGAAACAACAGCATCTTTTTTCTACTTATCTGTGATTTGTCCAAAGCACATGCCATCTGTGCATCCTGGAGGGGGGAAAAAAAAGCCCAAACCAAAAAAAAAACCACCCCAACCAGCTAGTGAATGCCTGGCAAACTTTAAAGCAACAGAAAGCAGGTCATAAAATGGGACATCACAGGCTACATCAGCTACAGATCTTGGAATCAGTCCTCCCTAAATTATATGTACTAGGACGTGATATGTTAATTTTCTGTTTCATATTGATGTGACACACAAATCTAAAATGCGGATTCAGACGACAAGCCCTCACCATCACTACTGGTTTTCCTCTGCCGGAGATTTGGAGAGGCATAAGAGTAAACTCCAGTGCTTTTCACAACACTGCAAACACCCAGAGTTTTCATCAGGGATCAGAAAGACCTAGCCTTTCTTTCCTAATGGCTACAAAGGCACAAGTAATTTCACTCACTGAGAATAAAGAGGAGGGGAAAAATAAAAACAACTCTGCTGAGCAGTGTGTGCAAAGGAAGCACATGCTAAATGTCAGTACTACCCAAACATTGACTGTTTTACTTGCTGATCTTGCTGGATGATTGTCAAAGGATTATAAAACAGTTTGGGTTGGAAAGGATCTTTAAAGCTCACCTAGTCCAACACCTTGGCAGCGAGCAGTGACATTTTCAACTAGACCAGGTCACTCAGAGCACCATCCAACCTGACCTTGAATGTTTCCAGGAATGAGGCATCTATCACTACTCTGGGCAACCTGTGCCAGTGTCTCACCACCCTCATAGTACAAAAAAATGAATAAATATCTGCCTTATATGTGGTCTAAATCTCCACTCTTTCACTTCCCCTCTCAAGACCCTACTAAAAAGACCGTCCCCACCTTTCTTATAGGCTCCCTTTAAGTACTGAAAAGCTGCAATAAGGCTGGCAGAGAATCTCCCCAAAACTCCCAAGTTAGAGACAGGTTTTCAGGATACAAATGGATCCGGGTTAACACTTATTAACACTATCTCAAGGTCTTGATTTTCTATGCATTAAAAAAATTAAAATAGCTAAACTAAATGACAAAAGCCTGGAAGGGAAATACCATTCATCCACTTTTATGACACAGAGCTTAATGCTCTGCCAACACGCCTCTCCACAGAAAGCCCAAGAAGTGACCATTTCCCTCCTGACCATTCAATCCTTCACATCCCCTGCAAGGCTGCTGGCAAGCACACTAATTACTGCCAACAATGATAACACTTTCTGTGTTGTGAAATGGATACCTGGCACTGGACTATTCAGCTCATTTAACAGAAGTGAACAGTCGTCAAATGATAATGATTTCTGACCACTACAGAAAAAGCCTCCATTGGAAGCTCGAGGAAAAGAGTCAGCAGATGACACAGAGGGAAACAGAATAACACAAGGTGTGACACCTTCACATAGCAATGTTATGTCTCTTTTCTCCCTCTTTAAAAAAAATGTAGTGCCACAAAAAGCCAATTTCTCTAATCATTTTGCCCTGATGCTGCCTGAAGCTCACAAGAACACAACTGGTTGGGCTGCTGCCTCAGCTGCAAGTAAAGGTCTGGGAAAGAGCAGCCTTGAGACCTCCTGCACACCTGTTAGAATCTTCTTATTTCACTGATGACAGTCCTGAAAACAAAACAGGGAGGGATGAGAGAACACAGCCCAGAAAATGACTTTAAGATCCATGAAGATTTGAAACTATGGTCTTCATGGGTTGGGTGGGGTTTTTTTTTGTTTGCTTTTTTGTTTTTCTCTTTATTATATTATTATATTGAAGTATTTTATTTGGCATAGGTCCCTAAGAACCAAGGCACAGAGTGGGGCACACGTCTGGAAGGTGAAAAGTGCTGTATTTTTACCACTGAAGAGATTTTCCAGCAGTTTTATCTTTAACAAAATTGGTTTAAACACAATAACTTTCCAATTCTTACTTTATCAAAAATCCCTGCATAGGAGCAAAGTTCATTCTCGTTAATGCTGCTTAAGTGTACACATCTTTGATCTTTTGCCATCTGGGTGATTTTTTATTAACGTCTCAACATCATTTTTAAAACACTTGAACCAGTTCTGTTCAGATTCAGAAGGCCCTTTTCAGCATGATCATACATGATTCATCTCCAGCACTGTCTCCTGTTAAAAGTATTCAATTCTGCCAAAACAAAACAAGCAAATAAAATCCCTCTAGAACTCCGCCCAAGCTATTAGCCTACATAATGGGAGTGATTTAATAAGAACATCTCCATGTTCCCACTGAAAGAACAGAATCCCACATAAAGCTATCAATGCATTTAACAGATATTATCAGTCGTCCTCAGAAGCACCTTGTATCATTGTTTCAGTGCTCACCTACAGGAAACCTCTCCTGGGAATTCTGAAAAGAAATTTGCATTTGTTAAACCTTCTGCTCAGGAACATTTATTGAGGAGGTTACAGGTTAAGTGACAGGTTAAGTGGAGAAAATTGGAAAACACTGAATAATTTCTAACAAGAACTGTAAAAATACTGTGTGTAAATAAAGATTTTATTACAGACTAGAGAGAAATCTACTCTTTATTCCCATCACCTGCAGCTCTGCTAACCAAGGATTATGGTACCATCTACCAGCCTTTCACCAGCTATGTTCAATGGGTCAACATCCTCAACAGGAGATGAAGTGGTTTAGAGCTTTATGCTGGGGAACACTACAGCATCATGGATGGCTATGTACTTTTTAGGAAAAAAAGATGAACAATGTGAGGTGGTGGAGTTGCTCTTCATGTGTAAGAGCAACTGGAATGTACTGAGCCAGATATACCCAGAGTGGAGAGAAAGAAGGCGCTGAAAGCTTATGGGTAAGAATGAAGGGGCACACAAATATGGGCAAAACTATTGTGGGTGTCTACTACAGGCCACCAAACCAGGAAGATGATGTTGATGAGGCCTTCTGCAGACAGCTGGAAGTAGCCTAAATACCACATTCCCTGGTACTCATGGGTGACTTTAACCACCCTGGTATTTATTAGAAAGCCACACAGCTAGGCATACTCAGATGGTAACTTCCAAATGCAGGTGGCTGAAGAACCAGTGAGGAGAGGTGCACTGTTGGACAAAGAAGGTCTGGTTGGCAATGTGAAGGTTGGGAACAGCCTTGGCAGCAGCAATCATGACAAGGGAGAGTTCAGCATCCTAGGAGGAAGCAGCAGGGCAGTAAGTAGTATTGCACCTTGGGGTGCCAAGAAGTTATCCACAGGACACCAGTGTGCCCTTGTGACCAAGAAGGACAATGGTATCCTGGGGTGCATTAAGAAGAGTGTGGCCAGCAGCTGAAGAGAGATTCTCCTCTCACTCTGCTCTGTCCTGGTAAGACCATATCTGGAGTATTGTGTCCAGTTCAAGGAGGACAGGGAAACACTTCCTGGAACACAGGAAGCTCCACCTCCACATGAGTAAAAACTTTACAGTGAGGGTGACAGAGCACCGGAACAGGCTGGTGAGGGGAAACTGGACTCTGTGATGCCTGGAAGTCCCTTCCAACCTCTACCATTCTATGATTCTATGATGTCCACAGTCAATGCAGGAGTAGAAGGATATCTAAAATAAAATCACAGTTTGTGGTGGTGAGAGAAAGTTCAGCTCGCCCTCCCCCACAAAGAAATCAAAGCTAACTCAGTCGGAGAA
This sequence comes from Melanerpes formicivorus, assembly GCF_026170545.1. Classification (NCBI taxonomy): domain Eukaryota; kingdom Metazoa; phylum Chordata; class Aves; order Piciformes; family Picidae; genus Melanerpes; species Melanerpes formicivorus. Next base: position 4,917,458 of record NW_027142377.1, read on the forward strand.
GCAAAGGATATGAGCTATATTTACAAGCAGGATGAAATGCAAATGGATGTACACACAATATATACAGTATTTACAATATATACAGAAATACACAGCAAAGAAAGTAATACAGAACAAAACTCCCTCCTCCAGCCAGAGGAGGGTTCCCTGCCTGTACCCCCTCTCTCTCCCCCTACCTCCCTTTTTTTTCCAAAAAGGGTTAGAGAGAGAGAAAAGGTAATTATTAAGGAGGAAATTCTGTTAGCTTAAAGCACATGCAAGGATTAGTTTTTTTCCTTATCTGTTACCTCTCAAAGTTAGCTCCCGCAGCTGTTGCCCAGAAGCAGACAGGCTGAAAAGACAGAACAGACTGGAATTGAGAGAGAGAGACTCAAACTGAACTAAAACTTAAAGTTGCATTTTACCTATCTACCAATGAAATTAATTTAGAATAGCTGACTGTTTTCAGAACATTCAGCCAGAGTGTTCCAGCAACTGTCCCTTTCTCAAAGGCACAGCCTAAAACGGTCACACAGTTCTACATGCAGAGGGCAAAACTATACTGAGAAAAAGAAGCTAACTCATTTGTATTCCCTCACAGGACATGATACATCCTTCTCATCAGTTCTTCTTTTTTTTTCTTTTTTCCATATTCTACAGCCTGTAACAAAAGATGACCTGCAGGCACTTTCTGTCAAAACGCCTGTCAAAGTGGCATTGCGTGTAACAAGCTGGAAGGATAGCAACTCAAACGTCCTAATGCTTTCTTAATGCATTATTTGAAACTGCTACTGGTTTGGGGCTGAATTGTAATCTACTCACTGAGTACCTCTGTTGGTATGATTTAAAGTGCTAGCAACTGGCAGAGGAACTGGTGTGGCAAATACTCTTTCAGTGGCACTCACCATGGATACTAGACTGGGAACACGTACACCCTCTGCAATCAATGTACACACAAGAAAATGTAAGCGGATCCAGTCCAAGCACAAGTTCTGCTCACATTTAAATGAACTTATTAAAATCTCCTTTCTAATACCAAGGGGGGTGGGGGGGAAGTGAAACAAAAGGAAAGAGGAGAAAATGATGACCTTTGTTTCAGCAATGCTGAAACCAGACTACAAGAGTCGAAGACTGCATAAACTTCTGCTCCTGCCACACAGGAGGATATGTACATGTCAGAGCACCTTTTTTTCTAGATGCCTACCATCTAAATAGTGGATTCCTGTTCTAGTCTAATACAAACTCTGGAGAACAATAAAATATTTTATCTGTAAAACTACTTCCCTACTTCTTCCACTTTCTGCAAGTTGGTTTTTGTGTTTTGTTTTGTGTTTTGGTTTTTTTTTTTAGTGGGATTGGATGGTTTGGGGAGTGTTTGGGAGGATTTCATTTGAAGGCATGTGAGAATGAATAAATTTTTCTCTTTTTAGTTAGAATCATAGTTGGTTATTATTTTACTGTCAAGAGGAATTAATATTATCAAGATTTTACAGTTATGTTTTGTAAAGCTGCTTGAAATAAGTCTTATGAGGAATGGGTGAGAGAACTGGGACTGTTGAGTCTGGAGAAGAGGATGCTGAGGAGAGACCTCATTGCTCTCTACAACTCCCTGACAGCAAGTTGTAGCAAGGTAGGGGTCAGCCTATTCCCACCTTGAGGTAATAGAGGTAATAGAACAAGAGGAAATGGCCTGAAGTTGTGCCAGGGGAGGTTTAGGTTGGATATTAAGAACAATTTATTTCCTGCAGGAGTGGTCAAGGCATTGGAACAAGGTACTCAGGGGAGGTGGTGGAGTTACTGTCCCTGGCAGCATTCAGGAAACATGGGACATGGTTTAATGACCATGGTGGTTTCAGGTTGACAGTTGGACTCGATGATCTTAGAGAATTTTGCCAATGGAGACAATTCTATCATTCTGTGAAACTCATTTATCAATGTTTCTAAAGCATGTGAGACTCACTCATTACACACATTTTAGAAATCCACCAATATTGATAAGGTGGAATGTGGCCATTCAGAAATATTAAGATACACTTGAAACCAGTCCCTCTAAAAATTACAACCCTGTAAAGACAGGAACAACATAGGAAATGTGCCATTTTAATAACTGCACAGATCCTAAAGATGCACTGACTTATAAATATTAAAGAAGCAGTAGAGTACAAAGACTATTTTTATTTCTGTTAAAACACTGAGGTCAGATTCCAAAACCTCACATCTAGCTTCTGTAGATTTATGATGCGTAAATATTTTACTACAGCAGCAGCTCTTCTTGGTGTTGTCCTCCTCAATGTGTTTAAATATTGAGGTAACCAAGCAAAAGCCCCAGCTGTACAGGTATCACCCTAAATCAAAGATGCCAGGACTTCCTAGAAAAAACAAAAATCTTAAGACTATTTTTGTCCATCTGCTTAAATACAGAATTAACACTGGAGTATTACGTGCTCCTGTTTGAAAACTTAGACAACTCGGACTCCACAACACTTCCTCTCTGAATTCAGCTTCCTTTGTCACTAGCAATCAAGTCATGAACCCCCCTTCCATTAAGTGATTTAGTTCTGTCTTAAAACTAATGAAGATATTTGGTCCCTAGATGGACAGGTTGCTCGCAGTTCTGATACTTAAACACCTTCTGGGCAAGTTCAACTCATTTGTGGCCAGTTTATCTCCATTTCCTTCTGTGGCAACATAATCCTCCTGCTTTAGCAGCTGCTCTTACTGTTTACCTGCCTAATGTACCTATAGAGAGCAATGAAATCCCCTCTCTCAGCTTACTTTTGCTAGGTATAACAAACCAAATTTTTTTATCCTCCTCTTTTTTTCTTTCCTTGTTTTCCAGTTATAACCTGTGTTGTCCTTCATAAGTAAAAGAGGTGATAAGGGTATGCTGATTTCAAGAACAAGTTCCTCAAGTGTCTTTCACATCATGAGTGGGTCCCTGTTTTTACTAGACTATTTCATACTGCAACTCCTAAGACTACATTTGCCTTGGCCCTGGCTTCATCACATTGCTCATTCTTACTCTTGTGATTTAATAATCCTGAGCTTTTTCCTTCATCATTCCCAGCTGATGAGCCCACATCACAGAGCAGAAATTTTTATTAACGGTAATGTGTATTACCTTATAACTGCCCTGCAAATTTAATCATATTACTCAGACTTCAATGTTATCTGTTACTGTTATGGAGAGCAAAAGACCCACAGTTTTCATCAACAAATTCCATTGGTTTTTTTCTACATCTCACAGCAGTGGAAATGACAAAGAAAATCAAAACTATGACTCCCCTCTAGCCCACTACTTGCAGGCATTTCATCACCCCCACAACCTTGACCAGTCTACAGATCTCCACCTTGTTTGGGTAATGAAAATTTCACACATGATATGGTGTCATGTGCTTTATCAAAATGCAGCTAAGATCTAATGTTTTTCCTTCAAATCAGAAGTCCATTCTCAAAGAAAGGTATTGGGTGTCTTTGGCACAGTCGTGGTTGCATTTAATCCCAGTTCTCTGTTAACTCCTGTGCCTTTAGTTATTCTTTTTTCCCCTTCCTTGCTCAACCCCACACCCCCCCCAAAAAAAAAAAATCTGTGTACTGTTCAGAACAGGTTAACAGCTTTGTAGCAGGCCACATCACTTTGTCTTCCTCCTCTGACTGGTCGTCCCTGATTTGAAAGATTTATCATCAACCCTTGCTATTAAAGAAGCCATTTCAATATTATCAGGTCTTTCTGAATTCTGGAAAGGAGATTATGTTAGCTCCCATGACTGCTGCTGGAAGGACTTTTGAGCCTGGCTTCCACCTTCATTATGATAATATTAATTTCCACACACTAATTCCTGTGAGGCACCCTGTCTCTGCCCTATATATTCTCACTGAATGTCTTTATCTGAACCGTATCTGAGTGGCTTTAATTTTTCAACAAAGCATATTTCCAGAGCATAGTCAATATTAATGAGTGCAGAAATGCTATGCATGTGCACACTGAGAATATGTCTTACTTTGAAAGGGATGTGGAAATGTGTGGGGCTTCTCAGCGAAGAGAAATTGGTACGGCTAGAGATGGCATAAGGATTTTAAGACTTGCACTGAGAAACAGACCAGCTGAAGAGCATCTGTAGGATTAATCTGGAAGGGCCAAAATGCAGTCTCTGGAAGGAAAAAAGCAGAAGCATAATTGCTTCCACACCTCCAAGCAGAAACGGGGAGCCTTCAGCCGGTTATTTGAAGGAAGGGCGGTCAGGACAAGACACACTTTAAAAAATCAAAGCCTGAACCTCTCAGAGACAGAAAATAGCACAGGGTAACGGTCAGACTGCAATGCTCAGGAAGAAGAAAAAAAATAAGAAAAAATCAGCACCTCCAGCACTGCTTCTCCTGGTCACCCATTTTTCACCCAGGAGAGAGTAGAACAGAGAATGTGACAGCAGCTAAGTACAGGCAGCATCTTGCTGGGTCAGAAATATGAAACTAATCTATACTAAGCTGAGCATGAGAAACTAATCTATAGCAGGAGAAGAGCTGCCGACTTGGGCAGCTAAAATTGACAGTTTGAGATAGCTTCTGAATGTGTGAAATAAGCCAGGATGAAAACCATTTTTATAGTGAAAGGTGTGATCAGCCATTGCTTGGAAAGGAAGGCTGAAATAAGAAACAGGAAACACCAACCTGTTCCAGCAATAAAAAGCTTTTTAAGATGTAGGAGATCTTTGAGCTACTGCTATCTGAGTAGGAGTGCAAAGCCTGGTGATGGCAGAAAGGAAGAAGGAAAAAAAAGTTAAGTAATATAGACGGAAAGTCAGGAAGCTGCTCCTTCTAAATGAGGCAATACCACCACATCTAGCTGAAATATGGTGAGATGAAACCTATCTAGTACAGAACATGGGTAGTCAAATAAAACATATTCCTGAAGAAAATTTATTACCCTGCCCTTGGTCAATAAGTAGCCCCTTCCATGGACAATCACAACCCCAGCATAGAAAATCTGAAGTACTTTTCCCAATTTGCTGTCACAGTTTTATGTGTTAAAGGCATACAAAATGATAACTGCATCGATATTCCAACCTAGTGTCCCAGCACGCAGCCAACAGTGATCCATGGTCCAGCACAGATCTTTCCAAAGCATTGCTGGCCAGAAGAGAAAACTGCCTCTGAACTGAATCAAGCTGCACTCCCTCTTTCACTTTTCAAATCTGTCCACAAGATTCACCTCTGCTTTGAAGCCAGGGAAAAAAAAAGCTAACCAGTTATGGCTAAGTAGTAGCTGGGGACAGCTGATTTAAAAAAGAAGCCTTTTGGAACCAAACACGTAACAAACAGGCAGTGTAACAGTGCAATTTTAGTATGTACTATTCTCTGTTTTCCCTTTCTGTTCATTTGTCACACTTGCACTACAAATTAGACCTCTTCAGAATGGGGACATCTAGCTACACGGCACAATGATCTAAATAATACACAATAATATGCACCTGGAGCATTAAACAGGTACTTGTTTAACATAAAGATAGCAGGATTCTGCAATATCTCCTACTACACCATGGTTTGTCTTTTAATTCCCTCAGCATTCCCCTTAATTTAAATTGCTCCAACAGAAAAAGCCTCTCAAAGCCACTGTATGTGCCAGTGTAATGATAACCACTGCTAAATAATTCATGGCAAACGACAAAGGCTAAAGAGTTATCTGAAGGTGCCACAAGGGCATTCTGTGCATCTTCACCAACTTAATTTCAGTGTTGCAGGATTTTGTTTGATTTTTAACCAAAGGCTGAAGGCAAAACCCTGTCACCGACAGAGCTGCAAAAAGTGCTGAATTAGGAAAACAAAGCAATCGTGGTGCTGACAGCACTTAGCTTTCGTCTGCTGGTGGCAGATATGTCTCTTTCATGCAACTTCATATAGAATACATTAACAAGCCATGATAAAAGTCCGCTCCACTTACAGAGGCGTGCAGCTGATGACAGTCAACAAGTGGAAAGTTTATTTTCAAGAGTCAGCATTTTCATTCTGCTGGCGGTTTTTAATCCTCCACTTTAAGAATGACATCTTCAGAAAAATATGCTTGATTAGTACAACTATGCACTCTGCTCTAAAACACGCTGTCATTTACAGCCGAGCACCCTGAGATGGAAACTTCCTGAACACGATCCAGCGTGCTGAGGTTTATTTTGGAAAAAGCAGCACACACTGAAATATGGAAAAGTTTATGTTTGAATACAGCTCAGTGTATCCTGCCTGACACAAGATGTAAGCACCAAAACATTCCAAATTTCTTCAAAGAAAACGTCCAGAAGTTGTAATTTATGCTACTTTGGGAAGTGAGGAGGAAAAGGTCCCTCCTGCTTTAAGCTCCAGCTGGATTCCAGAAATCAAGCAATTCAAGACATGCAGGACAATGACATACTCTGACAGCAGCACTGACTCTATGTTTTCCTGTTGCCCTGGTGTTCCTTTTTACTTTAAAGACTAAATTTAAGGACTACGCATCTCTGTATGCATATGCCTACATGCAAGAGGGAAAAGGGGGAAAAAAAAAGGCAGCATCATCTCATAGTTTGGAGGCCAGTATCTGGCAGAATTCTAGATCTGGCAGATCGTGCACACTGCATCTTACATAAAAGAGCCCACATGCCTCTTCACAGTAAATAACAGCTATGCTAAACTAAGCATAACAGTCCTCCTTGTCTCTTTCAGCAAAGCAATGACTGTGGAAGAAATCTGAGCGTGGGGTGCTGTTATTGATTTATATGGAGTACACATTTTTTTGGTCAGGGCATGGGGAAAAAAAAAAAAAAGTTATCTTTCTTCTAATACACCTGGGAAAAGGCATTAAACAAATTGCTTGCCAAAGCCTTTGGACCACCACAAGTATCAACTCTGACCTGAAAAGAGCAATGGAAGGAACTGAAGATATTTTAAATGTGAACAGGTATTTGTGATCGTTATAAATACAGCACTTAATTTTTTTTTCTTTCATTCAGTTCTGTGGTGTTTTTTCTCTCCCTAGATCTAATCCAATTTCCCAGAAAAGCTCTTCTTTTTCTGTCCCATTCATGTCCACACTACAGCATTCAGAAGACAGCATATGCTCGTCCTTGCAAACACCAGCACTGAAAGCAGCATACTACAGTGCACATCTCTGGAAAGAGGCTACAGTGTTGATCAGAATTTTTACTACCTTTAAATTTCAACCTTCATTTTTTTACTGCAGCTTAATGCGCTGCTCTTTCTCTCTGGCTGCCTGCTACTCATTGTTCGTACCTAAAGAATTCTTTTTCTGGTTTATCTCTGACTGCAAAGTAGTTTACGACGTTCTGCATGGAGAACAGCATATATAAAAATAAATTGTATGCTAAATATGCTCAGAAACTAATGTGATAGCAAATCAAGAAACAGGAAAATTTAAACCTCCCTTGCTGCCAACAAGAGAAACAGCTTAGCAGGGATGAGGGATATCAGCTTTGGTTCAATAGTCTACTTGTCCTGTAGAATAAATATTTATATTACATATATGGATATTATGGTTTACAACAATAAATAGCGTTTCGTGCCACTCCAGAATACCAAATAAAAGGCTGGACAGGCAGCTGAATTTTGATTCTCCACACAAAGCCACTGCATTTGATTTCAGTTCTTACTGCCATCCAATATCTAAAGGAACAACTGCAAGCCTAAAATTACATTGTGCAATGCACTCCGTCACAGAGGGGTTAGCAAGGTATCCAGACACATGTCAGAAGTTATCTATGTAGTGGGGTTGGGGACATCACTTTGAAGAAAAGACTGAAAAAAGTGGCTTTCCCACAGTGCATGCACACTTGCACTCACTGGAGCAAAGTGCTGACCCCACACTGACCCGTGCTCTCCCCACACTGTCCCATCCTCTCCTCAAACCAAACAAACAACATAAGGAAAAGTCTCCATCCCTCAGAACCATTTGCATAACAGATATTCCAAATGGTTAGAAAGCATTTGAATGTCTATATACACACTATCAAAGTGTTTGATTATCTGTTGAGCATCAAATTAATTTCATTAAGAAAAAGAGAAGCATTAACTTCAAGCCAGGTCTTCAGAAGTTAAAAATAGCTATTACACTGTGCTACACACTTTACTACTCAAGATCACTGAGGAGGAAACATATAACCATAAATAACACACTATAACTAATAGAGAAACTATAAGAGGGCAGTATATCAAAACCTGCTATTTACTTGATACAACTCACACAAGCAGCTCATTTTTGTTGTAAGTAAATCACCTCAATATAAACAAGGACTTCAGAAAAACCAAGCAAAAATTCATAGCCTAACTCAGGAGGACCATAAATCTGAATGCTTCCATGTGAAAAAAAAATGACACAAGCCCACTAGTTGCATCAAATTTCCAGCATACCAGAGATTTATCTTGTTAGCATGTATCATATCATCATGGCACTATTCACTGAGATGCCAGAACTGAAGACTCCCCAAACACCCTGAAACAGACAGATGGGTAAACCTTTTATGATGTTCCCAGAATGGCTGTTTCCATGACATGCCTGAAAGAAAACACAGACGTGTATGACCCTTCTTAATTTTCCTCTGCTGAGTCAGTGTGTTTTGCTGAACAAAACATCATTCAGCAGCAGGTTTCAAGGACTGACAAAAGGGAGGATTCTGTTGTCACCCCTGGGAAACGAAGATCAGCGCGCTGGATTCCAGGTAAGCTACCTCCAGTCAGAAACATATTTGTTCTCCATCTGAACACTTGACAGAGCTGTAAATATCACACTTGCACATCCAAATTAATTTGCAGAATTGCTCTGGGTGAGGAATTCCCCTTGAACAAGATAAGCATAGGCCATAAACCTGAAATGTCACCATTTCTCATCAGTATCTCACCAAACTTTTGCTGCTCATAGTAATTTATTTTTAAGTTAACTAAGAGCAAACCTCTTTGATTATGACACCATCTTCGTACCACCATCCAATATGCTACTTTGCTGCAATTACTTTCAGATTAAATGTATTGATAAACTATGGAATTGTTAATAGGATCACACAACGAATTGGTATTTTGAATAGCTGAAACTACAGAAGGAGAAAATTCTACCTATAAATCTGTATTATGTTTTCACTTATCATTCTACAGTTGGATATGTTAATCAAGGGTGAGCCAACTCAAATTCTTACAGCCACAGTAGAAAATAAGCAACGGTGGAAAACATTTTAGCTACAAACATTCATTCCACAAATAGATTTCTGAGCATGTTTTGTGGTCCTCATCCACAAAAATCCAGGGCACAGGAGTTGATTCACAGTGCTGCTCACCAAGAGCACATTTTGATTTTACTAAAACATTCTGAAACAAATTCACCTATAGTATGTCCATGTGCTGACTGACTTTCTGATTCATGCTGAGATGGCTGTTTGTTCAACCCTGTAACATCAACACCACCATGTGACTTTGAAATCTAAGCAGTGCTCCAGAAATTATGAATGGCAAATAATCCCACTGAACTGATCCTAAATACTCTGAAGACCAAGGAATAAACACAGAAATTTTTTTAGACACTTCTTATTTAAGAAATTGGTCATTTTATTGGCAGGGGGGTGAGGAGGGTGGGGAGAGAAGAGGGGGAGGCTGAAATATTCTCTGCTATTTATCAGGTGAGCAATAGACTTGGCTACATTCACAAGTACAAAATTAACAATAATCAACATGAGGAAGAAATTTCGGTTTAGCTCTGTGACTGTATCCTGCTTTGCCTTCACAGCTAGTGAGGGATTAGAATCCTGTGGGACGTCAAGCAAAAGCCTGTCAGAGGAGTAAGACTTGAAGATTTTACAGTGTCTAAGGAAATAGGAAACTATATAAAGAGCATCCATTTCCTGCAGAAGAACACCAGATGTAGCCACCATTCACCACACTAGCTGGCTGATGGATGAGCATTTGGGTTTTACTTAAATTGTATCAGCACTTGCTCCCTCCTTTTGACATCACGGCTCCTCAAGCAAAACCTCAAGGGATGAAACTTGAGCAGTAAGAAAGTTGCTCCTTCAATGCTGAATCAGGTAATATAGGACTAAACAGTCCAGTTTTCAGGAGCAAAAAGTGAGCAGCTTCAGCGAGGCATTTGATCATCTCGTAACAACATCAAACAAATTTTAAAACCCCCGTATTCATTAAACCAGAATAAAATGCTATTTACTCATGTAAGGCCACAAACTCATATATCGATGCTGATAAAGTTGAAGAACCTATTAGTGTGAAGGGCTGTTTGTGAAAATAAACATTCATAGTCAAATGCTCTTGCCACTACTCAGTATTCATGGAGTAGAATCCCCTACAATTAAAGTAAGGGATAACAGAAGACTGTTAGTTACACAATGTGTGGAGTGTTTATTTCCCAGTGCTTATCTAAGCTCACATTGAGCTTGCCTGTGTCAAAACTCTGTGATTGCTCTGGCACATACACAAATAAATACTTAATATTCTGTTTACATCAAAGAAGCTTCATTAGTGGCACTGATGAGCAAGAAATAAATTTCACACTGCCAACACAATCCAGATACATATCAATCTCTGAGTTTTGCCGACAGGATTGGGCCATGACAAAAGACTGAAGGACGATCTTAAATCTAACATGGCACATCTAGTACTTTCCTAGAAGTTAATTGTCTTGTGATGCCAGGCCAACACAAATAAATCTGAGAAAGTACTGAAAATCATGACTGCTAGAATCTGACAGAAAAGAACAGGGAAGAAGGGGGATAATTCTTTGTATTTAGAGTATTATTTCTTTTTTCTCTCCCCTTCCTCCTTCTTAAAGCACTCAGCACTGGTTGCTCAGAGAAATGGAACAGGGCCAGCTTCACTTTCAGGTTTAGCCATTGTGACCATTTCTACATTCTTATGTCATATTTTAAAAAGCTTTTGCTTTTCTCTGTCTCTAGGTTTGATAGACTTTCACCTGTGCCTTCAAAATTTCCTCTGTCACCACCAGAAAAGGGAAAGCCACCAGAAAAGCTGGCAAGCAGTGCAAAATTCCTAACAAAGTCATGCCAGCAAAATGCAAAATTATCAGAAGCAATAATTATAAGATACTTTACCTGAGACATCAAGATCATTGGACATATATCTTCTGTGTGTGCAATCTAGGTTTAAATGCATTCCTGTGCAGAGGAATGGCATTAAACCTGTAAACCACTTCAATCTCATTTAAGACTTTAAATTAGGACTTAAGTGATGCATTGGCCTTCAACTGGACGCTAGCATGGAGCGCAATTTTACCCACACTGGATATTGATCTCATCACAACTGGTGCTGCTCTTATATTAGGTGTAAATTCATGCATAATTCATTTTAGACAAAATTATTCTGCAGCTACCAGGCATTAAGTGTCTTCCTGGATAAGCCACATGAAAATTTCATTAAAAAATGAAAGCGATTTTTCAAACTCATCCTCATATACAGAAAACAAAACATTCTGTATTACAGCAGTTGCATCTCGTGATTCCCTGGAAATACCTGCCTCTTAGCACATGCCATGGCAACAAATCCAGAGTGAGAATGTGGCAAAATAGTCAGATATTTCCCATCAATGTGCCCCTAAAAAAACAAGCAAGCTGATGTGTGTATCACTAGGGTTAGTTAGGGACAGCAAACAGAGCAATTCGAGACCCTTTGCACATATTACACAACAGTAGATCACTCCAGGATTTATTAGGGGCAGTAGAGGAAAAACAATTGCTGTTTTTATTAGAAAGCAGCACCATGTAAGAAAAAACAATTGTTGTTTTTATTAGAAAGCAGCACCATGTAAAAGCAGTGCAGAAGTTCTGACAGCACAGCCGTGATTCTGAATAGATCTGTTTACTTAGCATAAGAGCATGAGACCTAAACTCCTGTGCTGTGTAATATGATAGATAAAAAGAGAGCATCACCCTGAAAGTTAGGCTCTCAAAAACTTGTGAAACAAAGACTTAAATATACTGAAAATTTAAAGGTTGCCTTTGGAAGCTGCCAACCAAGTGCACAGCAGTGGAGAAGGCTTATGGAAGATAGTGACATGTTAACTGTGTGATATATACAGAGGCAAGTTCAAAGCTGCATATATAGTGCCTGAGAAGAGTGGTAAAGAGCCAGATGTTGCTTCTGGCAAGTCATCTAGGATTCATTGCACTGACATCTACCAGAAGAGGTCAACATGTCAAGAGAAGTTGAGTATAAGCTGCATTTCCTCACATCAAACACATGAAGTTGATTCTACTTTCAGAAAGATTAATTAAGGAAAGTCTGGTGTTTGGACAAATAAAAAGATAGGCAGAGAAAAAAAATTGTATCAAATTCACCAAAAAGGCACCTTTAGCAATCTCTCAGAGACTACTAATGGCAATGGATCTCACCAGTACACCTTGTGGTGGCAAAGCCTAAGGAATGAAGAGTGCCTTCTAGCAGGTCACCAGATCACACCTGCAGAGAATCTGAAATAACACAGTTGCTTACCACAATTAGGATTCAGTGAAGATGCAGCCACAAGGTCATGGAGGAGAGCTAATGCGTTATCATGACACAGAAAGAAGTTATGCTGCATTACTCAGAGATTTGGCTGTAAATAGATACATCCTAATGTGCTCCTGATCAGAAGTATCTGAGTATTGCCGTTCTGGGGCTACAAAAGTATTTTCAGGTAGGAGGGAGACTAACAAGCTTGTTGATTTCCTTCAGCAGCAATAGGTGGGCAGGAAAAGGCATCATGGAGCTAGTGTCTTGTGGTGCAGCTCTGCTAGTTTACTCTCCAGGGAAATGAGGCTGGCAGAACGTTGTGTTAGTAGAAGACATTCTGCATTGATTCAAACAAGAATGGGGACATTTTTGAAGTGTTTTTTCTGGCTCAAGCCAAGAATTTCTGGGTTCTTCCATCCAAGAATCTGACTAATTTTGCAGTCTGGGGAAAGACACCAGTAGGAACATTTGTCCCTGTGACACGATCTGTAGCTGAGTCTTCTTGGTGGCAAAAAGCATTTGGTTGGAAGTCTGCCTGGGAGGAAGTAAGTGAACATTATCTAGTCAGAGCTTTCTGTGCCATGCCTTAAAAGCAGCATCTAGATAAAAGGAGTGAAAAAAACCCAAAACACATCCGGGGTTGGTTCAAGTGTCTAGAAGCCAATTTAATGCTGTGGATTTTGTTTTGGTTTTTTTTACTGCAATGTCTAAAATTCAATTCAAGATCTGTAATGGCTTAGAGGTGGCAAAGGAAAAGAAAATTGATGCTAAAACCATAAGATGTACTCTGAAAACATCCAGATAAAAGAAAAACAGAGTGAAAGAAACAACCTTAGATGAAGAGAGGAATGCAGATATCCTAACACATAGCAAATTCAGTATCAGAAAGTCATTTACTGAAGAGAACAGATAGAGCAGAACACCTTCTAAGAAGCAATACTCAGAAATGGAAGGGAGAAGGAAACTTCATGGGTAAAGTCTAACGGAAAAACTGATTTAGTCATACTTTACAGATGATGATTTATGTGATTGCTATGGATGTCATTAGATAATACATTTCAAGACAGAGGACACAACAAATACCAATAAATTAATGACAAATGGCAAGCCTATATCAAGCATTTACATCCAGCAGTAACATACAGCTTTGGTATGAACCCTTGAAAAGGCAAAAGGAAGAGTCTCTGACAGATTGTTAAGAGCAAAACACTGGAGATGGTCATGATTTTGAGAGAGAAACTAGTAGTGTAGCCATTACACTTACACTCTAAGAAATGCTAGGGCTTATTCAGTTCCCAAGGTAGTGTCCATAATTTCACCTCTACTGATGATGTATAAGACTGGGAAGATTTCTTTACCAATGCACTCATTAAAAATACAACATTGTCTTTTCTTTTATATGTTACCATTTTTGAACTGATGTTAAACGCTAGAGAATCAGTTACTCAGTGTGAATCTTGATGCCAGTTACATCACAAATCAATCAAATCCTTTTTTCTATGCTAAATCCATGGAAGCAATCAGTTTGAAAGCACAGATAACATACAAAGAGAGAATCCAAATATTTAATGAACACACATCTGTAAGTTACAAGCAGATTTACAGACTGGAAAACCATTTTCTTTTTTACTTTAGTGCAGTCAGTGGGGCATGGATCACCAAATCATGATTTTTTTTTGTCATTTCCTCTGTTGCTAAATCCCCAAAGAGGCTGATCTACAGGTTTTCTAATGTAAGAAAAATATAACAGCTTCATAAAATGTTTATCCATGCACGCACACGTTACCCTCCTTTGTGAAACAAAGTGATGGACTAAAACAAACAAACAAAACTAAAAAAGCAACATATGAAATTAGAGAAGTTAGGGGTTAAACAGAAGCCAAAACCTGGCTGCTCTTGCCTGGTTAAAGGGCCTCCTGAGAGAAAGCAACAAGTGCTCCATGGATTCATAAAGGCAAGAGATTTATCTCCCCCACAAGCTGTCATGCATGTGCCCAGCAATCCTGAGGGGTCAATTCCCTGAGCAGCCCTACTTAGGGAAAAACCCACCCTATTATTTTCTTTCTTAAATCTCAGGAATAAGAGAATCTTGGATGACAGTCCAGGAGAGAAAGAACTAAAGAGTTTATCAGCATTACATTAGATGATCAACAGAGGTCTCACGCAGCCACTTTGCAGCTTAACATTTACCTTGTGCCACTGATTTCGGGGCAGATAGATATTAACTGGAGCGTGGGCATACTGTCATCTTTCAACATGCTTAAGTCATCATTTTTCAGCATCCTGGAGAGCTGCACAGCCAAATGATAAATTCTTTTTCAATGAAAAGAACGTTGTTTGATTGGTGTTCCCCTTAAGCTCAAGCCTCCCTAATAATAAATATATTGATTAAAATTCTGCCTGCTTGGAAACAAAGAATGAATTAAATAACTGCTTCACTGTGAGAATACATGTGTGGGGGAATCTCCACTTCTATAGGCAGCTTCATTCAATTTGGTGAGATTTAGTTTAAAAAGCAAAAAGTTAGAGCATCCATAGACTGATGGCTCTGCAAGTCAGGAAAGCATAAATCAAGTCAAAACGAAAACAAACTAGTAGAGGCAAAGTGCAATGGTGGTACACTGTAGCTGGTTAAAATGAATATCAGCTGTCAAATATTTTGCACATATCCCACAGAAGAGATTCTGTTTAACATTATGAAGGTTTTTAGATCTAGCTCAGTGAGTTGCCCTGCTCTGTAAGTCATATAAACAATTCATTTAGCTTGAGTCAAATCTGCAGTTGCATTTCATAGTTATTCATCAAAAGATACAATATGCTACTTCAAAGGGCCTTTACTTTTAAAATAAAACATATTTGAATGAGCTGCTTCATATAAACCATGTTGATTGTCACAGTACCTGAAACAAGCTGTGGGTAACCTGGAAAGTCGACGTAACAGATTTACACCAGAGATTCCTTTAAGACCATTCACAGTTCAGTGACATCTCTTAATTCAGTCTTAACTGCTACTGGAAGCAGTCAAACATGGTGCAATACCAGCTTCATGCCACCCTAAAGCACTCATCCATGCCATAGACATGCCAGTTACAACTGTGGACATCAGCTACTGTGATTACCAAATAGACCCAATGAGGCAATGAGTACCTGTCACCACAAAACCTGGTCTGTAAGTTACACTCGTTTTAAGGACAAGCACTCATTAAACCCAAACATAAACTGAAAGATTTGGAAAAATCCACCTTTAGAATACCACAAAATAATGGCTTCCAACTTCTCTTTAGTGGATGTCTGGAATTCCTGACTCTGATGGTTACACAATATCAATACTTAAATGTCACTGATCCAATCCCATAGAAAAGCAGTGATGAGCTTTGGCATTGGTTCAGCTCTGTAGAGGTATGTACCAGGCCTCATACCAGTTTAGTTTTCATTACCTGAAATGTCGATTTGAAGGGTTTCCCATTTAATATATAAATGCCAGATGTCAAAAAAGACGTTCAGTGACCTTCTAAAATAGTGCTGTCATTTTGCTTTAAGGTATGCTGATTTTCTCCTAGGCACAGTGCCCACAAACCAGCCTATGATGTAGCAGCACCATCAGAGGATGATATTGGCAGAAGCAGCCTTAGACTAGAAGTGGCAGTGGACATATGGTGACAATTACTCTGAGGCGTAGTCTTGGAAGTTCAGAAATGTTTCTATTTCCCTGTGAGGTATCTGAGCCCAACTGAGGTAAAATTGTCAGAAATACTTCACTGTCTAGGAGCTTTGGTAACATTTCCAAAGGTTACTCAGTCATTCAGGACACCCACTCTCATGGAAAGCTTTTGAGATGTCTCACTGAAAGGCAGTGAGACCTTGGCTCATAGGAGTATGCTTGACATAAGGCTTAAAAATATGTGTAACATAAGCATATGTAAAATATTCACCTCTGTGCACGGCATTCATCCTGAACTTAGGGGCTGATGGCAAAGTTTCAATGCCTCTGGTAATAACTCCAGAGTCAGTTTTACTGAGCCACTGAATCACTGCATTTTTATAGATGTTACTCCCTTTCCCTAGTACCCTGAAAGATGATGACAGTATTATAAAGGCATCTCAAACTCATGAGAGAATGAACATAGAGTATAAGCAGCAGAGATTTTACTAAACATACTGAAGCTATTGTTGAAACTAGATGCTACCTTGATCTCTACCTAAGAGACTTCTCTGTGACTGAGATTCTTCTAGAGTTCATATTAGTCTCAAGGTGGGGATGATGAAGTGTCAAAAAAACCCCACAAACCCAAAACAAAACCAAACCCACAAAAGCTACAGAAAAAAAACAGAAGCAAGCAAACAAACATAACTGGAGAGGGAAGAAAACAGAGAGTATTTTAAAGTAAATCATCCCACAGCAACATAACCTAACACATTGCTTGTAAACAAGGTGAAAGCAAGCACTGAAGGAACAGTTTTATTTCATTATCCTCCAACAGCTTGCATACCCATCTTATGTAGCTCAATTCAGGAAAACTTCTGCAGTAGCCAGAGTCTTGCAGTTCACTGGTTCAGGTAAGAGTCTCTCCTGCACAGTGCAATTCAGTACAATTCTCTTCAGCAACAAGAAACGCCCTGAGAGACAAGTGAAAGCTGAACCCCTGCAACAGGTTATTTGAAGTGAGAACTGATACAAAATGTAAGCTGCAACTTTCTTCTCAGATGTGGGCAATCCCCCCCTTCTGTTCTACCTGTGCAAAACTTACCTTTAGCTACAGGAAAGGGAGACTTGTGTACATCTGCCCAACTGAGCGAGAGTTTGGGGGCAGCTTTTGAAATAGTGGGAAAAGAGAATAACATTGAAACAGCTTTTGATTTCAACCAAACTAAGTCTACTAAAACCTTTGGAGCATTATGCTTATATACTACATTATAAGAACAGACCATTTTCAGACTTATGCAAACATGTACACCCTCAGATATACAGAGACTTCCAACATTCTCTATCCCATACATTCCAGTTGTAAGTTTTATCTGTACTTTTCAGATAAGAGCTACAAGGTCTATCTGCCTAAACCAATGAAGAAAAAAAGGGACAAAAAACTTCAGCAGTTTCCTCTAGGTCTCAAGGGATGTTTTAATATACCTTCAGGAAATGATTAAAAATAGTATGACATACTTGTAGCTAAAGAGAATAATTCACTCATGACTCCACTCTATTGTCCATTTATGACCTTTTGTTATGCTACAGGGATATAAGTACCAAGAGGAAGAAAATACTGGCAGACAACATCCTCCTTTACCATTAGCTTAGCAATGCAAAAGGTCTTGGTGTACTTTGCCTGGAAGCATGGAGGACATCCTGCAATACAGCAGTAACAGCAACTGCACATGTAAAATTGGCAAATTTGTCAGTGTTGTGTCCAGATTCAAGGGATGTGCACTCAAAAATCACACACTGAAATGATATTCACTGGTATCACCAGAGAAAATGTGCTAAGCTGTATAAATTTGCAACTTTTTCCATTTAGTCAGCTGTTCATTAGCTTAAAATAAATGTCACTTATGAATATTTTTATCAATGATACAGACAGCGGGATCAAGCGTACCATCAGCAAGTCTGCAGATGACACCAAGCTAGGTGGTGCTGTCGATATATTAGAGGGACAGGATGTCATCCAGAAGGACCTGGACAAGCTGGAGAGGTGGGCCCAGGTGAACCTCATGAGTTTCAACAAGACCAATGGCAGGATCCTGCACCTGGCCCAGCGCAATCCTGTCAGCCCAGGCTCTGGGCAGTTTGTTGTACTGTCTTTCCATATTTATGACAGTACACATTGACTTCATTTAGGATTTCTTCAGAAGGAAGAATTTAGGTACCTTAAAACCAATACATTCGTTAAGAGCTTTTATTGTGCAAGTGTTGCTGCTGCAAAATGTTGAAGGTATCTTGCCCTACTTCCAAAACTAATTAGGATTATACAGAATCAATAAGCTAATTCATATACCTTTCAATTATATGAATCCAAGTTTGCTCCCCAAAATAACTTTTAAAATCAGGATTGAAAAGATTTTTGCCTTGCTTAAACCAGAAATCAAAGTTTGGGGATAAAGCCCTAGCACTACACACATCCCAGATATATGTACTCCTAAGTACTTAAGGAGTGCTTTATGAAATAAAATATTTATTCCAAAATCAAATGAACACTCTTGATGAGTACTTCCCCTCACTTTCTGACCCAGTACTCCTACTTAGCCATATTAATTATGAACCATTTTTGAAAAGCCAAAATGGTTAATATATCCCTCATAATCTTCCAGTCCTGGAAACCGAAGATAGTAATATAATTAATGTTCATGATGAACGTCAGAAAGCTGCTGCTTTGTTTCTTCACTTATGTGGGGGGAAACGGGAGCAGAGGGAGGAAACAATGAAGAAAAGCCATTGAGCCCTTTTATGTGTAGTCATTTTCTTATTTTTTAAAGTATTTTTACAGAAGACCAGCCTCTAAAGTATTGGAAATAATTGACTCTTTTCACCGTTTCACAAAATGAGAAACCAGTGCCCAGACTTGCAGTGCTGTCATTGTACTGCAAAGACAACCCCTGTGGATGAGATAAAAAGCCTACACATTCCCAGTTCACCTCCATGTGGATGAGGAAGAACAAAACCAGAGGGTGATGCATCTTTATCAACAACTGCCAGTCACTACTATTTTGCCATATGCAAATACATCGGAGTTCACTTGCTGAGTCTGTTCATCAAAGGAAAATGCTTCCGGAAACAAAACTGCTGACAAATATAGGGAGCTGTCACATGGAGTGCTTTGGCAGACCTGCCTTAAGCTTGTTGCCTATTGTCATTTTTATTGTGCTTACAATTGCAACAATAAGCAATACCTCATGTTCTTCCACTCTCATTCTGAAGATGCAAATTGTTATTTGAATCCTAAATTCCAGTGAAGAGCTTCTGCTCTAATTTCCTAGAGCTGCCTTCTCCTACTCATTGAAGTTCTTGCTACATTGTGCACAGAGTAAATTGTAATTTTTTTAATTTTTAAGATGCAACATTTATAGGTATTTTTGGCAACAATCAGACCTAAAAATCTCCAAACCATCACTGATGGCTTAGTTAAAAAAAAAAGGTACCTATCTGTGCACGTTCATCCAAACCCATGCAAAACCGTAGGCCTCTGACTCCCTCCTAGAAGGGTTTCTCCTACTGCAATTGCCAGTGCTCCACTGTGAACCAGCTGCTGACATTCCACTGATGTATTTTCATCAAAAGTAAAACTACAACATTGCTAATCTATATCTAGAGTACTCTAAGTAACAGCTGAATGTTGCTGACCCCAGAAAACAGATCAAGAAGTTCACACACAAAAAATAAAACCACAAAAAAAGAAGCACCACAGAAATAATTACCTCCTAATATTGTATTATGTATAGTCTCTTCTGTTTGCCACTGCCATTTCTCTAATCCTTCAAACATACAACTAGAACGGGTACTTGCTGACTAACCAGCTAGTACTGCTTAGTTGATTCTTATTGTTGCAAAACCAATATAATCTGCAAAATTGGTTGGCAAGGCTTCCATAGTCACCAATCTCACACTGGTACTACAGTGATGGAGTGTAAGTTCAGATCATTACGGAGAACAGCGTCAATTTAGTCCAAAAGGTATTACTGAAGTCACACAGATAAACCAGATAATGTTTAGTGAATCCACAAATCACCAAAAAAAGCTAATTTAACACGTACGTGGCAAGTGTTTCAGTCTTGCTACAGCCAAGATGAGCTGCAATGTTTACTTTGGTGAATGCAAGTCAGTCAAACCATCTCAATCACACAATCATCTGTATACATTCAACAGCATGATTTTCACCGGAGTTTCACATCCACTAAATTTGTTCCCTTCCAAAGCGAGCACGACCTCATATTTCTTTTTCCACATGACAAGCTCAGTCAATAGTTGAAAGGCCCATGTGTCCACGAGAAAGCTGAAACAGATTTAACTATGTGCTTGCAATAGAAGTTATAGATGGCTGATTGTTTGCAATCACCTGGAAAACATTTAGGTAAATTGTTCTGTTCTCTTGACACAACTCAAGGTTTCATAATTTATTTCTTTACCAGCATCCACAAATATACTGTGGGTTTCTTTCCTTCTTTATGAGAAGATCTTTTTCTATACCCTTGTGAGTAGAAAAAGTCTATTAGGGAAAGAGACATAAAAAAAAAAAGACCCAAATGTCCCTAAGGCAGCTTTACAGAAGCAGTGAGAGGGACTGTGGATCATCACAAATGAATTAACAGTAAATACTTCACAATATGTTAACCTTACTAAGGTTACTGAAATTGTAATAGTTTGGGGGAAAAGGGGAATCATGTTCGATGACATTCATGAGTCATCAATCTTCACTCTTTACATGTAAGCACAAAACTCACATAGACATCTACAGAATGTTAAGAACTCTACCTTGTTTATTTAATACAGCATACACAGGGAAAATAAAGGAGAGGAAACAACAAGACCTTCTCCACCCAAACTTCATATATATTGTATAGACACATGGAAGACAGTTAAGTTAGGGAGAGTCAGATAAAAGGAATAATACATACGTAGAAAAAGCTAACCATGTCCTGAAGGCATGGAAATTCTTCCCTAAGTTCAGCACACAGTGCAATAATCATCCTTGCAGCAGATGTAGCCTGTTGGTAAGCTCAGCTCTAACACTTTGCCTTAAGCCTGAAGTTTCACTATGTCTTTCAGGGATAAAGGCTTCCTGCAGGGGACCACATGGGCCAAGATCCTCCTGTAGTGCTAGCAAATACCCTGCGAGCTAAGTATGGTTGTAAAAACAGCAATCCTATTTTCACTTGGCAAGCTGAAGGCTACAGTGGAATGATCTAAACCAAACCTTTATTTGAAGTGTCCTCATAAAAATATCATTTATCTAGAGAAAGGAGGATCACAGCTTCTTACACTCAGTGGTAGGTAGAGAGTCTTTCCATTCCTCTCCCAGACCTTCTAAGGTGGCAACATCTCATTTAAGGCAAACATCAACAAGCATATCATACTAGAAAGGCAAAGATCAGCAGCTGAGAGGTTGCCTGCAATAAGAAACAAAAGATGTATTTCTAATACATCAGAAAAGAGATTCATGTATACTACCTTTCAGAGCAAATCCAACCAAGGAGCTAGGATCCCATAAGACACTCCTGTACACACTGAAAACCCTGCCTTTGTCCACCACTGCAGCTTTCACTGTAGCAAATGGCCATAGGCTGGCAAGCCACAACTCTCAACACAAAAAAGTACTTCAAAGCTATGCCAGAAAGAGAGCAGGAAAAGAACACACTACTGCAGAAACACAGAACTATGATCTCAGCTTCTATTTTACAAACAGCTTTTCAATTAATCAAACAAATGCTAAGCAAAGAGATAAGCTGTGAAAGGAAAAAATTCTTAGGTCAAAACCAAGCTTCCAGTTGGATCTTGACCTGCATTTTAGGTATGTTACAGTGGCACCTCATGAACTTTTGAAGGTGGAACAAAATGTCCTGAAAATACTCAGCTTGATATAATTTGAAACAAAATGACAAGAAATAGAACCAGCCAAGGCACCAAGCTAGGCGAAGGATTTTTTTAACATGCCATTTCCTGCTTTGCTTTTGTTTTGAACTGAAACGTGATCTGCCAGCAAATGACCCAAGCATTTATTGTCACCAGATCTCTGAAGTGACAAGTCTGTAATAAGACTGCCTCCTGCAATAAACCTTTTTTTTTGTAAGAAGGGACGAAAATTATCCGTCAAAAGATATTAGTTAGATTGGATTGATTTATATAACAGCACAATAGAATAGCAAGCCATGAAGGATAAAATAATTATCTTAATAACGTCCACTACAGTGATGAACTGAAGCAGCTTGTACATTAGTAGGCTATTTATGTACCCTTTGATTGCATTAGGTTTCTCTGCCTATAGTGACCTCAGAAGTGAACCAACAGCTCGGTAACTCACATCACTTCAGAGTTTATTACTGAGAGTGCAGCCACTAATATTTAACTTCTCAATTTTTAAAGCAAATATTCTGGCCTCTGTAGTAGTTTCCAGTGGAAGTATGACAGAAGGAAGAGGGTAACGCATACCATTCTCTGTATAATATTTTAACATTTATGACATAGTAATTTTCTCTATTTGCTTTTTAACCCCTCCCAGATGTGTCATTTCCAGGCACAACTATATCACATTCTCTTCTGTGTTGTCAAAAAACTAAACCCAGAAGTGATCCAGAAGTAAACACAGGCCATATCTGGACTCATGGCATTACTGAAACAAGGAAATGTCTTATTGCCCCTTCTCCAAACTGCTGCTTATATCTGATGTTATTCTGGGTGCCACCTGAATATGAGCCAGCGGTGTGCCCAGGCGGCCAAGACGGCCAATGGCATCCTGGCCTGCATTAGGAATAGTGTGGCCAGTAGGAGCAGGGAAGTCATTGTGCCCCTGTACTCTGCATTGGTTAGGCCACACCTTGAGTACTGTGTCCAGTTCTGGGACCCTCAGTTTAAGAAGGACATCGAAACACTTGAACGTGTCCAGAGAAGGGCAACAAGGCTGGGGAGAGGCCTTGAGCACAGCCCTATGAGGAGAGGCTGAGGGAGCTGGGATTGTTTAGCCTGGAGAAGAGGAGGCTCAGAGGTGACCTCATTACCCTCTACAACTACCTGAGGGGTGGTTGTGGCCGGGAGGGGGTTGGTCTCTTCTCCCAGGCAACCAGCACCAGAACAAGGGGACACAGTCTCAAGCTGCGCCAGGGGAGGTTTAGACTCGAGGTGAGGAGGAAGTTCTTCACCGAGTAAGTTGTTCGTCATTGGAATGGGCTGCCCAGGGAGGTGGTGGAGTCACCGTCCCTGGAGGCATTCAAGAGGAGATTGGACGTGGCACTTGGTGCCATGGTCTAGTCATGGGGTCTGTGTTGATAGGTTGGACTCGATGATCCTCGAGGTCCTTTCCAACCTAAGTTATATTGTGATACTGTTAATCTGAAATAAGAGGAACACTGTCAAAATCCTGCATCATAAGGCATTTCCCAAATGAATGACTTTTCTAGTACTTAGAATAGCTAAATACAAGCAGCAAAGAAGATCAGAGTGTTCCACAGTATAGAGCAGAAATAACTGTTTCCTCTCTTGGATGATCTGCAGCACAAAAAGAGCAAAAGATAGCAGGGAAATATACTGAGATCCCCAGGATGAGGAAAGACATGCAAGAGTAACTGTTGGATTCACAGTCTTATGGTGGTTGGGTTTCTTGTTTGGTTTGGGGGGGTTGCCTTTTTTTATGTTTTTGTTTGTTTGTTTGTTTGTTGTTGTTGGTTTTGGTGGTTGGTTTTTTTGTTTGTTTGTTTTTGGGTTTTTTTGAGGAGAAGGCTTTTTGTTTGTTTTGCTGCTGAGCTTGGTGTTTTCATTTGGTTCTGTGGGTTTTCAGTTGCCATTAAAAAGAATAACATTGCTGTCCAAAACTCCAAACTGGAAACAGCCCTGCATCCCCGTGCAGATGGTGCACATGGAGCAGATCAAAGAAATGGAGCTACTATGAAGGCATAGTCGATAGAGGTGATCCTCCCCCTCTGCTCAGCCCTGGTGAGACCCCACTTGGAGTACTGTGTCCAGTTCTGGAGCCCCTATTACAAGAGGGATGTGGAGGTGCTGGAACGTGTCCAGAGAAGGGCCACAAGGATGATCAGAGGGCTGGAGCACCTCTCCTATGAGGACAGACTGAAGGAGTTGGGGCTGTTCAGTCTGCAGAAGAGAAGGCTCCCAGGTGACCCAATTGTGGCCTTCCAGTATCTGAGGGGGGCCTACAGGAAGGCTGGGGAAGGACTTCTCAGGATCTCAGGTAGTGCTAGGACTAGGGGGAATGGAATGAAGCTGGAGGTGGGGAGATTCAGGCTAGATGTGAGGAGGAGGTTCTTCACCATGAGAGTGGTGAGACCCTGGAATGGGTTGTCCAGGGAGGTGGTCAAGGCTCCGTCCCTGGGGGTGTTTAAGACCAGGCTGGATGAGGCTCTGGGCAGCCTGATCTAGTGTGGGGTGTCCCTGCCCATGGCAGGGGGGTTGGAACTAGATGATCCGTGTGGTCCCTTCCAACCCTGAATGATACTGTGATACTATGATAATCAGGTTAGACTGAAACCACTGAATGTACTTTTCAGTGGTCATTTAAGATTGCCTGTTGCAACTTCCATTTTTCTGGTGTATCGCTTTAGAGACCAACATCAATGCATGGAAATCTCTTCTATTAGAAAGGCATTTAAGGTAAATTTAGTAACATAATTTTTTTGTTAAATATTTATCATGGTATCTTTTAGTGTCTTGATGCTACAGGGAAAAAAAAAAAGAGAAAAAAACCCAAACCAAACCAAATTGCTATGTTTCATTTAAAACAACACATGACTCTTCCCTTTCATTGCTTTATCATGATTTCTACCTCTGTTTTCATTTACATGTTAATAAATGTGCTTTAAAAAACACCAAAGCAAGCAAACAAAAAAACCCAAACAACCCAGCCTTTGAGAAATGATTCGTGATAAAACACGTAGCCAGCGGTTCATCTGTTTTTGTTCACACTGACATATCGGATCTGCAATTCTTTGCTGGATTCAGTAGGGATGGAAGCAGTGTTACACAAGATCCACCACCCCCTAGTCTTTTTGTTAATCATCCCTAATCAGCTGTTGCTTCACAAATCAAATTTCTAGTCCTTTTAGGCATGCAGCGTGATGCTAATGTGTGGCAACAGAATGTTGATTATAGACCACTGGGTAGCACTAGCTGCCCCATTAGTGGCATCCAGCTGTCCAGATTCATGCATGAGCAAGTAGAATTTAATAAGTTAAGATGAAGAGCAGTGAAATGCCTGTGATGCAAATAAGGACAATACAGAAATAATTAGTGTGAGGCAGACCATCTCTTCAAAGCGGAATTACTTCTGAGGTAACTTTGTTAACTTCATTAATCACTAGGTGTGTTAGAAACTTTTAAACTAAACTGCTTTGACATTTGACACCAGAGAGAAATGGATTATAGAATTCCTGCACATCATTAAGAAAGCAAAATTAAATTATTTCAAAAGTGGTATGAACCACTCCTACCTCGTGCATGAGAATGGTACTCCGACGATTGTGTGGCTACTCTGAGATTACAAAAAAGCATCAGCATTTAAGAACTAACAAAAAAATTGACTATTTATGCCTTAAGGAATCATATTTCTTCTTGTTCTGAATGGAGCAACACAAGAACAGCCATTATTTGTGGACGCATTCACCTCACCACACAGTGCCAGACTCAAGTGCTGAGCACAGTCTGCCGTTCTTGTCGTGCCCACAAAAGCAGCCACTCATCAGGTGCAGAGTGCTGACAAAACAGCCGCATTCATTCTCCACAGAAACACTACCTGGGGTACACTGAGGACAATTCAAGTGTCTCCACTGAAGGAATTCTGTCATTCCTGAATTAAAGTTTCTCCAAGACAGGACAGTCACATTTATTTCAATTAAAAAAACAAAAAACAACCCACAAACCAACAAACAAAAGCCACACAACATCAAAACCCACCCAACAACAACAAAACAAAACAAAACCCAAACCGAAACAAACCAAAGGCAAAAGCCAGGACTTCACTCCCAACGTTTTAAACACTGGTATGGTAAAAAATAAATATTTAATGCTTTTGTTAATCCTGTTTCTGTCAATGGTGAACATAAAAACAGAGTGCAAGAATCTGGGCATTCTAATGCCTACAGTGCTAGAAATATCCATAAACAGCTTGAGCACAATTTGAAGGATTAACTGGTTCAAAATAATTTAATTAATACAGAAGACTGCTATGCTCTTGGGATCCCTGAGTTTTCAGCTGTAGGAAGCATCAGAGAATCACTGGCTGCAAACTTAAATTCCAGTAGCTTGAAGAAGCTGTTATTTTTAGTGCTACCTTTTAAATCAAGAATCTGGAAGCTTGCATACAGGGAGCTTTTGTATTTCACAAATGTGAAACAATTCTGAAAGAACAGAACACGTGAGCATTAAGAATTCTGTTATCATATCCTGGTTGTTCATCATCATCTGTTTTGTTCCTCTGCTACTCAGAGATAAAGGTGTTTCTAGAGGTCAGTCTTTTCTTTTTGCCCTGACAAACTTTTCAGTCCCTACTATCAACAAAGTTGGTGAGGGGTTTGGAACACAAGCCCTATGAGGAGAGGCTGAGGGAGCTGGGGCTGCTTAGCCTGGAGAAGAGGAGACTCAGGGGTGACCTTATCACTCTCTACAACTACCTGAAGGGAGGTTGTAGACAGGCTGATGATGGTTTCTTCTCCCAGGCAGCCAGTACCAGAACAAGAGGACACAGTCTCAGGCTGCGCCAGGGGAGGTTCAGGTTGGATGTTAGGAAGAAGTTCTATACAGAAAGAGTGATTGCGCTATGGAATGGGCTGCCCGGGGAGGTGGTGGAGTCGCCGTCATTGAAGGTGTTCAGAAGGAGACTTGATGGGGTGCTTGGTGCCATGGGTTAGCTGTTTGGGTGGGTTGGATTGGTTGATGGGTTGGACACGATGATCTTGAAGGTCTCTTCCAACCTGGTTTGGTTTATTCTAATAAAGGTTTATTCTATTCTACTATATTTTGCCTTCTGAACATGGCCTACAAAGACCAAAATCCCCCACCACAAGTTCGCTTCCAAATTGCAAGTACATCCCCAAAACATCACAATTGTTCTTCACTTCTATATCGAATTGCTGTAAATTCTAACAACCCTCACACAAAAGTAATGAAGGCTGAGATTAGTCCATTATGACTTTAAAAGTGAACACAGGATAGTTTTTTCTACTTTATACATCTTGGCCTAAATTTTCTTAGGGTACAGCACTTGGATGTGTTACTCAGGTATTATAAACAGTCAACAGTTCCATAAATGCCAGGGTCCAGCTTCTCAGTTGATGTAAATAGACTTAAAAAGAGCTAAGCAGAGTGACACCAGCTGAGGAAACAGCTTTGTATATCTAATTATACACACAGCAAAAAAAGTCACTAAGAGCTCTATCTCAGTTCAGCCTATTTCACATAATTAACTGTACAATAAAATGTTCTGTGATCAAATAGCTCAGTTCCTTTGAAGTGCTCAATTTCCATTTCCTTCAAAAAGCACAACTAAGAAGAAATTCCTTTATATGTCCATGAACACTTGGAACTATCAGCACCAGAAGCTGCCGTTTGCTATTTTGTACCTAATCCCAGCTACTCTGGAGAGAAAAGTAGAATCTCCAGCTGGGTGCCACGACTGCAGAATAAGAGTCTTTAAATACATAATGTTCATCAGTACAACTGGAGTCACATCAGTTGTGATAGGGACCAAAGCTACTTTCTCCTTTTCATTCCACACAGGCCAGACTAGTGCCAAGGCCGAAAAGCTCTCAGACAGGAACAAAATGGTCTGGATTTGAATTGGTGACCTGGAGGTGAATGGCTTGTTAAGTAACCTCTTTGGCTTCACTCTGTCTCTCTTCAGTTCTCATTCTGAAAACAAAGATGCATTCATTTTCAGCTCTGCTAACTTTGGGAGGAGGGGAAGACAGTAATTAGCATGCCTCAGTTACATAGATGCTTCATTTCTTAAACTCCTTGTCAATTCATTACTACGATTTTTGACAAAGCAGCCTGGATTAAATCCATAAGTAAATGGATTTATGTCGTTTAGTCACTCAGATTTTAAAATACTTCGACGGCTCAGTGCATGGCCCTACTCCTTCAGGAGCTTATGTGCTCTTCCCATAGACAAAATGTATTAAGCCCATTACATCATTATTTTCTAAATCAAAATTCTCTGCATATTTTAGGAAACTGCCTCTGATGTACAGAGTCTGAGGACTGTTAAATTCTTTGGTTATCTTGGCTTCATTTCTCCCTAGAAGCCTTTAAGCCATTCACAGCAGTCCCTGACAGAATGTGCTGGAATACAATAATACATCAATTAACTACAGTCAACTAGCTGCTAATACTGTTTCTCCAAAATGTCTTCATTATTAATGGAAAGCACTGTGGTGTGGCAACATGCTAGAAAACTAACTGAAAAAGAAATTGTGATGCAGTTGAATGAATAATTACATTGCATTTCCTAACATTTTCCTATTACATTAATTAGTGCAGATGTGGTTTCAAGTTCACAGCTCAAATTTGACCTCTTCTAGGAACAGCCCACAGAGGCCAGCCAGCAAAACCCTGTATTTCCCATGGATTTTCATTTGCTAAAGCTTTATAAATTAATGGTTTTACATTCTTAGATGTTTTCATTAACCACTGAAATTCTTCAAAACCACTTGCTAGAGCATTCAGAAGAACAGAATCTGGGAAAAAAGGAAACAGCTCACAATGACTGTGTATGGAATTATTCATATGGGTGCTAATTAATCTAGTTGAAAACTGGGATGGAACAGCTCTGAAGACTATCACAGAATCTAGAGCCTTTTTCACTTGTACACCATTAGGTCAAGCACAGCCCAAGTCACATACATCTGAAAATGGACAGCAGCTGGGGCTGCCTGGTGGCCTGTGTGAAATGCAACAATTGTCTTGATGCAGTTCCAAAGCGACACGTGTCATCAGCACAAAAAATGCTTCAGGAGCTGGCTCAAATTGCCATCCTTGTTGGCAGCCTCAGCAGTGGTGCCACAGGCTGAAGGGGGTTTGTGATTGCTCTGTTATTTTGCTCACAGATGTTGTCATTTTTGATAATGTTGACATCTCAACACATCCACAGCCCAACACCCTTCAACTCATTCCTCCTTGTATCCTGCTGGGCAGCGTCACTACCCTGGGTGGCAAAACCCAGCAAATTACAGGAATACCATAGATGGCACATATAGACTGTTACTAAGGCTAGGCTCTAATTATGTTCATATCTCATTATTTTTCCAAACAAGTATAAGTGTGAGCAGTAATGCAGTGCATAATAAACAACAATACATCATTAAAACACAGGACTGCTGCGCTACAGTTCAGAGACAGCAAATGGTTTAATAGCATTTCATGTTTAATTTTGGTTTAAATTACAGCTGTCTGTACTTCTTGGTGTCCCTGCAGGAGAGAAAAAATAAAAATCAAAGGTAACAGGAAAAAAAAACAAAACTACTCTCCTCCCTCCTCTCCAAAAGAAATTCTGCAACTACCCAGTCAATTCAAATCTAAAAATAGCAGGGGGAAAAAAAAATACTTGGAAAGAAAAAATAATGCCTTCCTAATTACATATTAATTGCTATACCCAATTGTAACATTCTTTAGCACTAGCAAGTAACATCATCTGTGCTATTATAGGGCTCTTGAGAGCCCTGCCAACAGAGAATGTGCATGTCAAATAATTGATCCAACCTGCCACTTCCCACAGGGTCAATGCAGAGCAGCTGGACTTGAAATCCCTACCTAAAAACAACAGCTGCAACAGACAAGATAGACCCAGAGCAGAGGTAGAGTCTTTGTTTCTTCTCTCTTGATCCAGAGCGCAGTTAAATGCCCAGGCAATCCAGCACTATATAAAGACACAAGTTCATCACTCATGCAGGGGGAAGCAGAAGGATAACTGAAAGGAAACAATATTGCAAAGGGAAAGATAGAAAGGAGGGGGAAGCCAGACATACTGAACCTGTATTGGGAGCTCATTTTTACTCTATGCAACTTCTCTGGCTTTGTAGGACATTAAAAATCAACTTTTTCTACCAGCAAGTTTCCCCAAACCTGGTAGCTAACAATGCACTTTCAAGGTCTATTGCAGCTTTCCTTTTCAACTAGGCTATCTGGGAACTAAGAAACCAGATCAAATAGCTTCTGCAGCACATCACTCTCAAAGTCTCCACAATACTCTAGGCAAAAGACCTTGCTCCTGCTTTATCCCCCATGGCCAGGACTGGGAGCAAAACATACACACTCTTTACAGCTATGCACAGTTCAAAATCTGCTCTCTTCTTTACCAGATCTTAGCTCACTCAAGCACAGCAGGATTCCCTTTCCCACACATACAAACATAGACAGTGACCATAAATTACTAATAAATACAGGTTACTGGCCATTTACATGGAAATCCCAGTTCACTGAGCAATTTGGTATCCATACAGTGTTTACATTATTATTATTATCTGTCTGCAAAAGAATTCTTTATTCTCTTAACAGTCTCTGAAAAATCTTACTTATTTCCCTCTCTGCTTCTGCTGTTTGGAGGCATCATAGTAGCTAGATTTATTATTGTAATACCACGGCTATAAATTGCATGTGATGGGATTGTCCCTCAAATACATCTCTGTCTCAAAGTGAGCTGTGCAGAATCCGAACCGCTGTGCTCACCGCAAGTGCTAGTAAATATACAGCTATATTTTCTGTAAATACTTGTACTTGCAACGTGGGAACTAATTCAGCCTTTTCATCTACCTCCTGTAACAAATGCTAACACTTCCATCACTAAAGATACTAATGCTTGCCCCTCCTTATTAGTAACTGTGATGCAGAAAGTCTTTCACTGCAAAAAAAAAATATCTCTCTGCTAAAATCTGGGTGAGCTTTGAGGACTAGATATATGCTTCAAATTACAAGCTTTAAATTACAAGTATCTCTGATCATCTGCAGTAGTCCACTTTCTAACATACACACCACCACCTTGCCAACAGGAGCTTCAGCACCAGGAGCATGTGCACCAGGAGCACTTGGTAGTGCAAAAGACCCTTAATGGGAAGGTCGTGAGTTCAAGCCTGCAGTGGGCAGTAGTGTCCTCCCTACTCTAGTCATGAGGTCTGTGGTGACAGGTTGGACTCGATGACCTTTGAGGACTCTTCCAACCTTAGTGATACTGAATACTAATTCCCATGAAGATTAAGATCCCATCCTGTAAAGCATACATGCAACCTGTAGTTATAATGAGATTTTATTCTCACATGATATGCCTCATAAAAATCACACTGGGAAAAAATGCCCAGGGTATTCTACAAATATAAGTATGCATATTAATTAGATACTGGACTTCCACTGTATAAAGCTGCGTCAATGTTCATACCATCCATCAGAAATCAAGAACAGCTGTGCCTCAACTGCCTAAAGGGAAATATATTTGCTTTGTAAATATTAATGAACTTAATATGGTGTCTGTGGGGACAGATTTTAACAGGGAACACAGAGCAGTGAGATAACAGTCACAGTGACAGTCAGTAAGAATAAAGCATGTAATTTCTATTGTGCTTTTGAAACATTCCCCCACCATGAGGTTATCATCATACAGATCGTACATTATTACTACACAGTCCAAAAGGAAGATGTTTGTTTAAATGTCCATAGGGAAGAGGTTATCTTCTGGCAGGTATCAAGATTGAATTCAGGGGAGTCAAAGTGTTGTAAGTTTCTTTCGCATGAGAGCAAGGTTTGTGCATTCATTTCAAAAAAGTTAAGCAGCAGTGCAAGTTCAAAGGCTTTTTCCCATACATGGGCAAGATATTTGACAGGTATTCCTGCAAAACAAGGTGGAAGTAAAGAGAATTCATAAAATTATTCAAATTCTGTATTTATCAACAACGCTATTAATACCTCAAGGATAAGATGAGGAGCATACCAATAGAAGACTAAGGCTTTTTAAACCTTTTGTTTACAAAATCCAAAGGGACTGTCAATGAAAGGCAAAATTTCTAGCAGAAGAGGCTGAAAAGTCACATATCAACCTCTTTCCCCCAACCTGAGAACAGGTGGTTGGATTGAGGCTTAAATACACAGCCCCTGATGGAAAAGCCAGATGGAAGGTGCCAGAAAAGAATGCAGAACCTGAAAAATCCCTTGCACACACCTCATCAGGTCTAGGACATTTGGAGATGGGCTGATGAAAGGCCCTAGTTTCTTGCAAGGGAGAGAACTCAGGAAGACAGCTATCCCCCTAGAATTAGTGTGCACTGATCACATAGATGAACATACAGTGACTTATTCTTAGGTTTTTATTTCAGACTGCAGCTCTAAAGAGGAGAGCTGTGTATTAGTATGTGGTGGTTTTAGTCTAATAGAACAGACAAGACAAATGTACTGGCTCAGAAAAGCATTCCAAATTCAGCACTGGTAACATTAAAATGTGCTCCTGAATCAGGATGAAGACAGAGAGAAAAACAGAGAGACATAGCCAGCTCCAACCCGATTATTTACAAGGCCTAACTGCAAGTCAGAGTTGTGCTCTGGGCACATTACAACTGTAAAATTATGCTGCTTTTAAACCTACTTAATTCTACTTTAACCCTCATACAGTATTTATCTTCTTTACAACTGATTGTTTTCCAATTGTTTTACTGGTCTCAAAGTATGTTCATGTAAAAAGAAAGGAAAAGAAAAATCTCAACTGGATTAATTTATTTGAGTTAATTGCTGTAAACAGCCTATGCTAGTAAAAATTAAACTTTACTCTGCTCTTTCCTGAGAGATGAGGTTCAAAGCAGGGTGAGAACCTGAGAAAGTCTTTTTGAAACCTTCAATAACTCTTTGCAGGAAACACTGTATTCCTGCTGAAGGAAAGACCTTCATAGCTCACCTAATTTATTCCCCATTTTTCCATTAACCCCAAATAAATGAATCCCATAATCTGTCCCGAAGTGTAAGTAGGCAGGTGATACACACCCTTGAACTGTGCTCATGTTTGAATTTAAGCAAGATGTTCTGTATTAATTATCAGGTATTTTATCTTGGAAGCCTGCCAGTCATTTCCATATTTCCACAGGTTCTTATTGTCAATACTTCCCACATTCACAGTGCTCTTCTCATCTCTTCTGTCATTTCATATATAAAAGGCAGACCCATTTTTCACCTTCCCAGGAATACAGAACCTATGAAGTATGTGGCCAATATCGTCTAACCTATTAAATGTCAGAATCATATATCTCAAACTATATGTCAAGATGCCGTAGTCTAGAAGCAATAAACTCATTTTGTTACTCACAGGGAATGCACTCTGGCTGTAAGAATCCACATGGGTTCCCTTCTGTATAGATTTGACTGTGACCTACTGTTGATGGCTAATATGCTTGGAGATTATGGTAGAAGTTGGCCAGATAACATCTCAGATAGAAAGACAAAATAACACTTAAAATATTCCCTGTGTAGCTGGCCAGCTTGTACTTGTTTGGTCTCCTATAGGTTGATCTGATGCTTGATCCAGTATGAGACTCTCCTAATGTATTTTAGTACATTATTTAACCCTCACACACCATGCTGGACATTCTGCTTTGGGGAGAACTGTAGGCACCAGAATAGAATTTAAATTGAACAGAAGTTGCAGCTTTCCAGAAGCTGAATTGCTACATGAGCTTGTTTGAACCAGAATGCCAAAAAGCAGCCGTGGTGCACCCTGCAGGGTGCCGGGAAAGTGCTAGCCAAACACAGCATGAGCTCTTGGCTGGTGCAGAAGGGCCGCTGGCCACACCAGCAGAACAGCTTTGCTCTGTGGCTGGGCAGGCAGTGCAGCCCTCAGCTGGCTGCTGGCACACGCTGGGCTGCACAGCTAAAGCACCTCCAGGGCACACGGAGAGGCCCGGGTGACATGGATGGATGTTTCTGGTCTGCAGAGACCAATGAACATGTCACCTGAGAGTCAGGCCAGAGAATTTGGAATCCTGCAGCTGAAGGAAACCTCTAAATCAAAGACATCCTCTTCAGGGGGCTGGGTGCTGGGCTCCCTGCCCCAAGTCCAAGCCAAAGGGACCTTTCTCTGGATTCTGCTAGCACCCTGCTGAGGCCTGGCATAAGGGAGACTTCATCTGGCCACCTGGTTCACCTGCTGCTGGTGACTGCTAGGCTATACCCATCCTTGGCAGACAGCTTCCACTCCGAGTCTATCAAAATAATGCCTTTGTAAATGAGAGCCTTCTTCCAAACCTCCACAGAGCAAAAAAAAAACCAACCCTTCTCCTGCCTCTCCTTCTGTCTCAGTTCAATTCCTGCCAACATCCAGGTGTAACCCACAGACGCTGTTCAGTCAGACATAAGAGTACAGCAAGACATCAAGCACAGCAGAATTCTTGTGAAGAACTCAGAAGCAAAACAAAGGCTGAAACAGCAATTTCTCTGTTAGTCACGAAGCATTTTATTCATGTATCTCACTAGAAATAAATGGATTGCTATTCCTCATTTTGTTTTTCATACCTACATACCCATGGGGCAGGTAATTTGGCACAAGCCAAATTAAAGAAAGGGGCTCCAGATGGGTCACAACAAATAACTGAAACTTCCCAAAGCAAAGGCTGGACTCCCCATTCCTGCATTGGGCTGATTTGCCACGACAGTTGAAACTATTGGGATATCTGAAAGCCTGTATTGAAATAAAGGTATGTTATCATGCTCTTTTTTGTTAGGCGAGAAGTAACAGGAAGGGGGTCGGGGGAGTAACATTGTTTCTATTTATTTTTCAAGATCGTTTCACATAGCTCACTACAGTACCTAGCCCCCTCCAAACCTACAGGAATCAGAAGGGGGAAAACAAAACAAAACAAAATTAAACCAAACCAAAACAACACGCACAAAGAAATAAGACAAAATCTCAACCCTAACCAGTGATGCTTTTTTCTTAATTGAGCTACATGCCTGTACAAGTTTTGAGCTATCCAGGCTCCTGTTATCCTAACTGCCATTAAATTGTAAGGATAAACAGAACAAATGCTGTGAAAAATTTCAATTATTAGATAGTTAAGTACTGTAAACACAAAAGAGCCCATGCGGAGACCTGTCTTGTATTAGTGACACTCATTAGCTGTAATGGAGTCGTCATTTATGCAGTACACTAAGTGTATATAAACTTACAAAGATGCATTCATTGAAAACATCTACACCACGCATAGAAATGGATTTCCTTGATCCCCAGCAAAATTTAGGGGAAGGGGTGACAGGAAGCCATGTTTCCAACACACACACATCCCCATTTTCATTTGGGTCACGTAGAAAGCAACCACCTGGGACATCGGTCCCATGGGTCATTCACAGCAACCACAAGCTCTAACGTTTCCTTACAAGAGGGATGCCTTCCTGCCTTTCTCTCAATAACTGTATCAAAAATAACAAAAGCTTTTTGAGTTTAATAAATAAAGTATCACATGTAATGAATACAGGCTTTGTCTGCTTTATCAGCCTTCCACATAAACGGCAGTCTGAAGAACATGTAAGAAAGCATCGACGCCTTGGCAGCTTACTTATCATTTCAGAAAATGACTTGTCTGTTGGGATGATGTTTAGGTTTGAGCTTTGGGGACAGCCCTGAATTTCTTTGAGCCCAGTGAGAGAGCAGCTATGGAGAGCAAGTAAATAATTTTCATTTTGTACAAGTTGAAAAGCTTCTCTTTTTTTTTTCCCTTCACTTCAGCGAGATGACAGTGGCATGATGGCTGATTTTCATTTCAATCAGAGCAGCATATGATTACCACCTAATTAGAATGTAGAAATAGAAAGGAGATCATTTTTTAACCTACCCAAGAGAACGGTGCTGGGGGAGGGGAGGAGATTATGTTAATCAAATGATACTGGCATATTAGAGCTACCAAAATAGCCGCCTGAATTTTTATCCACACCCTTGCTGTCCTTGAGGATATGTCAGGGGCTTCAATCAAAACCTGCATTTTCAGACCTTTATTTCTGAGCAATAAATATACTTTCAAATAAATGTGTGTCACTGCAGGCCCAAACTTGTCATCAAAATATACCACTCTTAGGTGTAAATACAGGTTTTTGGTGTGGCTTTTTTTTTTTTCCCCTTCAAAATCATGCAGAGTTTTGTTGACAACTGTAAAGCTGTAAGCCTGGAAGTTGCTTGCATTAGCTATTGTAAAAAGAAAAAATACCCCACCAAATATAAAATTCTTTCTTTAATTAAACATTGTCAGCTACTCCACTCCCTTTCAGAATAAACGTAGCAACTTTGCTGCTCTGCCTGGGGGAATATAACTTAGGTTACATTAAAGGAAACTGCATCAGATGACATTTTCCAAGACACAGAGTCCAACGGCATGAGATTCAACACATCCAAGTGCCGGGTTCTGCACATTGGTCACAACAACCCCATGCAGTGCTACAGGCTGGGGTCAGAGTGGCTGGAGAGCAGCCAGGCAGAGAGGGACCTGGGGGTGCTGGTTGATGGTAGGATGAACATGAGCCTGCAGTGTGCCCAGGCGGCCAAGAGGGCCAATGGCATCCTGGCCTGCATTAAGAACAGTGTGGCCAGCAGGAGCAGGGAGGTCATTCTGCCCCTGTACACTGCACTGGTTAGGCCACACCTCGAGTACTGTGTCCAGTTCTGGGCCCCTCAGTTTAGGAAGGAGGTTGACTTGCTGGAACGAGTCCAGAGAAGGGCAACGAAGTTAGTGAGGGGCTTGGAACACAAGCCCTATGAGGAGAGACTGAGGGAGCTGGGGCTGCTTACCCTGGAGAGGAGGAGACTCAGGGGTGACCTTATTGCTCTCTACAACTACCTGAAGGGGGGTTGTAAACAGGCAGAGGTTGGTCTCTTCTCCCAGGCAGCCAGCACCAGAACAAGAGGACACAGTCTCAGGCTGCACCAGGGGAAGTTCAGGCTGGAGGTCAGGAGGAAGTTTTACACGGAGAGAGTGATTGCCCATTGGAATGGACTGCCCGGGGAGGTGGTGGAGTCGCCGTCACTGGAGGTGTTCAGGAGGAGACTTGACAGGGTGCTTGGTTACATGGGTTAGTTGATTAGGTGGTGTTGGATGATAGGTTGGACGCAATGATCTTGAAGGTCTCTTCCAACCTGGTTTATTCTATTCTATTCTATTCTATCTGCATCCTTCCGTGGAGCTAATGATAAGACCGCATCTCAAGATGGCATTTTGTTTAATTGTCTCTGAAGAATGAGGAGCCCACATTAGGTTACTGAGACCACCAAAGGAAGAGGGGAGGACGATTTTGAAAAAAATCATAATAAATTAATAGGGAAATGACCTTCCAGGTGAGCAGCCTGCAGAAAGAATGAAATAATGAAACAGGGCTGCCCTGGTGCTTTCATGGGCACAGAAGGTAGAAGCAACTTTTTGTTAGCTGCCTGACCTGATTTTGAAGGGAGCAACAGGAGAAATGTGTCCCACAGTGCTGTGTATGCTCCCTGCTAGGGATGCACTCACGTAACACTGCACAGCACAGATACTGCCAGGCTACGCCGGTACCCTAAGGAACACTGCGGAGTGCCATCGCTTAGCTGCACTCGAAGTTGTGATCATTTCAGTTTACCCCACAACAAAGCGCTGGTGCTTTTAAACACTCATGGAGGCACAGCTGCACTACCCTGCCTGATTTAACTCCTTTTGCTCTGACCTCCCAGGCAGTGGCTGTCCAAAAGGACAGCTACCTCTCTCCAAACTTCACGCCAGTACCGAGCACCATTTCAGGTGCTTGGGATAATGCTGACCAGTCCACAGATATTTCTCTGGAAACCAGTGGCGGTCCTGTGCCATATCTGCCAGCCCATGCAGTGGTCCTGTCCTCCCTCAGGCACCTACAATCAGTGAGCTTTCTATTTTAGGAACAATAACCCTGAGCCAAGCTGCCACAAAAGCAGGCTTAGGCTTGTGTGGCCGACACACAGTGTAGCAGGTTTAAGTCCTGCTAGACCTCTCTGCTGCAACTTACACTTGAGGAAACTGCTCCTGCACCTGCTCTAGCCCTTCCTAACCAGGAGATGAGATGTGCTTACCATAGCATCAGGGTTATGAGCTCTGTGAAGACAAGTTACACAGCATAACCCCTGAAGCTCTGCTTTCTTATCACAGATCTTCCTTTTCTTCAGTTACTACATACTCTTTCCATCCTCAGAAACTCAACTGCTCACACAGTTTTCATCAGCAGGATAAAAGTCCCCTCAGTCATATCTAGGATACTCATTGCAGGGTGCATTTCCTCAGCTCTCCCTGGTCTCATACACCCACAGCTCCTGCTGCTGCAAGGCAAGGCTAGCCCAGCCCAACTCTTGTGTGCCTACCAAGGCACAGATGGATACAGGAATCAATGCACAGGAAAGATAATTGCACTTTAGCTATCTCAGCAGTGGAAAATAGCACCGTAATTTGGATGAAACACAGTGCAAAATGAAGCACAGATGCAGGACACCCATGTTGTGTGTGGTGTGCCTAACAAACCAGGTGTTTCCTCCTGAAACATGTTTGTCATGGGGAGTATGGCAAATGTGTTCTTAACCCTGAAAAGAGAGATCTGATTTCATCTGCACCGGGGTTTTGCTCATCCTGTTTTGCTGGAAACATACAAAATGTTTCTGACAGTGGGATGATGCATACCTACTTGCTGAAGAAACACAGGGATCTAAATTTCATGTACTTCAGGCAAAATAAGAAAAATTCTCTCTACAGTAGTGATTCTAATAAAAAAGAATCGGGAATGTATCGATTTGTTTGTCATTTATGTGGTTTTAATCTGCATCAGTTATTTCAGTGGAACATATATTGCAACAGCATCTTCCTGGTTACTGATCTACTGGAGTGCATAACCAATGTTGTGAGATGCAATGCAAGAGAAAGAACAATACTTGGAACTCAATGTGCTGTTAAATTAAAGACTTTTCTTGAGCAGTGAAAAACCCTTGAGGCTTTGCATAGCAGTGACATAAGGTCAAGAGAAACATATCATGGTACTGAAGCATCATATCTGAAGGGGACCTAGAGGAAGGCTGAGAAAGACTGCTTAGAAGGGCATGTAGTGGCAGGAAAAGGGGCAATAGTTTTATTAAACTGCAGGGTAGATTTAGGTTGGACATAAGGAAGAATCTCTTTACAATGAGAGTGGTGAAACACTGGAACAGGCTGCCCAGGGATGTGGTTGAGGGTCCCCATCCCTGGAGACATTCAAGATTAGACTTGATGTGTCATTGGGCAGCCTGATTTAGTTGGGCAGCCTGATTTAGTTGGGCAGCCTGATTTAGTTGGAAGTGTTCCCCTGCTCACTGCAGTGGGGTTGGACAAGAGGAACTTTGAGGGTCCTTTGCAACCTGACGCAATCTGTGAACCTGTGAAGTTCAAGTAGATGACAATTTCTAACATTGTAGAAGTTTGAAGGTACCCATCACAAAAAACCCCAACCAACCAACCCACCCCAAACCAATCAACCAACAAAAAAAAAACCCACCCAACCATACAGTCCTGACCCAGCACCCCCAAAAACATAGGGAAGTCTAGTATTTTTCTTTTGTTTCTTTTATGGAAACCTTGCCAAATTATCCTGGAAAGAAACATTCTGAACTGTTCAAAGAGCTTAACGTGCATTTTCAAATGGATCTAAATGTACAATTTTCTAAAGGATAGGATCCAATTCTATTTTGTGCTCTGAAGAATTCTATTAAACCTCTAGAGCACTTTGTGAAAGGTGAAAATGCAGTTTGCTAAAGAGATAGCCTAGGTGGTCTGCAGTAAATTAACCACTGCTGCTGACTGTGGCCCTTCTTGTGAGCTTGCTCACACCACTGTAACACCATTTACAAGCTTCTAAACTAGATCTGCCCTCTGGCTGCAAGTCAGCAGACCTGGGTTGTAAAACACAGCGAGAAATTAGTTTGACTAAGAGCTGCATT
The DNA here is from genome assembly GCF_026170545.1 of Melanerpes formicivorus. Lineage (NCBI taxonomy): Eukaryota > Metazoa > Chordata > Aves > Piciformes > Picidae > Melanerpes > Melanerpes formicivorus. The sequence goes on from NW_027142377.1 coordinate 4,957,540, forward strand.
TCAAGACCAGAAAAGTGCTACATGCAACTAAGTCAAAACTATTACTTAAAATAGAGTTGTTTCCCCTAGTGGACTTCATGTAGTTAGGTTTTAGGCTGCTTAACTGTGGTGGCCGCTGCCCTGCCTAGATGGTGTTCCCCGTTCAGTAAAATACAATAGATCTCTCTGTGTATTGCTTTGTAACAATTAACCTCAGAAAGGAGCTAACTCCATTTGCATGGTAATGAGACATTCATCTGAGTGACATCGGAGTTAAGCATGCTAATAAGTTTTTATGCAAACACCTGAGGGGTCAAGCACAACCATGGACTCGGATAGGAAAACCTTTTATTAAATGCAAATCGCTTTCCTTGTAAATACTATGACAGAGAACTTGGTAGGACTCTAACAAAGCTTGCAAGAAGGAAATCATTTAGGTTATATTTTCAGGGCCCCAGGTTGACCAAGGAATATCATCACTGATTAATTTCTACTTTGAATTCCTATCAGTGTGGATAATATCTTCATGATAGCATCAAAGCAGAGAAGTACTACAGGAGGTAGAGAGGAGAAAACAACAGTATTGCCTTATCTTTCACAAACTTGTCACAGTTTCCTGGGATGCAGGAAGGCAGATAAGACACTGCTGCTGTGGAGCACAACAAAAGGCCAATTTGTCACATTTCTGCTTTTCCACTTACCTGGTTTTGCTAAGTGTATTGTTATGTTGACAAATTTCCTAGTGAGCAGGCTATCATTTTGGGCTCTGTCTTGAACTATAACTTCTGGGATTCATCCAGTCAGTTCAAATTCTACACTCAAAGAGTTTAAGATGTTAGGACAACTAGAACCAAACATTAGGGGATAACTGTCTGCCAAACATCTTTGGGACTAAAGGAGCAGAATCTTTCTTCTCAAAGGCAAGGCAGATTGTGAAAGAAGGGATGAAGGGAAGAAGGTGACTTTGATTCATTTTACTTTGGCAGAGCAGAGTGCAGGAAGCCTCTTTTGTACAGGAGAAGCCATTAGTAGGACACAAGGATGCATTCTGACAGTGCAGCCAGTAAGGGGAGTGGTTCTGGCTAGTGATAAAGGGACTGAAACACAGGCAGCCCTCTCAAAAGCTGGCCTCGTGGTAAATCATTCAAGGTTTTTGCTCCCAGACAAGAACATGAGAATTTAAATATTCAGTGATTGTAGTGAAAGTTGCTCTATCTTTATGACAGGAGTTTATAGATAAAACTGTATCCTATGGTAACTGCAGTAAGAAGAGTGCATTGCTGAGACACAGAAAGTTCCTTTCATTTCTGTTGCTGTATGATGAGCTACTTTTGGGAGAAGTTTGGGTGATTTATAACATCACTACTCAAAGCCCAAAACCTATTCCTGTAATAATACACAATACAAAATGGATCAGATTGACAGCTGGCAAAGAGCTGCGGCAGTTCATTTAAAGCAGATGAATTACACTCACCTTGCTATATGCATTAAACAAGAGCAACCCCACAATTGTATGCTTCTCAAAGAACCCTTCCACTGCATATCTGACTGCCATCTTCAGTAGCACTGCTACATATTTTTATTTTGCTACTGACCTATTTATGACAAGTGAAACAGGCTAGTGTGCCACAGTCTAAAAGTCAAGCCAGCAGACTGCAGAAAACGCTGAGGAAGGAAAGCTTTGTACAACAAAAAGTACAAAGTTATGGATAACAGGACCCTCAAAATGTATCTCAACTGAAACCTAGCACTCCACTTCCTTCAAAAATTAAGAAAACCTCTCAAAAATTAGCTCTGATTTCCCATATTCACTGATATGCAATAACTGCCTCAACAGCATCATGTACATCTTCAAGCGTGCCAAACGTAACCTCAGCTTGGTGAGTTTGGGATTCAGGGTGTTAGGGAAACATCTACTACGGCAACTATCAGCTGTACTAGTCCTAATTCAAAAAACAGCTGTGATGTAAGCTCTTTTCATTGCCTAATATTGTAAACTACAGCTACTTTAAAAAAAAAATTCAGATGAAATTGGAGTTTACAGGGAGCAAGAGAGGAGCTTTAGAGACAGGCAGCCAAGAAGGTCAGGAATTAGAAGGGAATTTATTAGAGTGAGAGAAAGGAGGAATTGTGCATATCCGGTGTTCATAGTTTATACTCATCTCTGTGGAACATAAGAACAGTAGCATTCTGTAAACACAAGTCCAAAAGCAGAAAAATTATTCCAACTCAGGCAAAAGTTGTGAACAGATACAGCACTATCTGCTATGAACCTCAAGTCTTCTTCCAAAACAGACCTGGAGCTTTATGAAGACAAAGGGGAGGAACTCAAAGGCTGTGCAGGGATTCAGAACAACATGGACGTAACACATGAACTAAAAGAAAGAGAGATGATGCTCAGGATATAGGAGTTTCCAGGCCAGAAGGAGAGAGAAAGAGATGAAAGGGAAGACGCAGATTGTATTGCAAGTGAAAGCTGTCATATAGCTGAGAAGCAATGGCCAAACCGCAGAGTAAAATGCTTCAGAAAACAGCTTTCATTGGGCAAATGCCCACACTTTTGATAGGCAGTCTAGTAACTGAAGTCAGTTTTCTCATAATACCATTAAGAGAAAAGTAATGAAGGGCTGTGTATCCAATACATACTCAGCTTCTCAGGAAGAAATACTTATGAAGCCAAAAAAGATTTTAGCCTGTTTTTAAAATTATGCAGTAAAAATGCAACTAAAAGATATTATAAGATGGAAAAGCAGTGCAAGCATAGAGGTTCTAACCTTACACTTAAGGGATAAAATTACATACCAGCAGACTAGATTCCAGAAAATATAAGCCTATAGCTTGCTTTTAGGCTCGTAAAGCATTACTGAAGACTGTACATCCAAAACTCCTTATTTCACTGCTTAGATTTTTAAGTCATAGGAGGCTAACAAGGGCTCAGTGGTACAACGAAATGGTGTCCCAAATGCATATGCACTTCTTAACATAGCTTCAGGTCTGAAAACCTCAACATACCATTCAGATCTTGACATGGCATTTCCTTTCAAGACAATGTTGGTAAAAACCAAATCATGTAAACCTGTTAAATTCATACCCTCACATACTAGCTTGCCCTGAGAAAAAGGCTCCCTGAATACACTGCTAGAAGAAAAGCACTACTAATTATGTCCCTGTATCCAGTGCTTCTCCGCTGGATGCTTTGTTAACTGTTTTCAGGCAAAAACACAGAATAAATCTAGCTGTCTGAAATCTGTCAGCTGTCATCACGAGGGAAGAGGCCTATCTTCAGTTTATTTTATTTGTTCTGTCACTTCTTTGTTGCAGTCCAGCACCAGGAACTATCAGCTGCTAAGAACTCAGACCAGAGAAAGAATAAAAACAAGGAAGGGGAGATACAAAGATCATTCTACTGGAAGTACTTTTTAATCTTGTAAAAATAATCACCACCGTGCCACCAGAAGACAACCAGCCCTGCTAAAAATTCACAGTTGTATTTAGTGAATGTTCCAGGGAAAACACACACTTCACTGCAAGCAACCCAAAATTTAATGAAACCAGAAAACACTATCATAAAGCTCCTTACTGCAAAGTGACCCCGGAACACCTTTGGTGGCTGTTTCCACTGACAACGGGTATATACATTTCCTTTCCAAGAACCTCCTCATTATTAGATGAAAACTCTGACGCTCAGAAGCAGCTTAGGAAGAGAACAGTCTTTTACTTTGCCAGGAAAAGCAACAATGCACAGGAAACGCACAGTATGGTTTCAAACAAAGGTATTTCCCTCCACCTCCAGTCTAGCTTTTAAATATAACCATCTTCCTCCAGCTATATTGTCCTGACCTGATTTCACTGGTCTCAGAACAAAATAACAGACTTCAAAGCTCAAGCTTGTGTTTACTCTTCTCACAGCTCTGGAGTCAAAGACCATAACCTTAGGTAGAAATATGAGAAATTTATATTACATTCCATACCTCATTGTGATTCTTGCTTAACCATTCCTTAATAGTGTTAAGGGCAATGACAGCAGCAGGCTCATTTGGAAAACCTAAAGAGAGAAGAAATGAGAGACAAATGAGACATGCATTTTTCTACACATATAAGAAAACCACAGTCTGGGGGGGGAAAAAAAATCCCCTTTTTTTTTTTTTTGACTATTTTTGGATTAAAACTGGTCAACTCCCTTCTTCACAGATTTGTATAAAGGTTTTAGGTACCACCAATTACTCTTTTTCCAGATTAAAAAAAACCAAAGAAAAACAAACAAAATAGGACCAGAGGTGCTTTCTTGGATTTTATGTGTCTGGTTTTGTTTGGTTGATTTCATTTGGTTGGGGTTTTTTTCAGCTCTAGTTAGGAAAGCTCTAACACTTAGAAGAAGTGGAAACAACAGAGAGCTATTTATGTGTCATACTAGGCAGGCAACAATGTAACACATATATCACAATAATAAATACTGGGCTTACATTTTGTGACATTCAGACATTTCTTAAGGCATAAGGGCTTTCTTAAGGCTTGCTATCTTTAATCCTTCTGTCAGCAAAGCCATGTGACACTGTGACCCTCAACACCATAGGCCTTACAAGGACAGAAATGTTTCAGTTAGAAATCTCTTAATTTATGACCTAAAACAATGAACAACTTTGGAAATTAATGAATTCGTGAAGCATAAGCATATGAACTTAAGGCCTGATATTGCATGATATACTAGCAACAGGAACTCCCTCCCAGCACTACACAATATCAGAAATCATTCCAGGGACACAGACTTTTTACTTTGATGGTTTCTATCTATCAAATCTAAAAATGCTTTCATTACTTAGGCAGCCTTAATTTAATTTTCCTCTAAATTCTTAACTTGAGGGCAGCAAATCATTCTTGTGCAGATTTAAAAATAAAACCCAATAAGCTGTATGAATAGCTCTCAGTAGGTTAGATTAATAGAACAGCCTTTTGAAGAGGTGGAGCTGCAGGCACAGTGTACAAGCAGGCAATGGGACCAGACAGAAACAGTCATGAAATTCGGCATACAGCCGCACACACTTAGGCTTTCTTACATCACACATCATCTTCGCAGTGTAAAATGAAATGCAGACACTGTAAAAAATTAGTAGATGTGTCCAGCTCTTTGACCTGGCACATTACCCTCCAGGCTCCTATCTTCTTTACACCTAAATCACAACTTGTGCACTGCTAAATTAGGGGAGAAAAAAGAACAAAATCCCTCTACCCTGAGTCACATGCCCAAAACACTGATCTCTGTAAGTGGACTCTGCAAAGTTTTTATCCCCCAGCAGATGACCACAAAATGTGGTCAACAAGTGATAGGGTCAACAAATATGATCCAATGGATGGAGCACCTCTGAGTACAGGCTGAGAGAATTGGGCTTCTTCATACTGGAGAAGAGAAAGCTCCAGGGAGGCTTTATTGTGGCCTTTCGGTACTTAGAGAGGGGACAGTCCTTTTATCTGGAACTGTTGGACAGGGAAAGAGGAGATGGTTTTATGCTATAAGAGAGGAGATTTAGACTAGAGACAAGGAAGACACTTTTTGCAATGAGGCTGGTGAAACACTGTCACACACTTCCCATGAGGTAGAAGTTTCATCCTTGAAAACATTTAAGGTTTGGTTGGACAGGACTCTGAGCAAAATTTCTCTGCTCACTGCTGGGGGTTGGACTAGATAACCTCCTGTTTTAGTTTAAAGAGTGGACAGAAATACATGAATCCTTCACATCTAATACATATACAGGATACACTAAAAAAGTCCCCAAAGCCTTCACCCAACCAGACTAAACCACAAAAATCCAGTGCTTGTTTTCTTCACACCACTGCCTCCCAACCTTGTTGCCTCTCACTGTGTCTAAGCAGACCTAAGACTGCACAGGGAAAATTAGTCAAGCCTCTGAAGGTCACGAACAGAACCCATTGTTAGCAGATAAGGGACTCCCTCCAGAGAGCTGAAAGGAGGCAGAAGAGAAAAAAAAAAAAGACTAAAAGAAAAAACAAAGAAAAGAAAAAATAAAGAGACTGAGCTGGCCTTGCTGCCAATTTATAAAGAGATAGCAGGATTATGGGATTGAATAGCAAAATTGCAATTCTCCAGTCCATCCTTGGACCTTTTTGCTCCTGGAGGACTCAACTCTATGTTGGTGGGCTTTTTTCTTAGAGGCCTCAAAGTACCACACATCTAAAGGCCCATTCCAACCCAAAACCTCTTCTCCTCTTCTCCCAGGCAACCAGCACCAGAACAAGGGGACACAGTCTCAAGCTGCGCCAGGGGAGGTTCAGACTCGAGGTGAGGAGGAAGTTCTTCACCGAGCGAGTCATTCGTCATTGGAACGGGTTGCCCAGGGAGGTGGTTGAGTCATCGACCCTGGAGGCGTTCAAGGGGAGATTGGACGTGGCACTTGGTGCCATGGTCTAGTCATGGGGTCTGTGTTGATAGGTTGGACTCGATGATCCTCGAGGTCCTTTCCAACCTAAGTGATACTGTGAAAACATTCTATGATCCTATGACAACCATCCAGCAAGATCAGCAAGCAAAACAGTCAATGTTTGGGCAACACTGACATTTAGCATGTGCTTCCTTTGTACACACTGCTCAGTAAAGCATATTTGTGATCTTTTCTTTCAAGTCCAAGATGGCAAATTAGCTAAGATCCTACAAGTGTTACTGCTGCTGGCAAAATACATTCTTTTGTCATTTATTAACGCTGCTGCTATCATCGAGGCATATTTCTTATGACACAAAATAATGAACACTTAACAAAACCCAAAGCAGGCACTTCCAACAGCCCCATTTTCATCATACAAAATCACAGACATCCAAGAAGACATTCAGCTCAAATTAGCAATATCCTAACTAACAGGGACTTCATAACGTAGAAATTCTGTGCCCTGAGTGTGGGAGATCTGCCGGACGTACAATGAACACCACGCAGAGGGCCAAATGTGTATTTCAGACAACTGATAAACCATTGTTTATGCACTGAATGGTTTATTTTCAGAACAATTCTCCCTCCAGCAAGATTAGCTTCTCAGGCTTGTTTTTCACTTCCTTACAGCAGGGTATGTGCCCTAAACTGTCATAAAGCACTGGCGACTGCATTGAATCTCTCCATAAACTGTGCATTATTGAGAAAGCTGCTGCCACACTACCCGATCTGAACACAGGCTTGTCTACAAAACTGGTGTTCCATTACTCCTGAGTAACCACAATGTAAAGGAAATTGTTCAGCAACCAAAATAAAAAGCCTTGAATATCTTGAAACCCATTGAAGCCTTTTGTGACTAGTTACCAAAAACAAAACTTAAAAAAAATAAAATCTAATTAGCATTTTACACACATTTCTGGTAATTTACATCAAAGGATTACCTTGTTGGCTTATTGGCCTTCTACAGAAGCAGGATGGAATTTAGCCTCCTGTTCCACACCCTGCACCAGCATAAAAGACTCTGTGTCTCTGATTCTCAAATAGAAAACCATTTTGCTTTATAGGACCGGGTTAAAGGGAAATAAAGTGAAAATAAACATGTTTTTGTGTTGATATTTTATCTCTAAGCTATGTTTGTTTGTCATAGCATTTCTGGTCTGCTCCCATACACACTCCCATCCCCCCTTCCCTACTTGCAGCAAAAAAGCAATCTTGGTGAGCACGTGAGAATCAAATTACTTGAGAAAAATGAGCTCAAGGAGCCTCACAGTTAACCGACTGCTGGAGCAGCAGCTCAGGCAATTCTGGCTAAAGGCTCAATTTCACAAAAGATAAAACAGGTAAAGTAATAAGAGTGACACTGGCCCATGTTACTGCAGTGACTACTCCTCCAGAATACTGAAGAGGACAAGGGCACAAAAAGGCAAAGGCACAGGCAAGTGGTGCCTCTTTATGACTTCACTGGATTTGGCTAGGGAAAAAGGGAGAGTTGTATGCCATGGACAGGTGAATGGTGAAGGGTGTTCCTACCCAGAGACATGGGCCTCTAACTTGGACTGGGCTTCCTACAGCCTCTAGAGGCAAAGCCAGTATATTGGCAGCAAAACCCGCTCATACCATCAAAACAAGCGAGTGTTGCCTTTGGTTCCTGAACAGCTGTTTCATCAACTTGGAGTTTTACTGCTACCCTCTGTAGTTTGCCTGCTGATTGCATTGTGCCACAATCTACTTCCAATCCCTCAAGTACATCAAATGTTAGAAGCAAGCAGCCACCAGCTCTTGTGCTTGCTTCAGTTCTGGAATCCTCCTTCAAAAGGCATGGTTTTATTCAATATAGCTGAAGCCACAATGGGTGCAGACCTGATAGGTCAGTAGGAACAAGGATGTACAGAAAGTCCTGCATGGCTGGAAAGACATGGTGGGTGAAGAAGAAACCATACATGCATTTTTTTGCTCTGCTCATTAAATACTACCAGCTCTGGAAAGTACATCAGTGTTGACCATCTTCACCTGCCTATCCCTCTGGACATATGGGAGAAGGCTCTATCACAGCTGTGTCTCCAGAAACACTCCAAAATCTTTGTCATTTGCTTGGAAATTGTTACAAAAGCTCTTGAGTCTTCGCCCAGTTGCTTCACAGCTAAAATGCCACTCTAGACAGGACAGCTGCCTTTGTATACACCTTTAAGAAAAGTGACTGCCAGCTTTAATACTGACTCGATACTAGTTTACTTGGTACCCAGCATCAACCAGGCCACAACTGCGCTTGGAAATTCTCTCCTCTTTGTGTGTTGCTATGATGAATGACTGTGCCCTCGTGCTCCCCACTAAAAACACCCCATTCTATCACCATCACATAAAATGTACCTCATCTGAACTCTACTGCTTTCAGTATGTCCTTGCACAGATGACAGCCTATGAAATCTTCAAAAAAACCTCCAGGCTTATGAGCTTCTGCATCCCTTCCCAGGACTTTCTCATCTTATTCCTGGAAATTGTAACACTGACTTCAGAAATGGCTGCTGAAACAACCTGTACACTGAGCAACTTCTCATAGTCATCGTGGCCATAGTCCTCCACATGATAAGATCTGGTAGAATTATTGGGAAAATTTTGATGTTAAATAAACGTGTGTTTTAGAACAGCATAGTGCAGAGAACTAAGAAATATGGTAACTGTAGAGATGCATGTCCAAATTTCTCTTACATTTTGTATTTATTCCCTGGAAAGCAATTGGTAAGAACATAAGTGCCTTGTTTCAACGCACAGGAAATATGTGATGGATTCCCTGTTGTTAGATGCTCTAGTGTAAACGCTCAGCCTTTTTTGCCTGAGGAATTTAGTAGAGAAACATTCACACTGTGGTGTCTACTCATGCCTAAGCAATATCTGAAAAATGTACACCAGTTCTTCCATGAATAAGAGTGCAACATGGATTCTGTGAGATAAAATTAAGTAAGCAAGGCCAATCAGATCCTGGGCTGCATCAGGAGAAGTGTGGCTAGCAGGTCGAGGGAGGTGATTCTCCCCCTCTACTCAGCCCTGGTGAGACCCCACCTGGAGTACTGTGTCCAGTTCTGGAGCCCCTATTACAAGAGGGATGTGGAGGTGCTGGAGCGTGTCCAGAGAAGGGCCACAAGGATGAGCAGAGGGCTGGAGCACCTCTCCTATGAGGACAGACTGAAGGAGTTGGGGCTGTTCAGTCTGCAGAAGAGAAGGCTCCCAGGTGACCTAATTGTGGCCTTCCAGTATCTGAAGGGGGCCTACAGGAAGGCTGGGGAAGGACTTCTCAGCATCTCAGGTAGTGATAGGACTAGGGGGAATGGAATGAAGCTGGAGGTGGGGAGATTCAGGCTGGATGTGAGGAGGAGGTTCTTCACCATGAGAGTGGTGAGACCCTGGAATGTGTTGTCCAGGGAGGTGGTCGAGGCCCCGTCCCTGGGGTTGTTTAAGAGCAGGCTGGATGAGGCTCTGGCCAGCTTGATCTAGTGTGGGGTGACCCTGCCCATGGCAGGGGGGTTGGAACTGGATGATCCTTGTGGTCCCTTCCAACCCTGAATGAAACTATGAAACTATAAAATCTATATAAGGTACTCCCAAATTGTAGAGGCGCTGGTAGCTTCATCTGTCTCTTCTACTGCGCTCAATCCAGGGCTGTATCTTATTAAAAATATCTAACTTGCAATCAGGTAATGCCACCTTTTTATGATAAGCTCTTTAACAAAACAAGGGCTAAAAAAAAAAAAATCAACATTTAATCTGGTATATCTGAAGATGACGATAACAGAGCGTATCAGTTAGGTTGTAATACCAACAAGCAAACGTCAATCCAGAAAATCACTTCAGTAGCTGCAAGGGTAGAGTGTCATAATTTATAGGTTCAACTGAGATACCTAATGTTTTCTGTGAATCAGCTCCACTCGGGGAAAAAAACTTCTGCAACTTTCTGGTTGGCAAAGCCTAATTACTGGACAGGTTTGTATTCTTTTAAAATGTGCTTACTTCTCTGTGGCTTCCAAAAGGCTCGCCACAATCTTAATACTTTCATTTGAGCCTGCAGTGTGCCCAGGCAGCCAAGAGGGCCAATGGCATCCTGGTCTGCATCAGGAACAGTGTGGCCAGCAGGAGCAGGGAGGTCATTCTGCCCCTGTACACTGCACTGGTTAGGCCACACCTCGAGTACTGTGTCCAGTTCTGGGCCCCTCAGTTTAGGAAGGAGGTTGACTTGCTGGAACGAGTCTAGAGAAGGGCAACAAAGGTGGTGAGGGGTTTGGAACACAAGCCCTATGAGGAGAGGCTGAGGGAGCTGGGGTTGCTCAGCCTGGAGAAGAGGAGACTCAGGGGTGACCTTATCACTCTCTACAACTACCTGAAGGGAGGTTGTAGACAGGCAGATGATGGTCTCTTCTCCCAGGCAGCCAGTACCAGAACAAGAGGACACAGTCTCAGGCTGCGCCAGGGGAGGTTCAGGTTGGATATCAGGAAGAAGTTCTACACAGAGAGAGTGATTGCCCATTGGAATGGGCTGCCCAAGGAGGTGATGGAGTCGCCGTCATTGGAGGTGTTCAGGAGGAGACTTGATGGGGTGCTTGGTGCCATGGGTTAGCTGTTTGGGAGGGTTGGATTGGTTGATGGGTTGGACACGATGATCTTGAAGGTCTCTTCCAACCTGGTTTGGTTTATTCTAAAAAAATTTGCCAGGTTTATTGGTTTGATTCTGCAGCAAATCATGAAAAGAATCAAATGCAGATCAGCACAGCTACTCATTATGTGCTTCTCATACTTTCTCAGAAAAACATCTACACTGGCATGTTTGTGCATATATCAGGATGCAACAGTTTGCAGACTGTTCCTGTATTCTCAAATCAAATCAGAGTCCCATTGTTTTATCAACATGACTGTCAAAATGTAGTAACTCCCATTTGTTAGATATTTGTCAATGATGTTTAATAATATAAAAAGGATGCTCTTCAAATAGTAGCTCAAGTCACACTTTTCAACCATGGAAGTGTAACAAAGGTCCTCTCTGCAGTCAGTATGACAGGGTATTTCCACCATGCATCAAGTGTTTGCTATGAGGGAATCATCAGCACCAGATGGCACAAAAAAAACAACAACAAAAAAAAGATGTTTCCCAGGTTAAAAAAAAAAGTCACCAAGGAATATTCTTCGTATGTTCTGAAAGCAAATATTTTTTGTTGCTACAAATGCTTTCTGAATCACAAGAGGCGTGAATAACTGTGCTTCATTACGGTCATGTGGGTTAAGGCGAGTTATTGACAACACACTAATCATTAACACTTCAGCCTTATCACTTTATGACAAGAAAAGGGAACAAATGAGATGCATAGCACAGCATGCTGGAGGTAGGGTTAACTCAATACATTCACTTGTCCTTCAACTGTGAAACTAGCAGTATAATCTTGCAACTGATCCTATATAATCATCTTGTCAAAGATATATTTTCGTAGTCAAAATGAATTCACTCATGCTAGGCTGATTCCCATTACCTCAGTAAATCAGGGCTGTTTGGAAGTGGAGATGGCAGTATTCTACCAACAAACTTGGGGTCTTGCTATCGTTGAGCGTTTTTGGCCTTTTGATGTTTTGGGTTTTTTAGTAACCATGGTCATGTGTGATGGGATAAGCTGACAAGCAGCTAGCTCGATCCTCTTTGTGGAGACTCAGAAACTGGAAAGGAAGTGCCCTCATTTGGACCACCTGCATTGAAGATTGCACAGAAGAGCCATGAATCTTCTGCTAAACAACTTACCTTGCCTTATTGAACTCATTCAGCCAGAGAAAACCTTATTTGCTGTCCACTCAAAAAGTAACTCTCAGAAAGAGTGAAATTAAGTACTGTGAAAAGACAGTAACCTTTCTGTTACCCCAATTATCCCAAGAAAAAAAGCTGCACATATTCACTGTATCCTTCCTAGACTGTGCTGGAGTAATGAATTAGCATGTGCTTTAAATGTCAAAAGAAAAAGAGAAAACTTCAAAATAGACAAAACATTCTTCTGAGGAAATCATGATACATCTCTCAATTCCTCTCAAGCAAGGAACATGCCTTTTCAGCATCAGCAACAGAAAAATACATACAGTTCCTAAAGACTGATTGCCAGTTGCAGTCAATGGCTGCATGATGAAGAGGCAGCTGGTAGAAATGGTTAACAAGCATCTAGAAACGAATGCAAGATGACTGGAAACTGGCCAATGTGATGCCCATCCACAAGGACTGGATGGATGAACCTGGAAACTACAGGTCTGTCAGCCTGACCTCAGTGCCAGGCAAGATTATGGAACAGGTCATCTTGAGTGCAATCACAGCACACCTGAAGGATGGCCAAGGTATCAGGCCCAGTCAGCATAGATTTAGGAAGGGCAGGTCCTGCCTGACCAACCTGATCTCCTTCTATGATCAGGTGACCCACCTGGTGGATGTGGGGAAGGCTGTGGATGTAGTCTACCTGGACTTCAGCAAGGCCTTTGACACTGTCCCCCACAGCAAACTCCTGGCCAAGCTGTCAGCCCATGACTTGGAGCACAAGCTCTGTGAGGAGAAGCTGAGGGAGCTGGGATTGCTTAGCCTGGAGAAAAGGAGGCTCAGGGGAGACCTTATTGCTCTCTACAGCTACCTGAAGGGACGTTGTAGCCAGGCAGGCTGTGCCACAGGAGGTTGAGGGTGGATGTTAGGAAGAAGTTCTTCATAGAAAGAGTGATTGACCATTGGGATGTGCTACCCAGGGAGGTGGCGAAGTCACCATCACTGGAAGTGTTTAAGAGGGGATTGGATGTGGCACTTGAAGCCATGCTTTAGTTAGTCATGACATGTTGGGTGATAGGTTGGACTCGGTGATCCCTGATGTCTTTTCCAACCTTATTAATTCTATAATATAGAATCTTTCTGTGACACAAGCTAGTGTATTGAAATAGCAGAGCACTCCTCTTCACTCACAGAAGTACCTTGGGAGCCCAATGATCCCTGGTGAAGTCAACCAGGGCATAATATAAGTTCCATGCATGTCGATGAAACCAAGACCAGCTGCAGGCCAAGATGGGTTGGCTCAGCTTCAGCTCATGAGATAAGGGCTCATTGTTGTGCTGATAGTGGTGTCTTGGACCATCAGCATGGCAACCCACCTTCGTCATCTATAGCTCAGACATTTGCTCAGTACAAGTTGCAAGGCTGGGCTCAGCTTATGGCTGCAGCTGAAAAGAGATCAGTCACAAAGGTGCCTAAGATGCAAGAAAAAAAACCATGCAGTTGTTTCTCTGAAACACATGATATCACATCATGCTTCACTTCCCATTCTGCTCTGCAGATATCATTGGGAGAGTGTGTGCCATATAATTGTCTTTAAAGTGTCAGCTCAGTATAGACACATACTGTAAGTATTGAGGTCACGTGAGCAGAGAGAGGCTTGCGCTTACAACTCTTGGGAGTCCTCTGAAGAAAAACTAGATTTCAAGTCTAGCAAACTGTTGGGTATTAATTAGCATTGGGACAAAGTGAAAGAAGAAGCTTTGCTGGAAACTCCTTTATACTTGGACTGCTGAAGAGGACTAGAGCTTCCCTGTGTGTACCTTACTGCAGGAAGTGCCGTACGGCCATTCTGCAGGAGAGCTCCATATTCACAGGAATTTCACTTTCCTGCCGCAGTCAGAAATCAAAATTTTGGTTTCATTCCTTTTCCAGCATTTACAGGGAGTATGCTTGCTGTGGGACCACATCATGGATAAATGAGTTCTGTAACAGTCTTGTAAAAAAATATAGCAAGCAATACTGGGAAACTCTCTGGGAAGCAAACTGCTTCGTAGCTGTGCTGTTTACTGTGCAAGTGATGGAGCTTTTCTGTCTGTCAGGGTACTTCTAATGCCCATGTGGAACGTTAAGGCTTCAAGCTGAGCATAATAGTGGGAACAGCAGCAAGATACCACCACAGCACTGGAAGGGAAAAGATCTCACCACTCTGGCAATCAGCATTCTCCTATGGTAAGAGAAAGCCTACCCAATGCAAATGCAAGTAAAAGATATACTTGCACAGCTAGTTTCACAATTACCAAACCTACCTGTGAGAGCGTATTTGCAGTGCTTCCATAAATTGCACGTTCGTTTAGACACGAGTATGCAGCTGTTCCTCAGCTCAAGCACATCCTTCTTCCTAAAACACGCTCTACACCACATCCCAAATTGCGATGCCAGAAACAAGTGTTGTACAGAGAAATGCTAATTGAAAGAGCTTTCCAAGTGTACACCACCTCCTTAACGCAGAGTATTTCATCTTCTACTTATCCATACATAGCAAGCAAGTTGGTTTTGTTCAGGGCAGCAACATAATGCAGCAAAAATAATGTGAAACAAAGTGTAAAGCACTAGTCATCTGTGAAATCTCCCATCATACACTGAATTGAACAGCAATGCAATACTGGCTTCATTGTACTTACAACTCCAACAAGGTTAAACATTTATTCTATCAATTGATTTAAATAAAAATGCCTTGCTCTCAGCTGAAGCAGCGTGTATGGAATCACAGAGCTGTTTATGCTGGAAAAGACCTTTCAGATCAAGTCCAACTGTTAACTTAGCACTGACAAGTCCGCCACTAAACCACGTCATTAAGCACCACATCTACGTGCATTTGAAATCCACCCAGAGTATCAGTCCTGCTTTCCTGAAGTGCTTTGCTAATGCTGCAAGAGGGGAAAAAAAGAAATAATAAAATAATAGCAACCCTCCCACCAACCTCCCAACCCCCACACACTCCAGCTTCCACTTGAAATTGGTAGTTTTTCTGAAAAAGATATGGTCCAATACAGCAATGTTTAACCATTACTGACATTATCCCAGGCTCTCCTTCGCACACAGTGCCTCTAAGCACTGAGAAAAGGCTCAATCTGGAGATCTGCTGTTCAGCAATAGGAATAAAGTAATGATCTTGGACCCCACAAAGCTCAGTTCCCAATGGAAATGCATTTGCAATTGATTGTAGGCTCTAATTGAAGGCTTGCCTCAATTGGAGACATTCTTGACGTGCCTCTCCTTGCTGAATCCCTGATGTCTACTAATGCATCTGCCACTACAGGCTAGGTAGGCGAGAGAATTGCTATCAGAGACTCGTTGTTGCTGACAGGATTTCTGTGCAGACATTGGGAGCTGGGAAAGCACACTGAAGTACAGCAGGTTGGGGTGAAAGAAGGAAGGAGAGAGAAAAAAGACCTGCAAGAGGGGCTGCAGGACCTTGGGGAGGAGGGCTCAAAGTGGCCAAATTAATATCAGGGCTCTTGGCTTCCCTGGAGCTCTTGGTATTTCAACTACAGTAGGCAGCACATTACGACAGGAGTTACAAATAGAAGGATTTGGGGAGACACATGCATATAAGGGACACAAGGGAAGAAAAGCTACCACAGCAAAATGAAGGGATATGACAGTGTAGAGAGTTCACAGGAATAAAACATACATAGGCAACGGACAAAAACACAAAGTCACATAAAGAAAACAGACAGCATTGCCAGCCCAGCACTATCCTTTAGATCACTTCCACCACATTCAATTGCTTTGACAGATGCAACCCAAAGACCTAGCTGGATTATATAAACTCAGCAGAGTACTTGGTGAAGGCCATGCACATACAAATACAAACACAACAACCTGACAGTATTTCTACTCAAGCACAGTTCTTATCTCTTCTCCAAGGGAAATCAAAGATTTCCTAAAAGCACACAAAGCAAATCAGTGGAAACAACTCCTTGTGAACCAAAAACCAAAACAGACAAAAAGCTACAAAACAAAAAATATTTCTTTTATCTGTTTTTTTCCCCAGAAGATACATGTTGAAAACAGTCATAGGGCAGATTGGGTGAAAAGAAAGATACTGTGTGAGGCACGTTTAATCTACTTAGTTTACTCTTTTAACAAATACATCATTGATTTCTGGTTTGTGTATATTATTCACACAGTGGAGTTTTCACCCATTCTTGCCTCTGACAGTGATAAACCATACTAAGTGGTTGCACAGACCAACAGCTACTCTATTCATAAAATCTACAACAACTCAAGCCTGAAATATCCCCAGAACATCTAGTGTTCAAAAAATGCAAGTACATTTCTGGGGAACAGATGGGAGGGTGCATTTTTTTATGTGATGCTTAATGTCTTCTGTTCTTCACTGTACAGTAAGGCAATTCATTCTACTTCACCACCCACTATGTGAATGGTACTAAGACGAGTGCTTGTGCAGGATGTTTGAGTTAGTGCAATGATGTGTGTTATCTCAACATTTTATGCATTAATTTTTTAAGAGGAAGCATTTCCCCTCCTTGCTTAGATGCTGCTTCATTTCTGTAGAAGTGATTTGCCTGACAAGAGGTGAGCTCCATCTGAAATTACATATCCTTCTTTTTGTCGAGCAAGAGTCGCAGTGTGCCATCTTATCTGATTTGATGCTACTGTACCAGCAACTAACCAAACTAACTTCATTTCAGGCTGTATTGCAGCAACTTTGTGAATATAATTTACATGGAAGCCACCAGCAGCTACCCAAATTTTTTCCCAATGCTGCTCTGAAAACCTTTTGCTTGTTCTGTTACCCTAGATCACAGCAATATATTCAAAATGGAGAACAGAATAGAATAAACCAGGTTGGAAGAGACCTTCAATATCATCGCGTCCAACCTATCATCCAACACCACCTAGTCAACTAACCCATGTATCCAAGCACCCTGTCAAGTCTCCTCCTGAAACTTATCCAAGTCCCAGAAGCACTGTGGTGGTTTAGGCTGGGTGCTGGCCCAAGGCTGGGGTGAGGGGGAAGAAAGAGCCCTGGGGGGGAAGAAAGAGCCCTGGGGGGTGGTGTTGGGTGTAACCCCAGGTGGGGATGGGACATTCTTGGGTATGTTCTGGGATCAGCCCAGGCTGGATGAGGCTCTGGCCAGCCTGATCTAGTGTGGGGTGTCCTTGCCCATGGAAGGGGGGTTGGAACTAGATGATCCTTGTGGTCCCTTCCAACCCTGACTGATACTATGATACCTCCACCACTTCCCTGGGCAGTCCATTCCAATGGGCAATCTCTCTCTCTGTGTAAAACTTCCTCCTGACCTCCAGAAATATGATAGGAATCCATTTCAGGGACTGGATTAATGGGAAAACTGCTTTAAAGAAAGGATAAAGAAAATTTGACATTGAAAACTCTGATATCATAGAATTGTAGAATGGTCTGGGTTGGAAGAGACTTCCAAAGGTCATCTAGTCCAACCACCTCTGCAGTAAGCAGGGGCATCCTCAATTAGATTTCAGCAAACCTGACTGGGGACAGCTGTGCATCTCATACTTCCAATGTACTTAAGTCCTCATATGCTGAAGAATAGAGAGGAAATGATTAGTGGGTAGAATAAAAATAAATAAATCCCAATCTGTTGGAAAGCCCTGACTCTTCCCCCACCTTCCCTCTGGTTTTTAAGAACTCATTCACTCATCTGCTAATTACATATATCAACATTAGCACCTCCTTACTGGAACACTTGACTAACAATCAGCCCCTAGCATCAGTTACCTTTTAAATTCATCAACAAAGTATCTCATCAGGTTCTCCAATGTGTCAAAGGATTCCAGCATTCATTGTCAAACAAGTATTTTTTTAAAATACATTTTCTGCTAATACCTCAAATCTGCATTTTGCTACTATTTTGCATTTACTGAGCCATGCACACTCCAAGCTAAAAGAAAATTATATATATTCATAGAATCATAGAGCATTAGAAGTCGGAAGGGACCTCCAGAGATCGAGTCCAACCTCCCTGCCAATGCAGGAGCACCTATGGTAGTCCACACAGGAATGCATCCAAGGAGGTTTTGAAAGTCTCCAGAGAAGGAGACTCCACAACCACTCTGGGCAGCCTGTTCCAGTGCTCTGTCACTCTCACTGTAAAGAAATGTCTCCTCATGTGGAGGTGAAACCTATGTTCAAGCTTGTACCTGTTGTTCTTTGTCTTATTACAGCACACCACTGAAAAGAGCTTGGCCCCCTCCACTTGACACCCACCCCTCAGATATTTATAGACGTTGATCAGATCCCCTCAAAGTCTTCTGAAGACTAAACAGCCCCAGGTCTCTCAGCCTCTCTTCACAGGGGAGATGCTCAAGTCTCCTAATCATCCTTGTGGCTCTGTGTTAGATTCTCTCCAGCAGATCCCTATCTCTCTTGAACTGGGAAGCCCAAAACTGGACACAGTTTCCAGGTGTGGTCTCACTAGGGCAGAGCAGAGGGTGGAAAGAACCTCCCTAGACCTGCTGGACACACTTTTCTTGACTCACACTTTTCTTAATTGCAAGATGCAGCTCTTCAGGAAAAAAAACAAAACCAAAATCAAACACAACCAACCAAAAAACCCCAAAAGAAAACAAAACACCACCAACAACCAACCAAACAGAAAAATCCCACAACAAACCAAACCAACCAGCCAAACCAACAAATCATGTTTTCCAAGTCATTTTGAATAATATTCAGGTTCATATAAAAGAAAGAGAAATGTCAATGCAAATGACCATTGCTGGAGACAGAAGCAATGCTCATACTTGAAAAGAAGAAGCCTATGCTATGGTTGGTTACATCAAGCAGCAGAGGATCTGGAAGACATGGAAGACTAAGACATTTCTTTTGTTCAACAACCCAGTACAAACAAGAAGTTGATCTCAACAATTTAAATGTAAATTTCTTAGCACCTCTCAGACAAGTGAGATTTAAAGACCTCCACTTAAAAAGAAACAGGCATCTCTAACCTGAGTCTGTAAGAAAAAGCTGACCTCTGACCTCAATTTCCTTGCAAATGTAGCCATGTGGCAGCAAAAGGGGTGGCTTATTTCAGCATTTTATTAAATTCAGTTTGTGTGTACAGTCAGCGAGAGATGTCTCACACTATGCCTGGAGAAAACAACACTTTGGAGGCAAACCTCCATGCTTCAGCCAAACACAATCTAATCCTCTTGGAAACATGACATTCCAGGTAGATTAGTGGCAGGCATACAAAAAAAGCATTTGGCTTACTGGATGGAGAAACTTCATTGGTTATTAAGCAATGAAGCAAACGAGGGAATATAAAAGATGTTTAGTTAGAGGAAATGTAAAAATGAAGATGGGTGGGTTCAAAAGAGCTTGTTGCCTAAATCAAAACAGAATGTGTTTTGAGTTGAGCATCACCTAACATGATGTCCATCAATTTTATCAAGGGCTTCTCTCTGTCTCTACAACCGCATTCAAGATAGCTTGCATTAACACAACAGCTGCATGTCTCCAGATGGTGTAAAATACCACTCTAATACTGACTTGGATAGGGATTATTTCAGTGAATTATCAATATGCTGTCCCAAACTTCCACAGCAGTCTCCCCCACATCTTTGGGGACAGAAACCAGTAAAAACATCCCAAAACTGCATAGAGGAGAGAAAATTACCACTGTATGGGACAACTGTACAGTGCAATTTAAGCAGATTTATAGAGGTTTTACCTCAGTTCTCCTTGCAGGGTTTTACATGTGGAGGGAGAAAAGAGCTTCTCCCAGCTCTGTGACTTAGAAACACAAAAGGCATTTCACAAACTCTCCATCTCCCACTGCAGCAATCATGGACAAGATGGCAGAGAATGTGTTTAAACTAAAATAAAACCTTATTTTGTTTCCTGGTCTCTAGCTATGTTTTTGTACATGCGCCATGTGCAGGTGTCAGGGTGCCGGCAGTAGGGGTATTGTCCTGTGCCAGATGCAGGCAGTTTCAGCTGGTTCAGCAGCCCAGAACTTCTACAATGTCTGTGGTGCACTGGGGGAATCTGGTTTTAGAAGGAGCAAAGCATGCTCAGAAGTAAAAAAAAAACACAAATAAAACAGCTCCTTGAGCTCCCTTGAAGGAGGAGGCAGAGTATTTGGGGGTGAGGGGTTGGTATTGAGCCTAGGAAAGCCTTGCAGGGAAGGCATTTGTCTCTCACTATGCAAACCTATTTTAACTGGCAATAAACTAAATTAATTTTCCCCAAGTCAAGTCTGCTTTGCCCATTATGGTACTTGGCAAGTGATCTCCCTGTCTTTGTCTCCACAGACAAGCTTTTTCATCTCGTTTTCCCTCCCTGTCCGGCTGAGGAGGAAGCCTAACAGGTTGGCTGGATGGTCAAGCCACCACACCATCACAGACTTCTTCATGAGAAAATATTCTAAGTATTTTTCTTTTGCCAAAATACACTATTTGAGAGCCTACAAAAAGTCCCAGTAATATGCACCAAACCTATTAAAAAGGTAGGGAACAAAAAGAGTACTTATGCTGGTGAGACTGTCCAAAACTAATCAAAGTGGTATGCTTTGGGGGTAATAATTTTAGTTAGACTTTTCTAATTAAATTTATGAAACTAACAGAAGTTATACAAGAAACAAGGTGTTTGTTTAAAATCAGTTCCTAAAAGAAAGGAGATCCAGAACAAAGCAAGAAAAGCTATAGGACTGAAGAGCCAAAACCAATGAGATCAATACCTATACTTATTTGAATTATATATGAGCTTTGCAAGATAATCTTGTGCAGCATGATGCTTATGTAAATTAAAGCTATTGAATTTACAGGAACTATCAGCCAGAAAAAAAGTAATGGATTGAAAGGTTGTAGGGTTATATCAAAGTCTGAACATTAATACTTAGAATTACTTCAGAAAGGAAAGGTGCAGTCACCATCTAAAATAATTCAGAACAAAGAAAAATAATTTATACCAATACTGTAACAGACAGGAATCCTGCCATGTTAAAGCCACCACATGGCCAGTAGTTCACCAGTTTTGTGTGTAGAGATCCAAATGAAAGAAGGCTCTCCAAAATCGAGGAGGGCCAAATAAGGAGGCTTTGTATTTCTTAGAAATCAGGAGGCTAGACAAAAATGAATTTGAACAATCTAATTGCTGCAAGGTAATGCTGAGTTAATGGGAACACTGAAAGAAGGGAAATTAATTTGAATTAAGAAACACCCTCTCCAAGAGCGGTTTGGGAAAATCTCTATACAGATTGCAAGTGCAGGGAGGAAGGAAAAAATAAAAGCTAAGGATAGCACTCAGGGTAGCTTTTGCAAACAGAAGCTACTTTCAAAACTGCTTAGAACACTACTTAAAGAAAGAGACAGTGTTCAATAAAAGTGCAAAACCAAAGGAGGAAACAATGAAAGCGCGAGCTACCGCAACATTCCTTGTGCTGACATTTTAATACGGATTGTGTTTCCTATCAGTTTCCATCATATTTCATATATACCTTTGTCATGTTCGGTGTATGTAAGAGTAGGATAACACCATCAGGAACACTCTGAGGGTAACTGATAATTCAAAGGGATTGAGGTCCTTTTGGAAACTCAAAGAAATGAAACAAAGCCCACGCTCTAATTTTAACAAAGCAACTTCAGAGTGTACAAATGAAGATGTTTCTGCCACAGGCAACTCATCTCTGTTCCCCAGGAGATATTCTGCGCTCAGACCTGCCAGATGAAATGTTTGTGTGAGCATCCTTTGCTTTCATCCAAATTAAAAGGGATAGGCTAGCTTCAGTCTAGGTTGGTTGGTTGGTTGTTTCATGCCATGGTCTTTGGGATTGAAATCAGTTAGCAAACGGGTGGACTAGCAGACCTGGGGAGGCTGTGACTCCTAGCACGGGGTGGCCAAGGAAACCTGCGAGATAAGCACTGTGAGTAGCCAAACAGTGCTTGGATAGGATTGTCTGGGTGTTTTGGTGGTGGTGATTTTGGTTTGCTGGTTTGGGTTTTTTTAAAGCAAAGTGTCTTTTAAATAACTGCATCCAATGTGCTTCAAAGTGATGAGACTGTCTTAAGCACTGAGAATTATAGACACAATAATTCAGAAATTATAGACATGACAATTGAGGACTGAAGCACACGATTACCTTCTAATGCTTACTAAGTAGATCTTTAGATTTGTTGTGAAGGAAGAGGAAAAAGAAAAGAGGTCTATCATCAGTTCTGACATTTTAGGGGAAGAGAGAAGTCTTATAATTTAGAGACCCACAGACATTAATGTATTTAGTAGGCAGTGACAAAACCAAGCCATAAATACAGAGTAACCTAAATAGCAGGGATCATACATTAAAAGTTACAAAATTAAGGCTACACATGAAATTCAGGCAGAACCATTTTGTTTACTAAGTAGAAAACCAGTGAAATATGTTGACAGTAAGAGTCATAAAAGCAAATAATAAAAATAAGTAGATTAAAAAAAATCGTGGAGGTAAGAGAAAACTTAAGACACCAAGAGTGATAAAATGCGGAGCCAAGACTGAAATATATTCAGCGCAAATACCAAGGTGACCTCCTCCTAGCCAGAAGCTTTAATACTGTGAAACTTCAATAATTTGTGAAAATTGGTCCTATTAAGTTAACATCATTCATTATCCAATGTAATTTTTTTTAGAAGTAGACAATTCCTTGAAATCACATGTAATTTAAATGGAATATATGTTTATGAACTACAAGTCTACATTCTGTTGGCATAAGTGCTGACAGAGAAACATTTCTAACTATTCCTTTTCACAAAGCGTTCAGCTTAGTTAAGGTCAGCATAAATGCCATGTAATCAACATGGGAAACTCGGAAGAAGGTCAAGCACTAGGAAAAGAAGTCTTAAAAATCACGAAATAAGCTAAGAAAAGATTCAGAAGTTAATTCATTACCATCAAATGCATGAAATTCCCACAACTAGAACATCAGTGGCTGGCCTTGGTGAAACAATTTCGAATATGCTGGCATTATTTAAGAAATTCAGTATTAGTATAGTTTAAATACATCACTTGTGTGCAAATTGGGAAAACAGCAAATGCAAATACATATAGGGAGTTGATAAACTCTTGTGTCTCCACAAGAGACTTCTCCACAGGAGAAGTGTGGCTAGCAGGTCGAGGGAGGTGATCCTCCCCCTCTACTCAGCCCTGGTGAGACCCCACTTGGAGTACTGTGTCCAGTTCTGGAGCCCCTATTACAAGAGGGATGTGGAGGTGCTGGAGCGTGTCCAGAGAAGGGCCACAAGGATGATCAGAGGGCTGGAGCACCTCTCCTATGAGGACAGACTGAAGGAGTTGGGGCTGTTCAGTCTGCAGAAGAGAAGGCTCCCAGGTGACCTAATTGTGGCCTTCCAGTATCTGAAGGGGGCCTACAGGAAGGCTGGGGAAGGACTTCTCAGGTAGTGACAGGACTAGGGGGAATGGAATGAAGCTGGAGGTGGGGAGATTCAGGCTAGATGTGAGGAGGAGGTTCTTCACCATGAGAGTGGTGAGACCCTGGAATGGGTTGTCCAGGAAGGTGGTTGAGGCCCCGTCCCTGGGGGTGTTTAAGAGCAGGCTGGATGAGGCTTTGTCCAGCCTGATGTAGTGTGGGGTGTCCCTGCCCATGGCAGGGGGTTTGGAACTAGATGATCCTTGTGGTCCCTTCCAACCCTGAATGAAAGTATGAAATTAAACAGGTAGAGGTTCTTGTACATTCTCTACTTTTTGGTTGCCACTCATGGCAAATACAATCACTGTTTCTGATTACCTATGTTCAGTAAAATGGTGACAACTCATTAATCAGGCCACTCAAGAGCAAGACAGGTATGAGGTTCAACAGCCTGAAATCCTCATCAGAAATGACAAGGAAGTGCCGCCAATATGCACCCTTATTACCCACATCATGGCTGACAGCTTTGATTAGAAGGCAGCTTTGAATCTCACATCTACCTTTATAAAGAGCCTACTAAACTATTACTTTACTGAAAACCAGTACATTACTGAAAACCAGAACTTAACAAGTTGACAGCAAAACAGAAGATTCCTAGAGCACTGCTCAGTATGGTCTGCATGTAAGTAGCGGCAACTGCTTTCTCCTATATAGAACAGAATAGAATTAACCAGGATGGAAAAGACCTTCAAAATCATTATGCCTGTTTAGCAACTGGATCATTCTTTCCTCATTCCTAAAGCCAGAAAAAAAATTCTACAAGACTGCAACCAGCTAGCAAATACAGCTCAAAATGTCACTGAACTTACAGCAGCAATGTCCCTAATGGCACTTGGCTAAATAAAATGTTCTGGACTCATAATGGCCTGCTACATTGTGTTTACTAGCTACAACAAAAGAATGGTTAAAAACCTATTAGTGGCATAACGTTTAGCACCTATTATGCACACAAGTATAACTACCTTACAGTAATTAAAGGCATAAGAAAATGATTAATGTTCAGAAGCCATAAAACTGCATCAGTTGAAAAGCTACATGATTGCACTGTTTACAGCTCACAGCCTACACCGGGCAATT
Source organism: Melanerpes formicivorus (assembly GCF_026170545.1). NCBI lineage: Eukaryota > Metazoa > Chordata > Aves > Piciformes > Picidae > Melanerpes > Melanerpes formicivorus. The sequence goes on from NW_027142377.1 coordinate 4,982,263, forward strand.
TAGGCTGATAGGCATTCTGCATACAACTGATACTCATTTGTTCCAACACTGGACAATGAACTGGCACATAAAGCTTAAACTACACACAACACACACCGGTCACCACCAAAACAGCTGATATATTCTTATCCTAAGGATGCAATTATCTGTCTTAAGATTGAGGTCTTCCTGCTCTGTATTTTTCTCATCAGAATTTTGAAGAATTCACATTGCCATCTTATCCAGTGCTGAAATAAGTTTTGGATCACAAGAACTGAAAAAAGGGAAAATGGATACAGAAAACATGGTGCCTGGCTCCCAGCTGGAACAATGTGCTGACATTTATACTCACTCCTATTTAGCTCAGGCCCTTCCCATTAAGGATCAGCATAACATGGATCACATCAAACATTACCTTCCTCAACAAAAGATCTGCAAGTGCCACTCCATTTGACTAAGCAAACTAGAATTTTTTTATGTGATGAAAGATGATGTTTCCCATAAGGGATACTTCCAGCTCCTTAAAAGTGAAAGTTTAATGTTCTTACTCCAGAGAAAAAATGAAAACAGAAGAGGACAGAAAGTCTTCCACTGCCACAGCATCACATACAGCAAATTATTAGCCTATAAATAGTATTATATGTTATTTTTCTGTTAAAGGGTTCTTTCAAACATCACAGAGAGAAGGGAATGGGGGAAAAGAGAAAGTGATATGCTGCACTGTCCAAAATTAAATTGGAAAGTGACAGATACAGTTTATCATCTACTAACATATAGAAAAGCAAACACTCCACTCTCTCACATATAAGTAATATATTGAAAGGAATAAAAAGAGACTCACAAATTGTTTACAAATCAGACTTCAAAGTAATGTTCTTTCCAAGGGACTGGTTACTCTTTGAAGAAAAAGTAAGATAACAAAGGCCTTGCTGCCCAAAATGAGCATTAGAAGAAAGGTATGATGCATTGGGCCACATTTCTCCTCTGCTGCAGCCAACAAAGGCAGAGTCAAAGTAAACAGTGTCAGTTATAAAAAGCTATGTGTATTCCTCTAAATGCAAAGGAATATTTCACAACTAGTGCAAACCAATACAGCTTCTCTGAAACCAGGGTATATTGGCTTGCATCAGTGTGAGTTTAGCTCTGTTTCCATGTCAGTTACTAGATTATAATCTAAAATCATTGCAGTAGATATTAGGAAAAATGTTGTTATGAGTAGGTCAGTTAAAAGAAGGTTTCATATTTAAGCTATAATGTGCTGTGCCACACGTGCTGTGCCATTCCAACAGGCATGTAAGAAGAAAGCCAACTGAAACATCCACCAAAAGATCTCAGGTCTTTTCTGCTAGCAGTAATTGTTGCTGTCCCAGGCTTTGTGTGCAGTAACCATAATGTGTCCACCTAAACCAAGAAGCAATCTTCTGTTCCCGTGGGATCAGACACGAAGTCACTCCTCACAAGGTAATTTATGTTGTGCTCTCTCCAGGGATCTTGTAAGAACTGCATGGTGACTCTTCAGGACTAACCCGGGTGATCTTTGTTGCACAGCAGCGATCAGTGAGGTGCCTGGTGGCACTCAGCAACCTTGATCACACCTGCCAAAGCCTCTCAGCAAGAGTGAACAGTTTGTTTATGGGCAGTGCTGGTGACAGGCACACCAACCAGTCCCCTCGTTCAATCTAACTGGGTGAATTGAAAGATTAAGTCTGTCACGCCGGCAGGAGGCCTCATTTTTCTTCTGTGATACATAGGTAGCCCCCTTCCCACAGCCTCTATTTGATTGTGATTAATTTGTCAAGGCTGGCTATAGCATGGAAATGGAAAAATGGATTGCCAATTACAGTTAGTCTTCTCACAGAATACTCCTTGAACTGGTGCCATTCTGCAGTAGGGACAGCTCAGAAATAAACTGGATTCAGCTCTATTGAGCAGAAACCCGACCTAAAGTGTATTTCAAAGCAGAACGTGACTTCCCTTCTGCTCCAATGAGCTCTTCAGTAAATGCTTGACTTCTATCCTGCCTGCCTGGCAAGTACACAAGAAGGCCATCCACATTTCTTTTTGTGATCGCTGTGTTAATACGTACCGAACTTCTGACTTCACACTCTTAACTCTTCTGCACGTTTGTTTCTGAATACCCTAAGCAAGCCTGAAAGGGAATTTAGTATGTATACCACTACTGCCAAGTAAACAAACCCAGCAACGATTCTGCTCTGTACAGAAGCCCTTAAAATCATTCAAACTTTCTCCTGAAGAGTGCTCGCAGAAAGGCAATTTCAGATCTGGCAGTGTTTCCTCGGCAGTAAACCTTATGTGGTCTCACTTAGCTGTTTAATATTTCACTGATACAGACAACTAGCTTAAATGGAACGAGCGGATAATAATAGACTAACTAAATAGGAAACAATTCCACAGCAATCTGATTTTTAATTAATTATTATTACTAGGGAATTTGATAAATAATACCTCAGTCCTGGCAGCGCATGCTTTGTTTTCTGCACCAATGCAACCACCAGGAAAGTACTCAAGCTGCATAAATTAGTAATATGTGAGCAAATCTAACTTTCTATTACCTTAGAAATTCAGTTTAAATAAAGGGAGGAGGGGAGGGAGTAAGCCCTTTTCATTTGAGAAAATTCACACCGCTGTAACAAATGCTTCCTTCCATTGCTGTAATTGCACTGGTTTCTACACTATTGTCTTGGGTATCACATTTTCAGACAGAAGAAAGGTGAACATGTTCCAAACAGTCAGTGGGACACAATAGCTTCAAATGCGTTCTGAAGACAAAAATGGCACAACTCTCCCCCAGGGCCAAGGTGACCATCCATTAACACAGCCACCACCAAGACCTGTGGCGTGCAGAACTGCAGAACACATCTCATGACCCTGGCTTAGAAACAGGATTAGTCATTCATTACACTGAGTCATCTGCCTTTGCTGTTCTTCTGCCTCAGTGGTAGCTGCCCCTTCCAGTGATATATGGCAGCATTCCTATCTACCAAAGATGCAGAAAAAAGGGCAATGCAGTGAGGTCTAATGAAGAGGTAGAGACACCTTTAAATTGTCTTTGAGGTACTTCGATAAGCCTCAAAAGCAGGGCTATTCTGTTGGTCTTTTCTTATAAATTAAGTTCTAACCTGTGAGGGGGATTCAATCTCAACACTTAACAGTTTTCATTAATAAACTTCAGATAAAACAATTGTGCAGTATTAAAATTATTGTGGGTGATGATCTTGCCCAAAGCCCTTTTTAGATCTTCTTCTAGCTAAAGAATGTATGTTTTATACTAGCTAAAGAACGTATGTTTTATAACTTAAGATCACATACAAGAGTAGTTATACCACAGTACTCATCATCTTCAGTGCCAGTTATCAAACCCAGAGTAATTTTACAGCTGTCAAGATGATACCTATTCTTCTTTAACTAGATTAATTTCATATTAAGTTCCTCCTTTCAAGGAAGATAAGTTGCATCATGAAATTTGACTGAAACTGTTAAACTAGCTGTCTGTCTTTTTACAATGTGTTTAAAATTCAGAGGTAGCATATTTCATATACAACATTTTCTGTACAATTGGAAAGGCATGGAAAAGATGGTCTTATAATTCCCAAGTTGTCACACTACATTTAATCATGAATACAGTTAAGAGACACCCCCGACAACACAATGTTCTCGTTTTGCAAAGAAAACTTGCTTTGCTACTGCACCTGAGAAAAAATCACCAAGGAATCTGAGGCAATGGCATGATTCCCTGACAGGAATATCACTGGTCAAGGAAGAAAACAAGTAAGAAGCTGGGAATCCCAGAAATACCCAGGTTGGAAGGTGGCACTACAGCACCTCTGGACATCACCTGGTCCAACGTTCTGCTCAAAGCAGGAACAATTTCAAAAACTCAGATGAGATTACTTGGGGTCTCAGAGAATCCTAAGAGAGTATACCTTTACCTTTGCTTCTGAATTCTGACTTCTTAAGATGAAATGCAAGTGTAGATGAAGTAGTCATGAATACCAAATATACACATCTAACCAGTTGATTACCTGAATAGGTATCCAAAAGATTAGACTAGCTGCTAGTAGCCTTAACCCTTAACTCTTTGAGGAATAGCCATTTTAAGTTATCTTGAGCCAGTTAAATCCTTTATATAAAGCTAAATAAAGTGAATAGAATAGAACAGAATAGACCAGGTTGGAAGAGACCTTCAAGATCATCGCGTCCAACCTATCACCCAACACCACCTAATCAACTAACCCATGTAACCAAGCACCCTGTCAAGTCTCCTCCTGAACACCTCCAGTGACGGCGACTCCACCACCTCCCCGGGCAGTCCATTCCAATGGGCAATCACTTCTCTGTGTAAAACTTCCTCCTGACCTCCAGCCTGAACTTCCCTTGGTGCAGCCTGAGACTGTGTCCTCTTGTTCTGGTGCTGGCTGCCTGGGAGAAGAGACCAACCTCTGCCTGTTTACAACCCCCCTTCAGGTAGTTGTAGAGAGCAAGAAGGTCACCCCTGAGTCTCCTCCTCTCCAGGCTAAGCAGCCCCAGCTCCCTCAGTCTCTCCTCATAGGGCTTGTGTTCCGAGCCCCTCACTAACTTCGTTGCCCTTCTCTGGACTCGTTCCAGCAAGTCAACATCCTTCCTAAACTGAGGGGCCCAGAACTGGACACAGGACTCGAGGTGTGGCCTAACCAGTGCAGTGTACAGGGGCAGAATGACCTCCCTGCTCCTGCTGGCCACACTGTTCTTAATGCAGGCCAGGATGCCATTGGCATTTAAATTACCCAGTTTTGAACTTGGACATGTTTCTGCTGCTGGTTTCTTCCATGATGCTGTGGTATGTTCTGCATTCATTAAAATATGTGCAAAGAGTGGAATTCACTAATGGATTGGGCTCCAAGTTCAGTTTGAGAGACATGCTCTTTTCTGGGAGAAGATACAAGATTACATCAAAGGATAAAAAATGGACAGTGGTAATTAGGCCTTTAACTAAGAAGTATTTAAGACTTCATGTATCGTGTTAATTTGACGTCCCCAAGACAAAGCCTGTATACCTTGTTTTTCTTACTTAATTTCATAACAAATGACCTTCAAAGACCTTTAGTTTTCCCTGACTGTAAAACCATAGAGCAAACATAAGACTATCTTGTTGACATCAGCCAGGAAAATTCAGACAAGGGAGTGAAGTGATACTGTTAACACACAGCAATACAGTTTTCATCATGGCAATTGAGATAGTTATTTGAAAGGAAAACCTGAAATACCCAAACAAACATTTTATCTGACCAACTGAAGCCCTATGTGTAATACCAGCAATATGTTTTCCAAATACCAGACATCTTTTCCAACTCACTTACACTTTGCAAAAGAGTTTGCTTGGGAAAAGAAAATTTGAAGAGAAAAGAAAAAGGGGAAAAGCTGCAATGTGGTTTTGATGCCTTTGGAGATGTTATTGGCTTTTCTTCAACAGTCTGCAGATATCTAGATAGCTTGCTACAAAACCAACATGAGCCACGCTAGAAGCTTCAAGATGTAAGTCACTCTGAGTATAAGTCTCTCTGAGTAAAAGAACACTAAAAAAGTAGTTTCTTGCTGAGTAGAACCAAGACAGTAAGGTAAGAAGTTGCAAGACTGAAGGAGACAATTAATGCGTACAAATATAAACTCAAAGCAGTGAGATGAATAAAGGAACAAGTCTGTCCAGACTTTATAACACCTACAGTTCTGTCCATTTTAGAAGAAAAAAGTAACTAAATAGACTCTCAATCTCTTCCTAAAAAGAAAAGGGAAAAGACAATAAGCAAGGCCATGAGGCAACTGAGTAATCAGTATTTAACATCCTAAGCGTTTGAAGGAAGATCTTTAAGGACAGTCAGTAAACATATTTTTAATGAAGATAGGACTTGTCTGCAGTTCAGGGGAAATGCTGTCAGTTAGACCAGTCAGCAAGAACTTAAGAGCAGATAAAATTCTAGATAGTCTAACTACAATATCCATAAAATACCCATTTCCACGAGCTTAAGTCTCTTCTCTAGAATCAAGTTTGAGCTTTGCCTCGCTAAATATATCATATGAATGCTAATTTTAGACTGCTGAGAGCTCACTGATATACACTTTCCAGTGATCAGTTTTTTTACTATTTAAATTATGGGAAAAGACCAATTAGTATTTCAGACAGTGTAGTGTCCATGACAAGAACACTGTTAAATAATGCATGCAACAAATTTTCATACAAATAGTAATTAGACTTCTAGAATTACTTGAATATAATAACAGTAATTCCATAGCTGTTCCTATTATTAATTTACTTTAAAAAAATCTCAGTTAACTGGTGATCAGTCCCCAAAGAAGCATTAAAAATTGAGTTAGCATGTATCTTCCTTTTCTCTAAAATATCACATTACGCAAATTGGGGAGTAAACACCAAACTGCAATTAACTTCCCAGTGAGTTACCAAAAAAAACCCCAAACAACAAAGGCTCTTAAAACCATACAGTAGTGTCAAAAAAGTGGATACAGTCTGAGTAGAGGGATGAGGAGCTGCTGAATTGAGGACCTCCCTTACAAATTGACTTAGTTAAGAGACCTCACTAAAGGGAACATTCCTTATGTGACCTATGGAATTATTTTTTTTTCTGCATCACAGAGAATTTATATAATAGTATCCATTTTCCCTGGTCACCACAAAATTGACATCACAATATTCAGAGGCTGATGATCATGTACAGCCTCAGCCTATTGTGATGGTTACAGGGACACAAAGCACCGGACTGGAGATAAACACTTTTTAGACATTCATGCCTAAAGGCTCTGGAAAATTTGCTGCTGACTCCTTCCTTGGAAAGATGGCAGGGCAACCCTTATTAGAATTGCTCATTAAAGAAATACTTATGTTAGGGATGAAATGTCAACAGAAAATGAGAAGATGGAAAAGATGGAAATAGATTTCCTCAACCTTTAGCCCTGTATCAGGAATTTATTCTGCCTTTGAAAACATTGGGTTTAGTCTTCTGACTCAGATTTTCAGAGGGCTTTTATAATCCCTCAGTAGTGCACCTGTCAGTTAATCCCTTGTTATAATCTATCTTGGATCACCTCACAGGGAGAAGAGCTGATGGATACTCTCCCAGCCCTCTGTGGAGTGGCAGAATGAATCGTTCTTAGCGTACTGAGGAGGCGGCTCTGGGGGTCAAGCACAAGCTGGCACTAGACAAGGGATCTCTCTTCTCAGATAAAGACAAAGCTGAGCAGAGGATCTGTGATACCTCCCTGCATCCTGCCTTGTGCACGTATTATACATTCCCTATATACACTGCATACTTTACTATTTCAGGGATTTTTCTTGCTTTGCTTTCTGAGCTTGCTTTTCAGACTCTCCATTGGCAGCACATAATAAATTTAACCCTGCAATGCTTTGTCACGACCAAACCAAAAGCTACCAGAAAGCATAAGTAGCCTTACTCCAATGCAATAAAGTGTCTAAAATCAACTTGTGCATTTCCACTGCGTAAATTACCACAGACAGTCGGCACTTTCATAGGTTTTGGTCTTTTTCTTCCCTATTTTTAAAAGAAATACAAATAGCAAGACCTAAAGGCTGCCATTTCCTTCTGTTTCAGAAAGAATAGACAGTATCATTTTAGTGAAAGTAAAAGTAAGGAAAAACATATAGAGACAAAAAGAAATACCAATTTCTCTTAAGAGTTTTATCTTTCCTTCCTCTTTCCTCTTCCTCACTCCCCACATCTCCCCGGCCTTAAGTTTAAAATAACATTTAAATAATTGCTTATGTTGCCAGAGAGCAGCTTTTGTTGCCAACATAAGTATCTAGGAACAGAAGACCAACCCTGCATTATTGTCACAACAAGAAGGTAACAAATAGGTGTACATAGACCATAACATCTTCAACTTGAGCATGTCCAGAGAAGGGCAACAAGGCTGGGGAGAGGCCTTGAGCACAAGCCCTATGAGGAGAGGCTGAGGGAGCTGGGATTGTTTAGCCTGGAGAAGAGGAGGCTCAGGGGTGACCTCATTGCCCTCTACAACTACCTGAAAGGTGGTTGTAGCCAGGAAGGGGTTGGCCTCTTCTCCCAGGCAACCAGCACCAGAACAAGGGGACACAGTCTCAAGCTGCGCCAGGGGAAGTTTAGGCTTGAAGTGAGGAGAAAGTTCTTCACCGAGAGAGTCATTGGAATATGCTGCCCGAGGAGGTGATGGAGTCACCATCCCTGGAGGTGTTCAAGAGGGGACTGGACATGGCACTTGGTGCCATGGTCTAGTCATGAGGTCTGTGGTGACAGGTTGAACTCGATGATCCTCAAGGTCTCTTCCAACCTTAGCGATACTGTGAAATACTGTGAAACTTCTTCCACATGTAGCCCACCTCATAATTATCTCTCAGTAAAGTATTATGACAAACATGAAAATTCTGGTCTTCCCACATCCATCTGCAGAGCCTTGTTTAAATTTTGCAGCTTGTAAGGTTTGTAGCAGTGTATCAGACATCCTTGTTCACTTTGCAGGCTGCACACACCAGAATTTGTGGGTAGCTCCTTAAACACATGATAATGAGATGCTCTTCTATGAATTCTACTCAAGAAAGTCACTGTCTTTTTTTTCCCCCTACCTGCTTCTTGCAGCACCTCAGACATAACAGGATGGTAATTATGGGAAAAGCAGATGTGTAAACGGGGATTCACCGTGTATAAGGTGAAAAGCTGACACACGGTAGCCTAAAAGTACACTTTTAACCCTCTCTAAAGTACCAATCTGGCCGTAAATGCATTTTTAGCACTTTTTAATAGCTTTTAAAAAACAGACAGTAAAATTGTTTTGAAAAATGGGAAAGAGCCAAAACATAAGAAAACCTCTAAAACTGTAGCTGCCCTATAGAAAAGCTGTGGTAACTCTAATGCTGCACTCTCTCTCATTTGAACATTATTGAACAACTACTGAGGTTCTGTCACTTGACACACTACTCTCTCTCTAATGACACAGGAGTGATCCAAATCCTCCGTGCTCCTCCTATAACAGTTCTGTGTATGGAACTTCGTGCTCTTGATTTAAAGGAAAGCATTTATTGCCACAAAAGAGAGGAACCCAGGAATCCACAGGGAAATAAGTCTTCACCATCTTTGCTTTCATAGACCGATTCTCAGTTTGTAAGCACATTAGACCGTTGGAATGGGCTGCCCAGGGTGGTGGTGGAGTCACCATCACTGGAGGAAGAGACTGGATGAGGCACTTGATGCCATGGTTTAGTTGATTAGATAGTGTTGGATGATAGGTTGGACTCTGTGATCTCAAAGGTCTTTTCCAACCTGGCTAATTCTATTCTATTCCAGAGGTGAAAGGGATCTCTTTGGAAAAGACAACACCTCATCCTTTTTTCTTTCTCTTCTTGTGAGCAGATTCATAGAATTTCATAGAATGGTTTAGGTGAGAAGGGACCTTAAAGATCATCTAGTTCCAACCCTTCACCCATGGCAGGGACACCTTCCACTTGACCATCTTGCTCAAGGCCTCATTCATTCTGGCCTTGAACATCTCCAGGGAGGGGCCTCCACAACCTCCCTTGGTAACCTGTTGCACTGTCTCACCATCCATACTGTAAAAATTTTCTTTCTAATATCCAGTCTAAGTCTACCACCATCCAGCTTCAATCCATTCTCTCTCATTCTATCACTACAAGCCCTTGTATGGTCCCTTCCCAGCTGTCTTGTAGGCCCCCTTCAGGTACTGGAATGCTGCTACAAGGTCTCCCTGCTACAAGACCCTACTTGTTTTGCATTCCTTACAAACAGTCAGCATAGGTTGCTTTCTACTTAATTTTTCAAAGATTTAATCCCTCAGTGGAAGCTATCAGACCTCTAAACCAAAGATCCCCCATGAGCAAATCTGTTGCCAGAGCTCTTTAAATAGAAGAATGCTAAAAAACATAACATAAAAAATAAAAACAAAGTTTTGACTCCTGGCACAGTGCCTTAATGGAAAACTACCTTCTTGGGGCTTTAACTCATTCAAGCTGGAACATCCATGGTACTTTAGGCAGGGATGGAACATCAGGAAAGTGTTTGGGGAGAAAAACCAGACCTTTCCTCTATTCAACACCCTTCTCATGAAAAGCAATCTGCCCTTTGACAAAATCTCAGAAACAGGCTTGCTTGCTTGTTTCTTCTCAATTTCCATTTTATGGGAGAAATGGAATGCTCTGCAATGATGCAAACAGGAAAGGATTGCTCTCCAGAGAAGTGTGACTACTCTCTTTTAACAATAATAGAAAAGGCAAGCAATCTATGCAGCTACAAGAACACAATCCAGATTCTTAAACTGGATACACTCAGCTGCAAATTTGTCTGCTTCCATTCGGAGGTGAAACTCAATTCTCAGCCAAGGATTTCTTAAGGGACAGCATTTGTTCATACGGATCCAAGGTAAGAAATCAAGCCTGCATGTTCCTTCAATAATATTTTATTGAGATAGGCCACTGCTAACTGCACAATTCCATAAAGCAATGCTAATCATCTTGGCCTCCAGGAATGAAGCTGATTCATTTGCTTATCTAGATGGTGACTTGTGCATGTATAGATGGGAAAACAAAAGCAGAAAGATGAAAGCAAAGCTTTGTGGGGTTTGGGTGTAATTTACACCTCAAACACATCACACAGCATAACATTAGTACTGCAACTGCTATCAAATGTTCTTGAAAATGGTGACACCCAAAGCCTGATGCAGGGTTTCCTGTTTAATTACTACTTTCAGGCAGTGTATCTGAAAGTCACTAAAGTAGCAGAGTACTTTTCTCATTGAAGAATTAAAAAAGTATTTATTACAATGTAGACAGTACAAGCAGATACTGATTTCCCAAAACAAACAAAGAAAAGCAGACGCAGAAGAACTGTCTTTTAGAAGAAATGTATCTTAGTTAATTTCCAAAGGTGAAAACAGCAAACAATTACTAAAAAAGCACTTGCCATGCTATACAATGTTTCGGTAATGCCACAGCTTTGAAGTTAAACCCTATGCTAATGTCAAAAAAAGCATCTATTACGTCAGGAAAAACCCCCTCAAGATTCCTACCAGACACCCTTTCCAACTTTCTTTACTGATTTAAGAAACCACATTGCTCACCTGCTAAGAACTTTTGTATTAACTAGGCCAGTTCTAAAATACACCAAGCTATTGCTGTTTGTACATTTCACTTACTTGTAATTTCCTAGTTTCATAGTTTCATTCAGGGTTGGAAGGGACCACAAGGATCATCTAGTTCCAACCCCCCTGCCATGGGCAGGGACACCCCACACTAGATCAGGCTGGACAGAGCCTCATCCAGCCTGCTCTTAAACACCTCCAGGGACGGAGCCTTGACCACCTCCCTGGACAACCCATTCCAGGGTTTCACCACTCTCATGGTAAAGAACCTCCTCCTCACATCTAGCCTGAATCTCCCCACCTCCAGCTTCATTCCATTCCCCCTAGTCCTATCACTACCTGAGATCCTGAGAAGTCCTTCCCCAGCCTTCCTGTAGGCCCCCTTCAGACACTGGAAGGCCACAATTAAGTCACCTGGGAGCCTTCTCTTCTGCAGACTGAACAGCCCCAACTCCTTCAGTCTGTCCCCATAGAAGAGGTGCTCCAGCGCACTGATCATCCTTGTGGCCCTTCTCTGGACACGTTCCAGCACCTCCACATCCGTCTTGTAATAGGGGCTTCTATATATTTTCAGCACAACAGCTAGTTTTGTAAACTAATAACAAAAACGTGTCTATATTCAAGATCAAGAACTAAGATGCAGAGGTCCTCTGGAACTTCAAGAGGTGGAACAAAACTGAGGACCAAGATGGAGCTTTATCTGAAATCATATTTATGTTCAGTGACTTCTGTGGAAATGGTATTTGCCATTTCTGCATATAATACAAGCATCTGCCAATTTCTGCAATAATACAAGAACAGCTCAAGTAGAAAAAGACACAGCACCCAAGGCAATTTTGATTGTACCTTCTGAAGCCTAAATTCAGATTTGCAGTCATCAATCAACCCATTTTAAACAAGAGGTCCTTGAAAAAGAACACACCCCTCTAAATATTCCTGTCATTTTTCTTCCTCCTGCATCTGCAGTAGCAGATGAGTCAAAACCCAAATCACTTTATCCAGAAATTACTGTATGCTATTTTCCCACAGCAGGAGCAGCTATGTCACACTATGGTGCTACATGTGACTCTCTGGGCTTTTTTCTTATTGCTGCATAGCATGTATCTTTAAAACCTTTCAATGGGACAAGTCATCCAACTTATTTGCTGAACCTAAGTGGAAGAAAAATCAGCCTGTGTTATTTTTATATTAAAATATACTGCTGTCCCCATGTAATTTGCACATGATCTCACATTTTTCCACATTCTAAGTATCAAACAGCTTGTCTTTTCCTCTCTTCAAACATCATGCCCACCTCTTCCACAATGTCAAATCAAAAAGCAGTTCACTATTAGTGACGGATTGCCTTTACATTACAACAAAGCCGTTCTTTGGGCAGCATTAATTTGCATGTAAATTCATAAATGAAAAATTATCTCCACTCTGGACATCAGGGAATTTTGCTTGCTCGCCTTCTGGATGGAAAATTTTGCCAACCATCTATATTTCTCTGTAGGAGCCACGGCAATGTGTTCAAGTTATCAGAGCTGCAGAACTGCAATCACAGTTGTGGGCTTCAGCTCCCAAGCTTAGGGTTGTGCTAAGGGCTGGACAACAATATCTCACTTATCAGCATAACACTATCCAGTCCTAGTCAAAGGCTTTGAGTCCCTGTTGTTTTAGACAGTATAAATAGATTCACACAAGCCAAAATGATGAATATCTAATATGAAATATCACTTTTTAAAGCAGCAATAATAGGCAAAACCAAGTAAGCAGTAAGCGACATCTAAGGTCTTACTTACCATAAATTCCTGTTGAAATGCAGGGAAATGCCTGCAAAACAAATGAAAGAAAATAATCAGTGGGATTTCTGTTTGTTGTACTTGTTACCAAAACAAAAGGTATTGTAAAATGCCTGTTTCTCAACATCCAGAAATTACATGTTCTAGCCTTCACTATTACAGGTATTTCCAAATCGTTATATGAAACCTATTCTGTGTATTTCCCTTGCTGTCGTGTTAACAGGGCCGCATTCTTCTTCGCATCTTGAGCTATGAGCAACATGTGGACCCAGAATCATGAACTTGCCTTTTGAGCTAAAAAAAAATGAATACAATAAGCTAAAAAATAACACCATAAGATAGGGTGGTAAAAAAAATAAAAGACATCACATTCTTTGGGTAGAGTTGGAGAATGTTTCTTCTGTAGTAAAATAAACTTGGCCAACTTAAACCCTGCCCTCTCCTGCCTCTTTGATGTGTCCACGTTCACTACATCCTGCTTTTTGTTGTTGTTGTTTCAGAACCTTTCATTTTTAACCTCGGCTCTTTCAAACCTGTGGTTTTTATGGTGTGACCCAACAGAGCTGTGCTGGTGCAAGTCAAAGGTTTTCAAACTGCTGCAGGGAGAGGAACTAGAAAGTGCTGGGTGAGGGAAAGGAAAAAAAAAAAAAAAAGAGAGAGAGAGAGGAGAAGAAGATATAATTTTGGGTCAGCTTGGACACCAAATAAAATATATCATGCAACAAGAGATGGCTGTAGACGCTGTGCCAGCAAGAACAACAATTTCCTCTTCTAGCTCTATGTGATGTCTAGAGATTTGCATTTCTGTGAGCCGGAGTCAGTTTTCAACCACAAGAAACCAAAGCTGTGGTTTCACAAGAGAGACAATTTTCTTTGAGTGCAGTTGATATGTGATATCACCTTTTCCTCCCACCTTTGGACTGACAGCAAACAGCTCAAAGGTACAAGCGCACCTGTGACCGAAGTCTCAAATATCAACCCTCAGGCTCCCTCCAGATCCCCTGGCGATGAGTCATCATCCAAAAGAAAGGAATTCTTCTTTACTTAATCACACAGGAAAACATTATTCAAAGCTAATGCTTGCTTTATATTTAACCAGGGAATTAATTAGGGAATGGTGATTAAGAAGGAGAGGTCTAATGGAAAGAATATATCCTCCCCTCCCTTCTGCAAATACTTAAGTGGGGGAGAACTACAGTCTCGTTCCTTCTCACAAGCACTACAATTTACATCCTGAAAAATACTTAGCTTTGTAGTTTGTACCCAATAAATCACAACGAATCAGCTCTTTAAGGAAACGAGGAATGGAGTAGAAAAAACACCCAACACACAATTACAGAGCTCAGGCTGAGGTGGCAACAGATGCTCCAGTAGTAAGAGGGAGGCATAACGGATGATTTTGTCCAGTTAAGTAGCAGATCTTAGAATTTACCACTTATATTCAGAGAATTGCTCCAAATAAGTGTTTTGTTTTCCATTCTTTTCCACAACCTAAGTAACAGCACATAATTTAGATCCTCTGGGAACAAGAATCAAAGAATTCGAGGTCCTTTCTCTTACTGGTCCCATAATTCAAAGCAATGGGGAAGGGCCCTGCAGCACCTCTGAAATCCTATTGGTCCTACAGCTTCTTGGGCAGCACCATACACAGTACCTACAAGATACAGCACCCGTGACTTCAGCTCCCCACACATGTGTTAAAGCTACCTGCCTGGGGGACCACAGGTTGGGGTGGCTCTGCAGCCCCTGGGCAGCAAAAGATCAGCATGCACCAGTTTGCCCAACATTGCTGCAGATTGATCACTTGCACAAAGCAAAGGGTATTTGGCTGTCATGGTGTTCAAACAAGACATCTCCTTAAAGCCCTGACAGTGGTGATCCTGAGGGATTTACAAACCAGCCACTGCACTATGGGATGGGCTCAGTGCATGCTGTCAAGATCTTGCACCACAGCTGTGTTTACTGGGTGCCTGAAGGGAAGCCTGCAGGCTCCAGGGAACCGGGCTTCCTTTCCAGCTTTGCTCAGAAAAGAGAAGATTAGACAACTGCATTTTCAGCATTGCATGGCAGGCCCTGTCGCATTTGTTCATCTCCATTCGCAGAACACACTGCTCTGAGGCTGTTTAGCAAGCTTTGGCTAACAATTTGTGTGCTGTGCGTGTTTCTGAATACCTACTTCAAAATTACTGCATAGACACATCATAATCATTGCCTTGCTTTCAGTTTCTGTCATGCAGCTGAAACATATCTGAATGGAGCTACATGAGTGTGTAAAATCCCATCAAAACCCTTCCAAATACCAGTTGGTCCCATAACTTCCATGAGCTCTGCCCTCTCCCTCATTCAGAGATCATCACAGCATATAACCAGCAGATGTTATTTCATAAAATGTGACAGTGCTTTTAGTCATTCAAGAAAGGCCCATGCCCAAGATCACATATTAACTGTGTTTTCCCTTGGCTCCTAGGGAGACAATTTAGTCTAGAGGCCAGGTTGAAATTGCTGACAGAGCAGTAATGGGGATCTCACAGCACGGATACCAACATACTACAATATTTGGCTTATGGACAAAAGATGTTAAGGTTTCTGACCTTCTCTGTGCGTAATAATTTCTTAATTATATATATGATTTCAATAAAAATTCAATTTCACAGCAGGAAACATACATTCCTATTTCTATGATAAAATGTTTCTCATCTTAATCTGTGGCTGCTAACTGCTATTTATTGACTAACCCTCAATTTTTCACTACTGAAATCTCACGTTTGTGTTACTTCAGGGCTAACAACAAATGCCTCCCTGATAGCAATCAAAACAGATACAGCTCTGGAGTACACAAATAGTAATGGTGAGAGCTTCCTACTACTACATTACTGCCATCATCTAGAGGAAAAAAAAAAGAGGCTAAATTTAATCAGCTGTGTGAGTACTGTAAGACTGGAATTGATTTAATTCCTCTAGGAGAGGATGTGGGCGCTCAGCCTCTGGTACTTTTTGATCTAATGTTTCTTTACTAAGGCTGCAGCAGCAGTGCTAATTAGGATGGAATGTAATGCAGTTTCATGAGGAAAATTTACAATAGTCACCATGTGGAGGCCAAGTTGGACTCTTAGACATTTCAATAAGAGGGACCTGGGTATTTAAATACTTAAGGGCTTATCTACAACAAGGGGTTCTAGTTCACACTGAGCTGCAATGTATTAACTGTTATACATTAGATGAATACAATTGCTGTGTCTACATGACCAGATGCCTCCTCCTGCAGTACTAATAATTGCTTCCACAGAGCAAGGACTTTCTTCAAATTAAGTGCTCGGCGTTCTGCACTGGCATCCCAGTGCCATTTCTGCCACAACCAAGCCACATACAAGGTAAGCATTTTTCTTCCAGCACATAACACAGCAGACAAAAATAACATCAAACACAAATTTCTTTTCATCACCTCATGAAGCAGATTAAGTAATACTCCCAGTTGAAAGCTGTTCTTCCTATGCAACTTGCATTACTGAAGCTTTACAAAGAACTCACAAACTTTAAAGTAAGTTTTTCTTTGTTTGTTAACTAAAATTGTTAAGTAAAAACAATTTTTAACTGATGGTCCAAACAAGCCAAACATCCTAATATCACTAGGTTGAAGGTAGTTAAATGTGTTACTCACAAAAAAACTTCACACAAACAAAGAAACCACCACACACCAAAACAAACCCAGCACAATCTTCTTCAGCAAGTTCAAGATAACAAACGTTGCTCTCAAGGGAAAAAAAATGGCCATGCACTTTATGCTTTCTTTGACTTTTATCTTGGTCTCTCACCGCTTCCAACATCACAGAGGAAAATCTTGCATCTGACCAAACTTGAGTATGTTAAAAAGGACAATTGTTCTTAGCATCTTGGTTTGGAGGAGCAGTATTGGAACTTTGACACAGCAAACATGCTCCATACACCTTCAGCACTCTGGGATCTGTGATAGAGGCATTTTGTTAGAGGAGGTTCACAAAACTAACAATGGGAAAACACTTCATTCCACAAACAGCTACTTCTTTCCAGAAGCTGCCTCTCCACCTCCCTCGTCTTTTCCATTAACTGAAGTACCAGCCAACCTCCTGCATCAGCTTAAGTTGGGCTACTTCCCCTCCCTTGTCAGATTCCTCCAGAGCCTGGGTACCTCTACATGTTCCTGAACTACCTGCCTTTATCCCCTCAACATTGCTAGTTGTGTGTTCATGGACTCTCTTTCTGACTTTCTGCATCCTATATGCCAGCAAGTGGGCTGTTGCTCCAGATCTTGGCTTCAAGTACTGCACCAGTGAAACTGTCTTTTCCACAGTGGCTAAGAAAACAATATACAGTTGTTTCTCTTTGACTGCTCTTTAAAGGACCAAAGCCAATTAACTTGCCCTTCACTTTAAAACATTACCATTCACAGCACCTTGGCATCATTAAGAAACTGCAGAAGCACTAATACCCAAGGAAAGACCTGAAGCTCCATAAACCCAAGTGCCAAAACACTCTCCATGGCAGGTAAGGAAAAACTTGAATCCTTGCTTCAATAGAAGAATGCCCCACTCCTGCCACCTGAAGAACATGACCTGTGCTCTCTCACAGTACCTCAGTTTATTATTTTTAAAGTTGGACTGAAGTTTTCATTTTTCAGCTTCCTTCCTTCATCAAAATATTCCAGCAAGGTGAGTTCCTCTGTGCAGTAGTTGCACAGAAGTTGCACCATGAGCACCTTTGCCAGATTGTTTGTCCTACAGTTGGCAATTGCCTCATGAACTGAAGTGGCAGGTGAGTGGGCAGAGAGAAAATTGCTTGTTTAAGAGCAGCCCTGACAACACTGCTCTGCTGTGATTCACGAAGGTGAATGCCAGGGGACTCTGCAGAGGTAAAGCAGAGAGTTACAAGGTAAAGCTGCCTATTCCAGAATGAGCTCTGCTGCATGAAGTACAATACAGGACTTTTCAGACCTTGAGTTCTTGTGTGTGCTTTCATGAACTTCACTGTAAACAGATATACATTTGTCATAAATTTATGGAACACTTCAGTTCTAATTTCCTTGGCAATTTACTAGATCTATGAATTGTCATTACTGCCCAAAGTCCATGCTCTCCTCCAGGAAAAGAAGTGAACCAACGTGTTTAGATAGCACACTATGAATATATTTTTAATTACAACACCAAAAACCTGAGTCCTGTGCATCATGACAGGGTGAAGTGCTGTTTTAAGACTGTGGCACAGCACTAAGAAAGCCAAGTATCAGCTGAACCTCAAAGTAAATCAATTTAGTGGTTTGAATAATGAATAATTTATTTTCACGAGATTTTATGATTTTAATTTAGTGGATAAAGAGGTGTAGTGGGAAACAGAGGACATTTTTGGGGTGCTACAATGGCTGGGAATATACAGGACCTCATCCAGGGAAGATGGGAGAGAGCTCAGAGTGTTTTGACACAATCACATTGGGTTTTTCATTTCCTATGTTTGCCCATTGATGTGCATTTTGTAGCCCTCACCACCCCAAGGTATTGCTGACATTTGGAGATGAATTACAGTTGTCAGGCTGGAATATGAAACTGCAGAGAAAGCATTGTCCTGAATGAACTTAGTGAAAATATTTCAGTTCTTTTAGTGGCAGAAAATGATATTTAACCATCAGTTGCACATGCACTAGTCTCATTGTAATAATTATTTCCAAGGTACAAGCAGAAGGATTTGAAACTGGAAACTCTTCAAGCTCATCCATGCCCATCTCGGTGGCTTCCAGCTGGACAGCTGGTATACACAAAGATAACATCAGATATGCACAACAGTACCACTGCACAAGCATTTCAGTACAGCATTAATACCAGGACTCACAGTCCCATTTTAGATTAAATCATCTTTTGTGCAGACACTAACTTGTGGTATGCAACCACAAGTAGCATCATCTACACCCACAGCTCAACAAAGGGATGATCTGTAGAGCTGAGGGACAGTGAGAGCGACCTAAGTGCAGTAAGTAACCATCCCTAAATCTAGCATCAACCACTGCAAACTCCAGGAAAAGCAGCAAATTACTGCTCCTTTCCCTTGTCATGACTTTTAATTTGCCCTAACTCAAATTCTGTGAGCCTAAACAATCTGAGCCCAGTTGCAGCATTATATTCCAATGTTCCTCAACTAACTTCAATATCAGCTGCACTGACAGAATAGAATAGAATAGAATAGAACAGAACAGAACAGACCAGACCAGGTTGGAAGATACCTTCAAGATCATCACATCCAACCTATCATCCAACACCACCCAACCAACTAAACCATGCAACCAAGCTCCCTGTCAAGTCTCCTCCTGAACACCTCCAGCGATGGTGACTCCACCACCTCCTTGGGCAGCCCATTCCAATGGGCAATCACTCTCTCTGTGTAAAACTTCCTCCTCACCTCGAGTCTAAACCTCCCCTGGCGCAGCCTGAGACTGTGTCCTCTTGTTCTGGTACTGGTTGCCTGGGAGAAGAGATCAACATCTGCCTGTCTACAACCTCCTGTTGATCAGCCAAAGCTCCTAGAAAATTTGATGCCTTAGATGCTTTCCAAAGCTACATGCATCTAACTTCAAAAAGCTCAATGAAACTACAAGCTTCAGGGTCCAATGTGCTTTTTAAGCTGCACAAGATATTCACATACACATTGGAGACATCAGTAACATGAAACATTGAGTCAAATGTCACTACTTCTAGCAGATCAAACTTATAAACCAAACCATTTTTTAAATTGCTAACACCAGCCTGCTGCCTTTTACAAATCCTTATGCTATTATTTGGAAGCAAGATAAAAGAAAAACTTACATTATTTCCCTAGCAATCTCCTGCCAGAAATTCTCTATTTGCCATCATTGTGAACTGTAATCCAACAAACAGCAAGTTTTGCAAGTAACTATCGTTCAAACAACACTAATAGAAAACTGTAATGCAATTCCATATCCTGAAAATGAAGGAAGAATAATTTACATGGAAGAACTGAATATGAGAATGTCTAAACTCAGTTTTCATTACAGACCCTATTTGCATGTTTATTAATTTGTCCTTAAAGAATACCAAAGTGATTATTGTCTCCAAAAAATGAGTCTCTTGAATACGGCAGATCACACATAAACCTCTATACACTCGCAAGAGATTCCTCATTCACACGCTGGCAAGTTTATGAGCTACTACCCACAGCTGGTGAGCACAGTCAGAAATGCAGGGGAATTTTCTGGTAGAAACATCAGCGTCCAGCTATTTTACACACCTTAAAGTTCGCATGCCAGCTATGTGAAGGTTCTCAAGGGATGCTGATAGATGACAAAAGACTGATCAAGCAAGTACAGCTGAAGTTCAGATTCATAGTTTCATAGTTTCATTCAGGGTTGGAAGGGACCACAAGGATCATCTAGTTCCAACCCCCCTGCCATGGGCAGGGACACCCCACACTAGATCAGGCTGGACAGAGCCTCATCCAGCCTGCTCTTAAACACCCCCAGGGACGGGGCCTCGACCACCTCCCTGGACAACCCATTCCAGGGTCTCACCACTCTCATGGTGAAGAACCTCCTCCTCACATCTAGCCTAAATCTCCCCACCTCCAGCTTCATTCCATTCCCCCTAGTCCTATCACTACCTGAGATCCTGACAAGTCCTTCCCCAGCCTTCCTGTAGGTCCCCTTCAGATACTGGAAGGCCACAATTAGGTCACCTCGGAGCCTTCTCTTCTGCAGACTGAACAGCCCCAACTCCTTCAGTCTGTCCTCATAGGAGAGGTGCTCCAGCCCTCTGATCATCCTTGTGGCCCTTCTCTGGACACGTTCCAGCACCTCCACATCCCTCTTGTAATAGGGGCTCCAGAACTGGACACAGTACTCCAGGTGGGGTCTCACCAGGGCTGAGTAGAGGGGGAGGATCACCTCCCTCGACCTGCTAGCCACACTTCTCCTGACGCAGCCCAGGATCTGATTGGCTTTGCGGGCTGCAAGTGCACACTGAGAGCTCATGTTGAGCTTTGTGTCCACCAGCACCCCCAAGTCTCTCTCTTCAGGGCTACTTTCCAGCCAGTCACTGCCCAGCCTGTATTTGTGCCTGGGATTGCCTCGACCCAGATGCAGGACCCTGCACTTGCTCTTATTGAACTTCATGAGGTTGGCTTGTGCCCACCTCTCCAGCCTGTCAAGGTCCCTCTGGATGGCCTCCCTTCCCTCCAGCGTGTCTGCTGCACCACACAGCTTGGTGTCATCAGCAAACTTGCTGAGGGTGCACTCAATGCCACTGTCCACGTCACCAATGTGAAAGGTCCTTTCTGTACTGTGGCTCAAGACCTTTCTATGCACCTTCATTTACCAAAATTTATATTGCACAGTTGTAGGACAGTAGCTTTAGCAAATGATGAACAGTGCTAATTAAAACAAAAATCTGACAGCTGGGTGGCAAGTGATTACTGAGAGAGAGGACCTGTCACAACGCTACCAAAGGCTGGCTGAAGGACTCCTATTTAGTAAAAATAACTTGCAACAAGCATATAGAGCACATCATAGTATCTCAGAAAACACAGAAGTCCAGAACAAATGGGTGTCAATTTCTGAGAGGACCTCTACACATTTCCCCTCCTGGTCACTCCTAAAGACTGCTCCAGATAAATATTTACCACAGAGACTGCAGGTCTGTTTATTTACACAAAAGAGAAGTTACTGAGAGAGGTTAAAAGGGCCAAAAGAAGATCTTTAATACTTCCTGTTAACCAAACTAAACAGATCAAGGGGCTGTGGTCAGGGGAGATCTTCCTTTGATGATCTGTCTGCCACAAGAGCCGAAATGTTCTCATTGTCTCATCTTATATAATTTGCGAAAATTCAGTTTAGTTTTTGCTGAAATAATTAGACAACTTCAACCAAAGCACATTCACTCAATAAGAACATGGGGGGAAAAAAATACTAAGGAATTCATACTATGATTTGCAAATTATTTTTAGCTGCTGTGCATCCTAACTGTACATGAAATTAAAACAGATTTTTGAAGAGCAGCTGCTGTGGTGAGCTAAGCAAGATTGTAGAGCACTGAATTAACTTGGGATTCATTACTTGAGAAATTTCACCAAAGTTTTATTTTACACTTTTCAGATTTATTATCTTTCAGTAATTAAAAGTGATAGCTCAATTAACTGTCTGGGTAAAGACTTGGGTTGAAAGTTGGTCAAACACCTTTCCCTAAGTACAAAGTCAGTTGTGGGGTGGGGGCTGTCGGTTCATATTCTAAACTATTTGGGCATTTGCAGTTAGACTGAAAAAGCCCTATCTAGAAATCCCCAGAAATGAAATGGTATGCTTCAAACAACTGCAGAATAGCTGAGGTTGGAAAGCACCTCTAGACTTGCCTAGTGTAACCCACCTGTTCAAAGCAGGGCCACTTAAAGCTGGTGGCCAGGATCACAGCCAGTCAGGCTGAAATGTCTCCAAAGGTGAAGACTCCGCTACCTCTATGGGTAACTTGTTCTGCCGCTCGGCTAACCTCAGAGTAAATATGTGATTTCCTATGTTTAAATGATTTTCTGTATTTCAGTTTGCACCCACTGCCTCTTGTCCATTCATTGAGCACCACTGAGAAGAAGTACTCGGCACTACTCCCATCCATCAGGCATTCATATGCATTGATACCACTGAGCTTTCTTTTCTCCAGGCTGAACGGCCTCTCAGCGCCTCCCTTCTTTGGAACACAGTCCAAGCCTTTACTCGTCTTTGTGGAGCTTCACAGAAGTTGCTCTATTATGTCCATGTTTCTCTTCTACTGGTGAGCCCAAAATTGATCAGCTCTCTTGACCTGCTGGCAACAGTCTTCCTAGCACAGCCCAGGAGGCTGATGGCTTTCTTTGCCTCAAGGATGTGTTGCTGGCTCATGGTCAACTTAGTGCCTATTAGGATCACCAGGGCTGCCTCTGCAGAGCTGTTTTCCGTCTGGTCACCCCTCACAGCATGTACTAGTGCATGGGACTGTTCCCTGCCAGGAGCTGGATTTAGCATTTCCCTCCTTCACAAAGGAAAGAGGGAAACGCAAAGTGAAGTTCACGAGGTCCCTTCAGCTCAAATCTTCTGCCTGTAGGGACGCCTCTGAAAGGCAGCAAAACCATCTGGTGCATCAGCTGCTCCTCCCAGCTCTGTATTGTCTGAATATTCCCTGGGGTGCTTTCTGCCCCATCACTGAAGTTGTTAAGGAAGACACTGGCCCCACTACCAGCCCCTGGGGTATGCTACTAGTGACTGGCCTCCAGCTGGACTTTGTGCCACTGGCCACAAGGCTTTAATCCCAGCAGCTCAGCCAGTTTTCAATTTGATGCTCACAGAGGAAAAAAAAAAAATTGACAAAAACATAAAAATTGGGTTTATAAGACAGCATCTGCCTAGGATGTTCAGAAGCCATTGCAGTTGAAACACCAATTAAAGCAGCAAAAGCAAAGATGATGAGGAGGAAAGAATAAAACATCAAATGAGAACTTAGAAGAGATTTATAGTTTTTTCATATATCAACCCATGCCAAAACAGGCTTGAAATGAACAACAAACTGGGTTTGAACCACATCTGTGACATGTTTTTAGCCCCAGCAGAGAACAGTTATGAGTTTCCTCTATGCCAAAAAGCAAGAAATTTAAAATCCTCTTGCCTTTTTCAAAAAGAGTAACAGACATTCAACCATGCACCCCATACTGCAGCAACCTCTTGGCACTGCAGAGCATGGAGCAGTTGCTAGGTTTGCTTCTAGACTCTCTCAGCTATCAGCGTCTAATCATTCTGTGAAATGCTTGAATGTGCAACTTCCTTCACAAGAACACTGACAGAGCCCTTATTGCTTTTTTTAAATTAAGGGTACTAACTATTTAATTGTACTCACTTCCAAACAACTGGCTTCATTTTGGGATTCCAGTTCTTTAGCCCCATATAATCCATCTTTATAGCAGCATTTGGGCATTTTACCCCTACCAGCATATTTCTACTCACAAGACCCTGCAGGACCCGCTGACTTCATCTGACATGTGTATCGCTAAGAGGAATGCTAAGATCCCCAGCTTCCTCTCACTTAAGCCATTTTGAGACTGGACTTCTGGCCTGAGGTTCTCTGTAGAGTTAATAAAGAGGGTAATTCAGCTCTTTCAGGTCAAATTAATGGCTCTCATGGGGAATTGCTGACTACAGCGTGGAGCTAGATACCCAAACTACATTCAGGTGAAACAAATCTCTCCCTGAGCATAGGAAATCAGGCATGTTTGCCAGAAAGCACATTCAGGAACTCTCTTTCTCTTGAGTCCTAACCACAGGAATAGTCTTTCCACTGATTCAATATAAAATGACTTCTAATGGAAAATTATGGGTCAAGATTCTCCAGCATCATGAGATCATCCTGGAGGGTAGCTAGACTCACAGATGTGATGGCTAAGGAGAGGATTGAAACAGTCCAGGAAAAGGTCTGTCTGGCACAGTCCTGCCTTACATAGAAATACACACAGTCCAGCACTCAGTAGGCACCTCCAGGATAGCAAACACACTGCACCCAGTTTCTTAAAGGGGACTATTTAGGAACTACACAACATCTTTACTCTTGTGCACTAGTCTCATTACCAGGAGCACAACTGGGAAAAATCAGGTCTGCTGGCCCCAGCTCAGGCTTCTGGTAGTGCCCAGGGTGACTTCCACCACGAAGGCTGCAACTGCTGAAAGGTGCTCAGACCACAGAGATATGAGCAGCTTGACTTGGGCCCATGCAGGCTGGTTATGAAAGGACACAGCTAATGTTTCCAGCATACAGGTAATTATATTTACTAATATGTCCCTAATGACCTCAAATTCAGTGTGCGAGGCCTTGGTTCAAATCAGTGTTGTGCCACATCTGCAGATCAATGCTAGCTTTACATTTACAGTATTTTCAAATGAAAAGAAAAAGGAATAAGAACACACAAGGCTATATTAACATAAGAACATCAGAAAAGAGACACTCAGGGACAAAAGTATTTACTCTCTGCCACGACAAGAACTGCTTAACCCTTAACACTAGGTAAGCATGTCCTTTCTGCTTCTTCTAGACCAACAAGCCAAGGTAATACCACTGCACCTTTAGTGATTCAGATCTGAGCCGACCTTGCAAGAAAAATCCATTAAACTACATTAACACAGTACTGAAATCTTTTTCTGACAACCAAGAATAATGAGGTAAATTAAGGGCAGATGGATGTTGAGGTTTTCCTCTACATGTCCTTAATTTTGTAGGTTTTAGACATACTGTCTCCCAAACCTCGGTGCAATTTTAGTTTTACTGTTTGTGATATTTATAGCTCCCATTTATATAAGTAATATGTAATTTTAATGCAGGTCTAATAGTTCCAACTGCCATTGACACAGAGT
Source organism: Melanerpes formicivorus (assembly GCF_026170545.1). Taxonomy (NCBI): domain Eukaryota; kingdom Metazoa; phylum Chordata; class Aves; order Piciformes; family Picidae; genus Melanerpes; species Melanerpes formicivorus. Next base: position 5,007,568 of record NW_027142377.1, read on the forward strand.
GTAAAATGAAAAAGGAAGGATACCTTGTTGAGTAAGATGCTATTTTATTTCCTTCCTTCCACCTTAGCCACCGAGATACAGCGAGCTAGTGCCTTATTTGGATTCCAACCTTGCCAAAAGCATCAAAGATCCTCCCAGGTGAAGAGGAGCAGGGCTATGCAATTGATCTCCCCTAACCTGTAACGTCTGTGTCACTCTGGTCCAGGGTGAGCAACTGACATGCATGTTTCTTTTTGAGAAAGGTAAAAGAACCGCCTTGAAGAAGTACATGATGATGAAAGGTAGGAGACAGGAGTAGACCTTGAGAAATGTCAAGGGAGATCACAGTCAAAATTGCCTTCTTTGTCCAGAATAAATAACAGCAGTTGTGGATTACATGACTGTAATTCTGTTGAGGAGGTCTGGCAACATAAATCACAATGAAGACAACTTGAGACTCTTTTTAAAGACCAAGGAGGTTATTTGTAATTTTGATCTTATTTTCTACTGTCCCCAGGCAGTGTCTCTACAGATGTTTCTATGGCTATTGTGACTCTCCTCAATGCAAGCCCTATGAGGAGAAGCTGAGGGAGCTGGGATTGTTTAGCCTGGAGAAGAGGAGGCTCAGGGGTGACCTCATTGCCCTCTACAACTACCTGAAAGGTGGTTGTAACCGGGAATGGCTTGCTCTCTTCTCCCAGGCAACCAGCACCAGAACAAGGGGACACAGTCTCAAGCTACGCCAGGGGAGGTTTAGACTCAAGGTGAGGAGGAAGTTCTTCACCGAGCGAGTCGTTCGTCATTGGAATGGGCTACCCAGGGAGGTGGTTGAGTCACTGTCCCTGGAGGTGTTCAAGAGGAGATTGGTCGTGGCACTTGGTGCCATGGTCTAGTCATGGGGTCTGTGTTGATAGGTTGGACTCGATGATCCTCAAGGTCCTTTCCAACCTAAGTTATACTGTGATACTGTAACGCAGTATTTCCCAACTCCCTATTTAGTCTCTGCTACCACCCCACTCTAGCTTCTCCTGTTCTATCCTTCTCTCCATCCCCCCCAACAACAGATTGCTGCCATTCACCCTGTTCTGAATTCACTGCTTCCATTATCACTTCCCTTACAGCTGTGGCACATCTGCTTTCAGATCCACTTTATGATTTTTCCTAAGGCCTTGCAGCCCTGCCTTGCCTTCAGCACCACTAGGGCGCCTGTGCATGGAGAGCTGCAGCTACAAGAATCTTGTTACCATCTGCGGCTTGATTCAGAGCCAGTGCAGGCATCAAGAAACCCTTAGTTTGAACTGCAATACAAATCTTATTTCCACCATTTCTCCTGTTTCAAACTGCTGTTGAATGATGCCCATAAACAAGTCAAGCTGCACCAGCACCAATATTGCCCAAAACAGGTCAATTACTGTGGATGCCTTATTCCTGGTAGAGTGGGACTGGTTCACTAAATGGAAACCAACACACTGTCTGAAAGAAAGTTTGGGGGAGAAATATCAGCAGCAGCATGTTCAACAGGGCACTCAGAAAATGACAAGTCCTGATGAAAAGTCAGTCTAGGTTTGCAGATTCTGACATGTTTCTTCATTCTGAGTAGCCCCAAAAGCGTTTCGATCAAGTTGAACAAATCTGCATAATGTTTCACTTGGCATCAATAATTGCGTCAGGATATGTTTCAATTAAACTACAAAGCCAATGAACGAAAGGCCATCACAGACATTGGAAAAGTTAGGATAAAGCCTAACAAGCAAACAAAAAAACCCAAAACTTGCAACAACAAACTCCAAAAAACCAATTGAGCAAGACCCCCAAACAAAACAAAACCGCAACAAAAACTGAGAACGTGTGGATTTTCTTTAAGTTCTTCCAGCTCCCATTCTCTCACAGATATTTATGCTTTCTTTTATTCTTTCTTTCAGTAGGTTCTCCTCAAGAAATACAAGGTTAATAATTTTTAACGGAAGCATGACTTCAATTTCTTAAGTCCTCCTGTTTAACATAATGATCCAGACAGATTTTTTTTCCCCCCATTGGACTCAAGTAACACTTGCTGCCTTGTCAAATTCTCCCTGTTTCCACCTGTTTTGTATGGAAATAACTGGTAGGTATATTTTCAAAACAGTAGAATAGCAGCAACACCAGAGTAAAGGCATAAAGATTTCTCTCCTTTCTAAAAAAAAAAATTACTTTTTTTTCCCAAATGAAGATAACTGCACAGAGTAATCAAAACAGAACAGTAAAATATAGCTGTTGCTTTGATTTCCCTGTCTTTCCTGCTTGAGTTGCCCTCAGATGCCCTTTTCATTTAAAAAGGGGAAAAAAAAAAGGCATATTGAGAACTTTGTGCTGCTGCTTTCATTTTTTTTTTCTCCTTAAAGGAAAGACAGACATGAAAAGGTCTAAACCAGAGAGGCATTATTATTCAAGAAACGTTATAAGGAACGACCATTTGCATTACTAACACTTTACCAGTCATGCAAACCATTTAGTGTGAGAGACAAAAGCAGCATATATACATCTAAACAGCTATGTATGTCAAAGAGATACCAGTTCTGGAGAACAAATACAGCATACAGAGGAAGTGGGGGGCGGGGGAAAAGCTCAACCAAACACAACAACAACAAAACCACCACCACAAAAAAGAATTCCAAAGCTATGAGGAAAATCAATTCAATTAAGAACTTGCATTTGTGGGTGGTAAAGGTTTAAGAAACAGGTTTTATAATTTCTCATTTTCAAATACTTGGAAAAGAATTAAGAAATAACTGAGAGGCTGTGTACCATGTGCTATAGTAAACGGGAAATGTTAGTATTAAGGCCCCAGCTCTTCTTTCCCTCTTTTCTCCAAGCTTCCATTGATTTCAGTAGAGAGTTCTGCACATGCAGGGACTCCAAAACGGGGCTCTAATTGCTGGTGTTTTCAGCCTGATGCTCAGGCATTAACATGGAGAAATTTCCATTTGTGCTAATGGAATGTGTATGGCCAACGCTACTTGTTTTGCTTCCTAAGCGTATTCCCCTGGTTCTTGTTCTTTTGAGATCTGCTTCAACAGCACACTTCTGTCTTGCATTAAAATACAGTTATGAAATTCATAACTAAGCAGTGCTTTAAACCATATTGTTTAATCTATGACTTTTCCTCTGACAAGTGTGAAAACGTGTGCAGTATGACAGAAGGTTTGCTGTAGTAATTGCATGTTGTGATTGAATGATAGAGTAACAACCACGGAAATAACTGCCTTGCTGAAATTGCTGCAGAAGGTAAGTTGCTCCTGTACAGTTTTAACTTATGCACCATCTGTTTTGCCAGTCCTTTAAATGTTCCTTTAACTAGTTAAGGGATTTCACTGTTATTTGTACAGGCATTGCCACACTTTCTTTGACCTTTTTGCACATCATACTTTGGAAAGAGTGTCTCTCTGTCCCTTTCTGTACCCTGTCCCCTCAAACCCTACTGTGCTCACCTCATTCATCTGCCACCCACATCAGACAGACCTACCACCCGTGTTTTCTAAATTGCTGCCACAACAACTAGCAAAGAGGAGAGTAGATATGGGCAAAATGTGTAGGTCCTTTTAAGTATTTTTTCCAGTAGATGGAGACACATCCACAAAGTGTTTATTCCCCTAAAAGCTGACATTATTAACCATCAGCTCAAGAATAAGGCAATATTCCAAAATGATTATTGTAGTCAAGATTTACCCAGTTGTGAGAGAAGAACTATATTTAGATGATACTCACAATGTAGATTTGGAATTAAAAATGCTAAATCATTTGCAGTGAAGCACTAAGTAACACTACATGAAACTTAATAGATGATCAAGACTTCAATTCTATATTAAATACACCCAAACAGCTGAAGGTAAAAAACTTTCAGGTGAAGCATATGTATTGTCCCCTTTACATATCAGCAAAACTCTACAAGGAAATAATCAACACAATAAAACTCTGAATTGTAGTGTGGCACACAGTGACAATACATTACATTACAACAATAAGAACCGAGGCTCCTTCAAATCAAACTTGTAGATGGACAAAAATTTAGGGGATATCAAATGAAACCAGTGTGTGGTAAGTTCAAAACAAACAACAGGAAATGTTTCTTCACACAAAAGAGAAGAGTTTATGGAAGCTTAAAATCAGTGTTACTAATTCACCTAAGAAAAAGCAAATGAGGGATAAAAAGCATGAGGATAAAATCTGTGGATCAAAGTCCCTGAGCAATGAAAAGCCAGGGCTAGGAAAGTCTTCTGACACCTGCTATGAAAGACTTGCTCAGTTGTTCCACTCCTCTCTAAGCATAAGTTCTTGGCCATGGCAAGGGCAGGGCACCAAATGCGACAGACATTTGGTCTGTCCCAGTGTGGCCCTTCACACAGCATCTTCAGTGAGCTTTCTACATAGTTACTGAGATAATTACTGATAAGGGGGCAAGAGGAGGGGAATTTTGCTAGGCTAAAGGCTGTGAAAATAACAAATTGCATCAGAGTAATAATTGCCAAATAGGAGGAGAGCCACTAAAGCAGAAAACAGCAAAGGTAGCTCAGGTATACAGAGCTCATGGTGCTGCTGGCATGCCACCAATGGTTGAAGGGAATGACACATTGGCCGGCCACCAGCTAGTGCTGACCACACACTCTTCTGCTCCAGTGACATGAAACCCTTACTACTCAGCAAACATCTCCTTGTCCTTTTACCAAGTCTTCACAGTGTATGTCAGAATCAGACACAGCCTAAAAAAAGACCTAAAAAAGATATACAGGTGTGGGATTGTTGCAGCACCTTTTTGCAAGGGGAAGGAATGTCCCCATCACATAAAAGCAGCCCACCAACCTCCCCTGCCCTGCCCATGATACGGGGTTTTGGAGAGCAAGCCTTTCATCCTATTCTCTGCCATAGGATGTCCTTTAGAGCAACCCCCACTTGGAAAGAAGGTGGAACACATGGGAGTACCAGTGCAATATGCTCTTACTTCCCTGAGCAAGAGCAAGGAACATGTAGCACACAAGCCATTGTGAACCGTAAAAAGGACTACTGACCCTCCACATTATTGCTGAAGGTGTCTCCAGCCACAAAAAAAGCCTTTTCAAGTCCCCTGTGAAGACTTTGTCTCTTTGCCCTTCATTTTTTCTTCCCAATATGATGTTGTGGGAGAGTTTATGAAAGAATCTATCCCTCCCAGTGAACAGTTCTCCAAAACAGGGAAGTAAAATACTACATTGGCTGATGTAGTTACAGTTGTCTTGCTTTATGACAAAGTACCTATGGGTAAAAGACATGTTATAGACTTTCCTTCCAGGAACATATTAAACACATACATTGTCATGATATTGTAAATATTTAACATATCTTTTACTACTTCTGCTACATCACTTCTCTTTTTCTTTTTGAAATTCAGTGTCCCAGCTGATATCACCATTCACATCATCCACTCTCCTGAAAAAAAAACCCAAATAACCAAAAACAACAAGCCACATCCCTGGACACATCATCAAAGCTGAGCATTGCATTTGCCTTCCCAGACAGCACTGCTTTCAAGAAGTCATCTAAAAATACTTTCAGTACTTTTTTTTTCCTCCCAAGGAGATACAACTAATTAAGAACTCAACCAGGTTTTAGACATTTACATGATTCCACTGCAGATTCTGCAATCTTTATCTAAAGTCTTTTAACTTTATACATAATGTCAGTCACTCTGAGTCATCATCAAATTATAGCCCTCTTTACTGCACTGCTGGAACACATGGAACAAAACTGGTCCTCACACTGCTTCCCCTAGTAATACTGTTAACCTCTTTCATCAAGAGAATGGCTTTTTTATTCTTTGTATTCATTTCTCATCTGCTAACTGATTTTAAATCATGAATCCAAAGGGCTCTCATCTTCCCCATCTGTGGTGGTTTTAGGCTGTGCCTCCAAACTTGAGTTACAGGTTTTGAGCAGAAAAGTAGAAAAATATAAATAAATCAATAATGAGTGTAAAAAGGAAAACAAAAGATTATTCTAAACAAATCCATTGGATAAAGATCTAGTATAAGACAAGTTGTACCAAAACAGTTCTTTCTGCTTTTCTGATCTCTTCTGATTGCTTTGCTCGGGAGAGATTAACCTGCTTGTTGGCTGGCCTTGGCTGATTTGTTTAGTTAAGTCTAACCCACTGCTTTCTCTCTGCTCCTCTCTCTCTTGTGGGGTGGGGGGGCAGTGGAACAGCTTCCCTGGTCTCTAATCAGGGGGATTTTTTTTGTGTTGTTTGTCAATTGTAAATATCTGTATAATATTGTAAATACTGTATATCTTGTACATATTCATTGTATTCCACTGCGGAGTGTAGTTTTTGCTTGTAAATACAACTTTATTTGCTTCTAACTGAGTTGGTCTAGCAAAGTTAATGCTGGGGGGAAACTTCAACCCACCACACCCATCACATTCATTTTCTTTGGGTCTACTGTCAATAAGCAATGCTGCTTATTCTCTCAGCGATGCCTGGCAATGAAGTGGAGGTTGATACTGCAGCGCAAGCCTTTCGTAGTCTAACTGGCATGAGAAATAAAGCAGGAGACTCTCTCTGGTGCTGCCAGACAAGACAGTCAAGACTCCCATCCTTAGCTCAGTGAAGGGGGGCACATACTGCTCAGAATGAACAGGTAGAACTAAGCAAAAATAGCAAAACTAAGCACAAGAGGAAGCAAACAGAACAGTGGAAGCCCAATGGATGTAGCATTTCTGTCAAGTTTTGACCTGTTCTAATAATAAATGAGAGAAATGTCTCAAATACTACACGTTATTGAGCAGTGGTCCCTGACCTTTGTTAATCCCAGCACCACAAAGCACATCAGCCGGTGCCTTTGCTGGCACCCAGACCACTGTGACAGTAAGCCTGACCTCAGCTTGCTCAGTCCTGGGGCTACAGAACAGAGAGCACTGGTAAAGGTCTTCAGCATTTCTTCTTAAGAAGATAAGACTTGATTTTATAAAGGTTATGACAACAAGCACCACTCAGAAAAATAGTGGTACACTGATTAATGCTTTACCAAAATACTATGTTTCAAGCTGTACAGGGAGTATATTTGGGGTAACTCAGATGTCGATCAACAAAGTACAAGTGAGGCACAAAGTGTTCTCATTTCTCACCTTCAAATTATTCTTTAAGACCTTTTGTTCTCAGTGTCGGAAGAATCTGACAAAACGTAACTTGGCGTTACTGAGCCTACTTCAGATCATGACAGCAAACAGCACCTCTTCAGTGGGCTGCTAGTCTTTAAATACACTGGCAATAAAAAAGCATCCGCTGTGACTGATTTGGTCTCTTCAGCTGCTGGAGTCAGTAAAGACAACCCATAAAGTCTTTATGGACTAAAAAGCAGAACATTAAAATATACAGATTAAGCTAAACACACTTTAATACAATTCAGGATTTTGGCTGCCACTTCACCCATAATTAACATCAACACTAATATGTTTTACTGTATTGGAAGTAGAGCCATAAGTCTAGCATTACAGTATGGAACAGAAAGCAGCCAAGTCCATAATGTGACCCAGAAAAATACCATATGTCATCTGGTAAATAGTAGCCCCTTCTCCTATGTCCATCCCTGCAGCTGCAACAGTCCTTCATGGGGTCCTAAAACCCAAAATCTCCTGGGACATGGCTATGCCATTGTGAAGGGTTGGTTACAAGACACTTGGAATGGATTGCCATTTACAGAAAAGCCTTGTTTGGGAATTGTAATATTATGCTCAATTAAGGAAAACTGGGGCATGATGGAGAGGAGAAAGCCAAAAAGGATTCAAGTCTTACTCCAAGAACACTTGTCAGATCAAAGAGATTCAAAGAGCATTTGGCTGCAATTGCAGACATCACAAACCATAAATCTATCAGTATTTTATTTTCACACACACACACACACAAAAATCCAAGAACAAGTGGTGAACCTACTTCACAAAATACTAGCACGTCTCTCCTGCATAATAATTTATCTCACTACATGTAGCTGTGTGGCTAAGTATCCCCTGCACCTCAAAGCTTTTTAAGAAATTCCCAGAAGATAATATAATTACAAGCATGTAATGGAAAAAATTTACTTGTTTCGACTTCTGTTTCCTTGTGCAAACTTCAGTGTGAGCTACATCACATTTCCTGTTCAACTCTTGTACTCTCAAAATATAATTAATTAGTGTGAAATTCTGCAATCCAGAGTATTAAATACTTCTTCAGACTTGCAAATCACACAGAATATGCACCAGCCATACCTTGTTACATTGTTTTCACCATCACACAAGTCCAAATGACCTATTGCACTGTGCAACTGAGGTAGCTGAAATTCTTCATGACCATGGATATCCCAAGCCAGTTTGAACTTCTTAGAGTGTTTGGTATGTTTTCCTCCATGTTGGTTATACAAAGAATGAGCCTCAAAGGCCTTTTGTGCCTAAATGCTTATGGATTGATCTGCAAAGGTAGTCTTTGCTCTCTTGAAGTTGATGGGAGGATGTCTTTGGGCCAGCAGTGCCCATGGACTGGCCCAACACTCCCCACAGCTTTCTAAACATAGCAACTAATCAATCAGTTATTCAGTGTGCCAACTGTCCTGTGCAGTTATGAAGCATCTGCATAGGCAAGTGAGAGTTTGCTATGCCACTGGTTTCCATGAAAAAAAATAACACAAACTCTTGCCAAGGTCATGAATGGCTTCTCTTCATCATTTAAAGTTAATTCTTAAGAAGGGAGTTAGACCCAAGAAGCAATGGCCCAAACCAACAGTTTCACCATTTCCCTACTGTCATGAAATAACTGCACCCTAAAAAGACAGATATAAATTAGAATCAGAGAATTATTTCAGCTGGAAAATACCTCCAAGATCATTGAGTCAAACCTTCAACCTAAGGCCACTAAACCATGTTCTGAAGTGCCATGTCCACATGTTTCATGAACACCTCCAAGGACAGTGACTCCACCACCTCCCTCTGCAACTTATTCCAATCACTGCTCATTCTGTCAGGAAAGAAATCTTTTCTAATATCCAATCCAAACCTCCCCTGGCACAGTTTCAGGCCATTTCTTCTCATCCTATCACCTGATACTAGGGAGAAGAGATCAATCTCCACCTCACTCCAACCTCCTTTCAGGGAGCTGGAGAGAGCAATGAGGTCTCCCCCTACAGCTTCCTCTTCTCCAGACTAAAGAATCCCAGTTCCCTCAGCTGCTTCTCATAAGAACTATTCTCTAGACCTTTCATCAGCTTTGCTGCCCTTCCTTGGACCTGCTCCAGCATCTCAATGCCCTTCTTGTAGTGAGGCACCAAAACTGACCCCAGTATTTGAGGTGTGGCCTCACTGGTGCTGAATACAGGGGCATGACCGCTTCCCTACCGCTGCTGGCCGCACTGTTCCTGATCCAGACCAGGATGCTGTTGGCCTTCTTGGCCACCTGGGCACACTCCTGGCTCATGTTCATATGGCTGTCAACTAGCAGTACAGATTTAGTAGACACTTGTATATAAAACAGAATATTACACACACACAGATTTACTTCCTGTACTGAGGGCTCCAGACCTGCACACAGCACTCTAGGTGAGGTCTCGCCACAGCAAAGTGTCAGAATCACCTCTCTGGACCTGCTGGCCATGCATCTTTTGATGCAGTCCAGGATGCCATTGGCCTTCTGGGCTGCAAGTGCACGCTGTCTGCTCATGTTCATGTCCATATCAACATATAATGGGCTAAATCACAAGCTCAGACTACAGATTATTATGCAAAACACCATAAACAGATCAAGTTTTGTCATAGTTCACTAGAATAAGGCAACCCTTTGCCTTAAAAAGGCAAAGTAAAAAAGTGTCCACAAGTTCTTGTTGCACAAGTCAGGAAGGAAAAGGATCCATGTGTGGTAGAGACTTGCTATTGGCAGTATATTTTACATGGGAACAGGGAACAATTAAGGAGGACACCAAGTTAATGTGGATTATAAATGGCACATGAAAATCAACTTTTCATAACCATTAGTCTATATTCAACCAAAATTTAAGGACAGCCAGCTAACATTTGGTACAACACGATGGGATAATAAACCAACCAGCATCAGAACAAGAGAACACAGTCTCAAGCTGTGCCAGAGGAAGTTTAGGCTTGAGGCGAGGAGAAAGTTCTTCACTGAGAGAGTCGTTTGCCATTGGAATGGGCTGCCCAGGGAGGTGGTGGAGTCACCATCCCTGGAGGTGTTCAAGAGGGGACTGGACGTGGCACTTGGTGCCATGGTTTAGTCATGGGGTCTGTGGTGACAGGTTGGACTTGATGAACTTTGAGGTCTCTTCCAACCTTGGTGATTCTGTGAAACTCAGTGGGCATTTAGACACTCCTCAGAAGAGCACACAAAAAGTATCACCTAAAGTATTTCCAGCAGAGGTGTCTCAGTGCAAACATTGCTTATCTTGTTTCAGTCCAGATACATTAAAGAAAAGAAAGAACCTGACCCAAGATGCAGTTTTTGAATAGGTCATCATCTTAAGAAAACCACATTCTGGGTGCTACTAGAACTGCAGCACAGGCATAGCTGGACCTACCCCAAATTAGGAGCAATTTTCCTGGTGAACTACTGCCCCAAGCAGTTCCTTATTGAAGGGAGCGGGACAGAAAAGTATCAACATTTCCAGGGATTTAGATATTACAAATATGCCACTCAAATGAACCTACCCGCAGCATATTGTAAGAAGAGATTTTATGGGCCCTGTAAAACCTGCAAGCCCCAGGAAGGCTGCTGGATATTCTTGACTAAGCCAATTTCTCCATCAAGGAATTATTTTCCTATAAACAGTCTTTGCTCTAACAGCATGTCTTGACATTAACAATAGAGGGGCAAACGAGTGTTGGTGAGACTGTTTCCAAACAAAAATGTGTCTGAAGCTTGCCAAGTGTTCCCTTCAGCACACAAAACAATTTGTATATTCTACCTGATGATCAACTGTCAGAGCTTCCAATTAGACCACTGAGTTCCTGGGAACTAATGCAGTATACTCTGCACAGAAAGATAAGTTTAAAATCCAAATGTCATAAAACTCTGGAACTAAGATTGTTATATAGTTTTTCACTCATTTACTCTCCCTTGGACATATTTTTTTACAATTTAATGGTAAGTGAATTTCTTTCTGCTGAGCTGTAGCTCATTCAGTTCATAAAAGCAAAATTCAAGATATCAGTATGAACTAAGTCATTATAAGCTTCCTGAGCCTTCCTAGCAATCCAAACCTTGCTAGGAAGTCTTGCTAGGAAGGTCTCTGTGAATGTATGGATTCATCAGCTGTACAAACCTGACTGGGTTTGAGACAGACTTGTGAATGTATTTCAGCTGAAGGAGCCAGAACATCATATATAAAGTTTATGCTAGCTTTGAGCTGGCTATACCACAGCAGACAGATTCTAATCTAACATCAAATTAGTGAGGTGCAGAAACATTAACACCTAATATGACAAGGTTTTCAAAAGTGAGCCAGTGTAAAGAGGACAAAGAGGAACCTAATGAGGTTCAACAAGGATAAATGCAGAGTCCTGCATCTGGGAAGGAATAATAAACTGCACCAGTACAGGTTAGGAGACAATCTGCTAGAGAGCAGCTCTGTGGAGAAGCACCTGGGAGTCTGGTGGATAACAAGTTATCTGCAGGTGAGCAATGTGCCCTTGTGGCCATGAGGGACAATGGTATCCTGGGGTGCATTAAGAGGAGTGTGTCCATCAGTTCAAAGGAGGTTATTCTCCTCCTCTACTCCGCCCTAGAGAGACCTCACCTGGAATATTGCATCCAGTTTTGGGCTCCCCAGTTCAAGAGGGATAGGGATCTACTTGAGAGAGTCCAGCGGAGAGCTACAAGGACAGTTAAGGGACTGAAGCACTGCCTTATAAAGAGAGGCTGAGAGACCTGGGGCTCTTTAGTCTGGAGAAGACTGAGGGGGGATTTAATAAATATTTATAAATATCTGAGGGCTGGGTGTCAAGACAGAGGGGACAGGCTCTGCTCAGTTGCACCCTGTGATAAGACAAGGGGCAATGGATATAGAGTACAGCACAGGAAGTTCCACCTCTACATGAGGAGGAACTTCTTTACTGTAAGGGTCTCAAAGTATTGGAACAGACTCCCCAGAGAAGTTGAGGAGTCTTCTCTGGAAACTTTCAAGACCCATCTGGATGCATTCCTGTGCGACCTAAGCTAGATTCTATGGCCCTGCTCTGACAAAGGGGTTGGACTCAATGATCTCTAGAGGTCCTTTCCAACCCCTAACATCCTGTGATCCTATGTAATGATTTGATGCCAAAGCAGTGTCGTTCAATGCATGGCTGTAGCATCCTGAAGGCCCAAGTGAGAGCACCCAAATAGATTTACTCTATCATCAAACCAAAGTTGAAATAGAAGCAACTTAATTTCCTGGTGTGGGGTACTTGCATGTGGGAGGAAAAGAAAAAGAAAAAAAATATATATCTGTGTCAGAGTGAGACATGTAGCTGCCTGAGTCATCTCTCCTTTTCTACTAGAGCTTGTTACAGCTGGGGAGAAATCTGTGCTTTTCTTTTGATCACTGATGAGCTCCCCTTACATCTAGTTTTTAGAGCTAGATCAGAAGAACAAATGTTAGAAACAGCACACACCTGTCCCTCAGTTTGGCTGACCTTACGCACGACCCCACTGTGCTGCTCCAGCACTGGTCCAGCCAGCTCTTCTGAACCCAGCACTGATGGAATGCAATCTGTGCCTGTGCACTGACTGACACAGGAGACACACTTTGGGCCGAGCCCCAGGTTTTGCTTCCAGCCTTGCAGACTGAGCACTGACCCAACACTACTTGGCACAGGAAACTTGGCTATGGCACCAAGTCTGAGATGCTCGGGCTGTAAGCGGTCTTCAAATAACAGTAATGTCGCTCAGGCTCTCAGCACTGCTTGCTCAGTGTGCACTTTGTACAGCTGCCTCCAAAAAACAGCCACTTTTCCCATTTTCTGCTGTCAAAATAAACTATTTCTTTGCAATTTTGACGTTTGCTCAAAAGAATATGATTTTCAGAGCAAAAGGGAATTCATGAGACACAAACAGCTGAGATGCAAAAAAGTACAAGAAACAAGTAACTCTGCTGAACTTGTCTTAAAAACAAGTTTTTGCTTTAGCAATTTAACAAGAAGTTCAGCCCCATACACACACGTGTTTCACTCTTCTTACCTCCTTAAGGATTTGCTTCTCTACTGGTGGGAAGTCCCACTGCCAGATGCCCAGTTCCTGTTGCTTGTCAAGCAGTAACTTGCATTACATGGGCAGAAACATTGGTATTTCTGGTGAGTTCAACCACCAGGATTCCAGGATGCATTTTCCATAGCATCTGTAAAGCTCTACAGCTTTCTTGTTTCTTCTGTAGTGAAACTTAATAATATATTTATAGAATATGAAAGGTTGGAAGGCAACCCTCAAAAGGTCATCTTGTCCAATCTCCCCTGCAGTGAGCAGGGACATCTCCAGCTCCATCAAGCTTGACCTTGAATGCCTCCAGGGATGGAGCCTCCATCACATCTCTGGCAACCTGTACCAGTATTTCACTACTCTCATTATGAAGTGCTTCCTCCTAATGTCAAACCTCTATCTACTCTGCTCCAGTTTAAAACCACTGCCCCTTGTCCTATCTCTACAAGCCCTTCTGAACAGTTACTCCCCAGCTTCCCCCCCCCCCCCCCCTTTAGGGACTGTGAAGCTGCTGTAAGGTCTCCCTGGAGCCTTCTCTTCTCCAGGCTGAACCTTCGTGGTCCTGTCTTCTGGGCCTGCTCCAGCAGGTCCACGTACATCCTGTGTTGAGGACTCCAAAGCTGCATGCCCTACTCCAAGTGAGGTCTCACCAAAGCAGAGCAGCAGAATCACCTCTCTCGATCTGCTGGTCACACTTCTTTTGATGCAGCCCAGGATGTGATTTGCCTTTTGGGCTGCAAGTGCACATTGTTGGCTCATGTCCATCTTCCTGTCCACCAGCACCCCTAAGCCCTTTTCTGCAGGGCTGCTCTCCATGTTATCATCTCCCAGCCTCTACTGGTAGCAAGGATTGCACTGACTCAGATGCAGGACCTTGCACTTACTTAGTGAACCTCATGAGGCTTGCTTGAGCCCACCTCTCCAGTCTGTTTAGGTGCCTTTGGATGGCATCCCATTCCTCAGTCATGTCAACTACAGGATTCAGCTTGGTATCATCAGCAAGTCTGCTGAGGATGCAACTCAGTCTCAACTATTTATTAAAAAAAGCAAACTCTTCTCACCTGCTAGCAGAGCACAAAGGCAAGAAACTTTAGGATTAGTTTGTATTTTGGTACACCCTCAAGTGCAAAATGAAATTGCTTTTGGTTTTGCTACCCTGAGCTTTGTTAATATCCCATTTCTATTTGCATCCTTGAAGCAATGACATCTTACTGTTTATCAGCTTTTGGCTGGAGACAAAACCCCCAGAACTCATCCTACTGGGATCTAATTACCACAGCTGGATTACGTTTTATCAAACAAATGCTTGTCGATTTTCTTCTTCTTTGTTTCTTTCTTGAAAAGACCTCTAATAACCTTTTGGAAGTTTCCCACACTAGTTCTACTCTGTTAATGAAACTTTACACACTGCATAAAGAGTTGTATGTGCTCTACCTGTAAAAGAGTTTTCTGCATTTATATGTTTTGGAAGTATGAAGAGAAGCAGCTCTTTCAGAGAGCCCTTGCTCTCAGCAATGTGCCTTCCCAGATCAGTCCCAAAGCTGGGGCTTCATGGAGTCATTTTCATGATGTAATAGACCAGCAGCATGAATCAGGCACATCATTAACATAATCTTGTTAGCTTACACACATTAAAATCCTGTTTCCCTAACAAAGCAGAAACAAACAGCCACAAGCAACTTCTCAGCTTGGCAGTCCCCATGCCCTCCGTCAGCCAAAGTTGGAAGGTTAAACCAGGGATTGGCTCTTACCCCACAGCAGATGGGGGCTCTTGTCCTAAAAAAACAGCCAGTCACAGGCCAAGGACTAAAAGGCGACACAGTGATGGAGTGTGATGACTTCTGACAGAGAGATGACTATGAGATGTTCTCCACAAAGCCCCAATGCCACTCTGATAAACCCTATGGCCTGGAAGTTCCATCTGCCTATTTCCACTTTTGGTCACACTCACAATTTTTTTCCAGCTTGCCCAAGTCACCAAGCATGTCCAAGTCTACCACCAGTAGTCACCATGAACATTTACAAATAGAATATCAAGTAAAGGAAAAACAAGGTTTTGGGAGAAATCATCTAAAGCTCACCTGCAACATCTCTTTTGCCTCTCTAGTTATGGGGCCTCATGCTATAAAGCTTTCCCCCTCTATACCTGGGAGGCGTTAAGCAACTCTCCCAGCCTTCGCCAGATTCTGAGCTACAACACTATCATCAGTAACCCAAACACTATCAGTACCCTAGAGTTACCAAACCCTAGATATTCCTTCTGCTCCTTCTTGCAAAAGACCAGTAAGAGAGTATTCTTATAAACAGATGCGTTGTTCAGTTTGGGATGTGGGAACAATACATAACTGTATCAAGACAAGTGGTTGGCTGGTGGGATAGGGGCACCACAGCTAGTTGATATAGCAAAGCTGAAGCTGGTGTGCTGCTGACTGGACCACAACGATAACCAGAAGGTCCCAATAACAAAGAGCTGAGAAAATGATTATTTATCTCCTGCTCTTCTCTTGCCTTAGAGCTCAGCCAGTTGGGCTGTCTAGGCTTGACAGTAATGCATTTTCCCCATTTGATCTGCTATTTATGGGTTCAAATATAACCACAGACATAAAAATCATTCATCTTATAATCAGCAGCAGAAGCTTCAAGGCTTCATATCCATCTATGCACATCAAATAAGAATGAATAAGGTAATATGGGAATAGCTCCAAAATGTTAATGCTCCTCCCAAAATATGTTCCCATTGTTTTGAGTTACAGACACAGCAGGTTTCACCAGACCTCTGTAATCTGACCATTGCATGGCATAAATTCCTGTAATAACAGATACATGCATTTTTAAGATGATGATAGTGATCAGAAACCCCTACAGTTATAAACATCCAATGCATGATTATTAAAAGAAAATATATACACACAGTTACCAGCCCAATAGACTTTGTGCTGGGGGGTGGGGAGGGACAAGGATTCATGTCAGCTCTCTGCACTCCAGGATTATAACTTTTTAACCTTGGAGGGGAAGGGGCAGTGTGTGTCTGTGTAATAAATGAATTTTGCTACTGAATAAGTTTAGCATAAAGTCAACTCAATGACCACACTAGTCTCTGTCTGTTCTCCCAATACCCATTCACTATTTAATTAACCTGTTTTTGTAGGTTACTGGTTTGGAGGTATTTTCAGGTAGTTTAAGTTGTCCCTTCTCTATGGATGGTTACATGAGTTACCTTTCTCCTACCAACCGTGTCATCACCATATGGATGTTAGCAAGAAAAAGGTTATGCCAAAGCTTGCTCTGATTTAATTTGCCGCTAAACTGCTGCCCATAATTCATGAAGGTTCTTTAGCCTTGTTCATACCTAGGACAACAGAAACCATTCCTGCTACCTGACCAATTTGCTTGTAGATGGATTTTGTTCATTCAGGCCAACCAATAATGCAATCATCATCATGGGCTGATTTAATTACAGGAGGGGGTAGAAAAAGAGACCCTATACATCATTTTCCTGGAAGCAAGACCCACACACCAGAGATCTTTATGACAAAGCCCTTGCGTGCCAGCCCGCACAGCTTGCAGCTGTACCAGCCAGAGGGGTGTCTGGTAGTGAATATGTTGATAGAAAAAACTCATTCTACAAAACGGGGAAGTGACGTGCATGGTCTTTTTGTCTGCAAAGGGTGCAGCATGGCCACGACTAACAAGTGAGAGATGTCATTGTGGATTGTTTGCTTCAGTTCATAGCTAATTGTAAAGATCGAACACAGGCAGCTAAGCAGATACCAAAATAAGTACTTGGAGAGAAGCCCAATAAAGGCTTGGAAAAGTATACAACTGCAGTTTAGAGCCTGAGATTTGCCTGAACTGTTTGAAAAGGGAACCTTAGGAAAGAGAATGCTATTGCTCCAGCTGATCTAGTGAGAGACTGGGCATCTTTTGAAACAAATTTCTAATTGTCGGGGTAAAATGTTGAGCAATTGTAATCCTGGCTGTCAAGATCCAAGATGTCTTTAGCTGTACCACATTGCTGTAGAGTAGTCTCTCTCTTTGCAGAAAGTATCATGTTTGATATTTTTATCTGGGAATAAAAGCTCTATTTTGTTCTGTATTCTGAGTGCAGTTTTGACTATGTGCTTGCTAGCACAACCACCTTTCCCTTCTCAATCTCTGCCTAGTGAAACACATCAAATAATTTTTTGTACCTCTAATGGTTAAGACATGATGACTAAGGCTTTCAAGTTCCTTTTCCAATACTCCACCTTTTGTCTTTGTGAAACAGCAAACTTTTGGACTTAGGGGAAGGTGAGGAACCTCTGAAGAACGAAGGTGTCTCTACATAACCGTCATGCACTGTACAGAGTGAGTTGAAGTCCCTTAAAAGGGAAGATAGAATGCAATGTGTGTAGTGGAGAAGCTATCTCTATATCCTCTATGCTCTTCCAGCAAGAGGTTGAAGAATGAACAGAAAAGACAGGATCACCTTAAAAAAAGATAAGAGTATTAGAAAAGTTTTCTAGTAGTAATCAGAAGTGTGTTTGACACACAGAAATAATTGCATGGAGAATGACAGCCAGAACAAGAAGAGTAAGTAATCCAAGAAATTATTTGCAATCACAAATCATCATCTGCAATGAGGTACTTTCAAATTACCTCAGGGCAAACCTTCCAACATTTGCATTTTCTAGCTTTTATCTTGCAAAAGTTCTATTTTGTCCTTCTGAAGTGCTCCTATAC
This sequence comes from Melanerpes formicivorus, assembly GCF_026170545.1. Lineage (NCBI taxonomy): Eukaryota > Metazoa > Chordata > Aves > Piciformes > Picidae > Melanerpes > Melanerpes formicivorus. The sequence continues at coordinate 5,025,485 of NW_027142377.1, forward strand.
ATAAAAGCAATTTATATAAATGTTAACAGTATTATTGTATTTTATATTACAGTTATATATATATATAATTGCCAATATATGTTACTCTATCAATGATAAATATATTGTTAGCAAGAAAATTCAATTTACCAGTAGGCTCTGACTTACTTTACCAGTATACCACTGCCCCTTATTAATGAACTAATACAGACAGCAATATACAATGATATATTAGCTATTATTTGTTATTAACAATCACATATTTGTTATTTATATATGTGTGTGTGTGTGTGTTTAAAACTATGCCTCTAATACAGCACATTTTCCACTTTATATATTCAGCTGCACTGGAGATGTATAAAATGCATAATTTTACAAAGATCTCATCAAATAAGGATACTATTAGCAACTAAGCTTCTTTTACAAGCAATGTTTTGGTTCATAATGCCACAAAAAAGATAATTATAAGATAAATGTAGTATAAATCATTAAAATGTAGAGTTAACTCAGGATGGAAAGCTTACAGGAGAAAGACCAGAGAGTATACACCACAGGGATCTGTTTCTTTTGGCTCTACTTCACTTTCCAGGATTCTGCTGGGATCTTTTTAGACTACCACCCTAATTCATCTAAGGAGACAACATATTAATAGCCACAACAGATCCAGGATTTGTTATTCAATTAGCATACTTAGTAACTGCAGAAACTAAGAACTGGGACACCACCTGAAAAGCTCCTGCTGGATAATTGCTAAGAGTTGGGTTTTTCCCCAGTGTACAGTGGAACACATGGCTGGTTGCAACTTCTCAGGTATCTGACTGCACCAGTAATGTTCTACAGCTGAAAATGCCCTTATTAATGCAAGATCTGCCAGCAGAGACAATCCCACTTGCTTTATTGCTATGTCTAGGAATAAAAATAGCTCTTCAAAAGGGTGCCTATAAGACTGAGAAGAAGTTGACACAATAGAAGCTGAAGATTAAGTGAAAAATGGAAGAGAATTCTGAACTTTGGGGTCTTAAACTTCATGTTACCTTACCAATTGTGCCATCTCCATGCACTCCTAGCTCCCTTCCCCCCCAAAAAAAAAACCCAAACCAAAACAAACCAACCCACCAACCAACCAATAACAAAAAACCCCACCAAAATGAATTTGATAAAGAACACTAGTTCTTTAGAAAGAAAATTGAAGAGCATCTTGTTAAGGAGCACAGTTGGTTTTTGCCTTTTCCAGTTTTTGTCCCTGAATACTGTTCAACATATACTTCTACCTGATAACTGCTTTAAAATAGTGTAAATATCTCAAAATCCCCATTGAGCTGTAAGATTATCTTTCAGCTCTGCTGCAAGTTGATATGCTAACAACCAGGAAGCAGTATGCTTTCTTGACCTTGATGGGACAAGCTACTGTGATAAAGTGAAAGGCTGTATTTCACCAGAACTGCAAAATCAACCAAAAATCTTCATTTTCCCACCCTGAGCCAAGATCTGAGGTGTTGCCTCAATGAAATTTGGAAATTACATGTCAAAGGAACTTTTCTAAGCCTAACATAAAGACAAATTTCTCTTTTGTAGGAACTGACAGAAAAGATACAGGGTCTGCAGCACCAAAACCTATCTGTGCATTCACGGTCAAGAAAAGTCAGTTAATAACTACTTGTTTGCTCAAGTTTTCTCTGCTCTTCCAAAGGGACTTCTTGAAAACAGATCTTTGGGAAGGGGGAACCCTGAAAGTAAGTGTTTGGAGGTCCAACTAAGACCTGCATCAATGACAAAGAAATCTTTCATTACTCTTGCTATAATGCATGTAAGTGTTGATCAAAATCCTGTCTTCAGGGTCAGCCTAATGACTGTGACTGCTTGTCATCCAGCCATCAATCCCGACTGTGGGAAGGTTAATGGGATTAGGACTGAATTTGTCATGGTCACAAAAACAGTTGTGTTCAGTATGCTTCTGGAGGTACTACGGGAGATCTGGCCTTGTTTGGTGATAGCTCTCTGTGGTTAGGAGAAAGTTTAAGGGGATTATTTGGGTTACTGCTGGCTGATTCCAACCCTAACAATTCTATGATTCTATGACTGAAAATGTTGATCTCTGTGGGGTAGAAGTTGTCCCACACAAAGTCATTTAGACCTTACTGGTATTCTGGAGCATGTATTCTTGCCAATGCCTGTTCCTACTCCTACTGTCTCCTTTTCTGATTCATACTATGGAGAAAAGCTGCAAAGAAAATGGAGAATGAAAAGGCTTCGCATCCTTGACTGATACCAGGTGGCTCATTGCCCCTATTCGTGCACAGATATTGCTTATTTTCCTTCCTCCTGGCAACACTGAGAGGCTAGATGATTTTTTTTATCGTTCATTGAAAAAATGTCTACATGTGCCTGACATTATCATTGTTCTTTGTCTCATGGAAGTAAGCAAAACACGCTACCATGCTGAGGAGCTGGATTAGTATCATGACTGCTGCAATGACTCCACAGTGCTCCCCTGACAAACCAGGACTAGGCACCTCTGCAACCTTCGAGGCTCATCTCTCTGTGCAGAGCTCCTCAGAGTCTGCTCCAGCACACACATGGGATACCAAAAGAAAGTACTGAGATAGTTTGGGTGTTGAACCATACAGCTTCCACAGCATAAACTATGGAATTTCATGAGGAAAACCATAGCTGCTGAAGTTACCACACTCCTTTTCACATGTTCTTCAGGCAAAATACTTTTATGAAGTTCACAGCAGTCCAAACCCTGAAATAACCACTGCAATAATGTGTTCTCACCATACTGCAACACAGTCATAGTACTCTGTTGAGCAATATTGTCTATGTACTCAGTAACTGTAGTTGAATAGAGTACACTTCTGGGAAGATATAGTATCTTGCTTTAAAAACTTCAATGGACAAAGCTTAGAGACACCCAAAACTTAAACACAAAATAAATCCCAGCTTTGTAAGGGAACCATCCAAAGTCATCTTATACTGTTTCTCCCTCCATTTCCCCTCATTTTTTTCTCAGACTCCTCCCCCTGCCCATCAGCCTGTGGCTTCCAATTATTCTAATCACTCAAGTGGCAGAGGTCTGGTGTAAAAGTCCACAGCAGGACAGCTGAACTGGCATCCATTTCATTCCACAGGTTTTCTCGCTTTAAGGTTTGATCTTCAAGTTAAGGACAACATTCAATTTTATTTTTTTCCCCATAGTGCTGCCTCCAGTGGCTCAGCCTTGTATAATGAATGAGGGCTCAGTCTATAAAATCTACCAAAACAATATGCAATCTATGTCAATCAATTTGCCCTATGCTCTAAAAGAATCAGCACGGAGATTAGAATGGTATTTTGCTAGTACAACACATGAGTTTTGCCACTAACTTTAAGAGGGATAGATTGCACCTATTTGTTTCCTCATTTTTCACAGCTTCCCCAAGGGGCAAACCCAAAGCCATGTAAAATTTCAGACAACTGGCTTATGTAGACAGCTAAAAGAGAGAGAGGAGACACAGATGTTACACAGAAGGCCGAATTCACCCTTAGCAATGCAGCAGCAAACGTATCTATTAAATTTGAAAGCAGATTTGTGACAATAATTAGGTTGAACGTAAGGATTTCCAGCACAATCTGCTGAGTTGAAAACTTCCATATTTAACAAACTAAAAAAAGAAAAAAAACCAACAAAATAAATACCATAATTGAAGAAGGAAAAAAAAAAAGAAGGAAAAATAATGTAAGTCCACAGGATGCATGAGTGACCCACACATTGAATTATAGGAACAATTCATAACAGGACAAAACAAAATTATGGTGCCTTTCATTCTATTTGAGTAAGACTTCACAACAGCCCTTCCAATGACCACGAGAAGCAAAGTGATGGAATCAGCCCCACAAATGTCATGTAAAGCATTGAATTTCCAGTCTGAATAGCTCACTACATGCATTGTCTATTCAACTGCCACAGGACCTCTCTGTATAAGATCACTGCAAGAAGCCTTTAGAAAGCTTACCAACTCTGACCAATACATTAGCTACAGTTTCAATTACCCTGTTAATGTGAAATGTTTGTCAGCGTGCAGTCTCACAGAAACCAGTTGGCAATACTATTAACTTCACACTTAGCCAGTGAAGGATCGAGAAAGATTAACATTCAAGCAAAGAAATGCTCAGCTGACTTATGCAGGTAATAATCATGAGCGCATAATTATGCCAAATGGAAAAGAAAGCAACACACGCACAAAAACGTAATGAAAATGCCAAATCTTAACAACAATCCTATAATGAATAGTAAAGCACAAGAGAGACTATTTGCAAGCAATGCTGGCATGCAAATGAAGTGCGCTGAAAGAAAACTACCCACTACAGAGAGCAATCGGAAATGTTGGTAAAGTGCACTCCATAAATTCATGCCAACAAAAGGAATCATTAAAAACAACTTTGTTTGCCAAAATCAACATACAATAATACATCTTCTTTTCGACACATTCTCCTTCACTGTAACTAATAACTGTGTTAGCCAGCAGTGCAGTGAGGAATAGAACACAGTAATCACTGCAACTCACTGTTCTCACAGAGTACTGTGTCCAGTTCTGGGCCCCTCAGTTTAGGAAGGATGTTGACTTGCTGGAACGAGTCCAGAGAAGGGCAACAAAGTTGGTGAGGGGTTTGGAACACAAGCCCTATGAGGAAAGACTGAGGGAGCTGGGGTTGCTAAGCCTGGAGAAGAGGAGACTCAGGGGTGACCTTATTGCTCTCTACAACTACCTGAAGGGAGATTGTAGACAGGCGGATGATGGTCTCTTCATCCAGGCACCCAGAACAAGAGGACACAGTCTCAGGCTGCGCCAGGGGAGGTTCAGGTTGGATATTAGGAAAAAGTTCTACACAGAAGGAGTGATTGCCCATTGGAATGGGCTGCCCAAGGAGGTGGTGGAATCGCCGTCATTGGAGGTGTTCAGGAGGAGACTTGATGGGGTACTTGGTGCCATGGGTTAGCTGTTCGGGTGGGTTGGATTGGTTGATGGGTTGGACACGATGATCTTGAAGGTCTCTTCCAACCTGGTTTGGTTTATTCTAAAATAAAGGTTTATTCTAAAAAATAAATACCTGTCCCTTGAGAAAATACCTTATTTGCTCTCCACATTTTTAATAACTACAACCTTTCTGCAGTAAGAATTCTGAAATTACTGTATTTATTGTAACAGCTAAATAACTGAATTAAGAGAAGTTTCTGTTGGTTTGGTTTTGGGTTGGTTTGTTTGTTGGTTGGATGTTGTTTTTTCCACTTGGTAGGAAACAACACTACCTCTGATTGTGAAACGGACAAATTGCTGCACTATGGCTGGTACCTGAACAAAGCATTAAGGTTCTTACATGATTTGCTACATCACAGCAAAGTTAAGCATGTACTTAAATACTTTGCTGAGTCTAAGACCAATGTTTTGCTAAGCCTGACTGCACAAGACTGTATACACTGCCAAGCTAAAGTGGTGTATAAAAATGTTCATGACCCAAATGAGATTTGCTGCTGCAGTCTTAGATACTTATTTCAAGAACTTTACATACCAAAGTCTTCCCTGGATCAGGCTCCACAGGGAAGTGGTTGAATCCCCATCTCTGGAGATGTTTAAAAGATGCAGAGATGTGGTGCTGAGGGACATGGTTTAGCACCAGACTTGGTAGAGTTAAAAGTCTTTTCCAAGTGAAATGATTCTATGTTTCTGTGACTAGGTCTTGCTAGCTGTTGAAGGCCTTTGATTCTCTCAGAAGTAAACAGGAACAGTAGATGCTTTAAACAAAGTAAGCAGCCTTCAGACTACTAGCATCACATGGACATAGAAACCTATTCAAGGAAGCTGTTTCACCTGAAAACCACAGCACCATTCAGTTCAGAAGACCTTGATTCGGGTTCAGTTTTGTCTGGACAGTTCATCTTGGTTGCCAGCCTCCTCCACTCTCTTTTATAAGTGGGAAAGGTCTCTTGAGCTACTGCTTTGATGTGAAGGGATGAACAACAAATTACAAGACACCCATAGAGTTACTACAAGACACTGCCTAGGATTTGCTGGAAGACAATCCTCTATTGAAAAACAAACCAAACCAAAACAACCAACAAAACCCACCCACACACAAAAAACTATTTTTAATCCATGTCACCACCAGAACAAATTTCCTGACATTCAAAGGCAATACAGGCCTGAACCCCATTCACCACTGAAGCCAAAGCTTTCTCTAGTCATTAGCCTCCTGGGATCTCCAGCTTTTCAGAAAAATCCTGTTTCTGTTGGCCGCCATACTGCATATTGATTCTTACTTCTCTCTACATCCACATTCTCATCCCACTTTCTTAGCTCATCTGTCTGGCAAAAATGATCAATTCATCTAGAACTCAATCTGCTCCCTCATTAATTAACATACAACTCTAAGTCTCAGCAAACCCAAGCTCGATGTGCTGTGGAACCCATAAGGCTGAGGGACAGACTCCAGAGGAAGCAGGGCTGCCTACACAGCCATCCAACCCACTCTCCATGTGCCTGCAAATACACAGATTTTTCCTTGGAGGACTTCCATCAAGGCCTCCTTCAGCTCAGATTGCTTAAATCACTGCTTTGCAGCCCCGCTGCAGGCAATACACTGTGCAGGAAGCTACTATGCATTTCTAGGAGGCAGGAATCAAACAGAACTGTATTACTTTGAAAAAGGAAAAAAAAAGCAAAAACTTTTCCTGTCAGTGAAACAGTTTCAAAGTGTCTTCAGTGCTCCTCTCTTCCTGCCTGCAGCTCTGGCTTTTTGAATTGGACTTCCCAGATAATTTGGATGCCAGCACAAATTATTTGGCGGTGGATGGACTGCTGGCAGGTGGGCTGCTACTTTGGCAATTTTTCACTTTGGAGGGGGAAAAAAAAAGAATGGGGAAAAAAAAAAAAAAAGAGAAAAAAATATCTCAGCCTACGAAACACAAACTGTCCAAAGCGATTACTCACTGGCTGAGAAGCCATATCCACTTGAGGCTGTTGATCAAGCTCTACCCCTGGCTGCCAAGCTGCTGTAGTACAGATGGAGGAACTGGCTGCTAAAACACTTCTCATGCCCACAGCTCAGCAGGAGAAGGGTTCCCAAGCCCTGCTGGAGAATATTTCCTTGATAAGTTATTTTGTACTCATCAGTGCTTTTACCCCCCCAGAAGCAGTATTTCTTTTCCTTATGCAAGATCTGAAGGAGATTATTAGTAATTTTCAGGTATTTCATTGAATTCAGTCACTCCTTGCAGAACACTGAGCACAGTTAACTGAAATTGTTTCTTTGCTCAGAGATTTCATTTTCACTGCAACACAACTGGGGACATTAGAGATAAAAAACTTCCATAGGCTGAACTTTTTCATTTCCAAACATCATGTCATTCTCTTTCAGCAGTTTTGACAAGGTCTTACCTGCGTTCATAGTGAATTTAGAATAAACCTTTATTAGAATAGAATAAACCAAACCAGGTTGGAAGAGACCTTCAAGATCATCGTGTCCAACCCATCAACCAATCCAACCCACCCAAACAGCTAACCCATGGCACCAAGCACCCCATCAAGTCTCCTCCTGAACACCTCCAATGACGGCGACTCCACCACCTCCTTGGGCAGCCCATTCCAATGGGCAATCACTCCTTCTGTGTAGAACTTCTTCCTAACATCCAACCTGAACCTCCCCTGGCGCAGCCTGAGACTGTGTCCTTTTGTTCTGGTACTGGCTGCCTGGGAGAAGAGACCATCATCCGCCTGTCTACAACCTCCCTTCAGGTAATTGTAGAGAGCAATAAGGTCACCCCTGAGTCTCCTCCTCTCCAGGCTGAGCAACCCCAGCTCCCTCAGCCTCTCCTCATAGGGCTTGTGTTCCAAACCCCTCACCAACTTTGTTGCTCTTCTCTGGACTCGTTCCAGCAAGTCAACATCCTCCCTAAACTGAGGGGCCCAGAACTGGACACACTACTCGAGGTGTGGCCTGCAGTTCTACCTTCCACACTACCTGTCTAGTTCTGCAATAAACAAACTCAAATCCAAATGGCTTCTATATAACATCATGATGAATCAATGAATTCAAATGTAATTTTCTCCCACTGCTCCCCAGGTTTACTGTGATAGTGCAGTATGGCTGGTTTCAAATCACAAAGCTTCTCCCCCCCAAAAAAATAAAAACACCCAAAAAACCACATTGGTATCAAAGTCACATGCATTCTGCAGAGGCCTGGCCATGGAGCAAGCACAATCCCCAGTTATGATGTGCCACTGGCACGATCACACAGGTATGACTACAATGTGCAGGCACAGAGCTTGATCAGTATTTTTTTGGTTTTTTTCAATTTTATGAACTCCTACACATTTAAACAATAAAGTGAAGTTGGAAGTGGTCAAGATTAAGGCAAATAAAAATAACCTTCACACAGAATATGTGTTGTTAAGTAAATCCTGAAAGCACAAAAAGCAATCTCCCACTGACATCAACAGTTAGGTGCAACACTGCTTTGGTCTTCAATTGTATTCACAGAGTGGTAGGAGTTGGAAGACACCTCTAGAGATCATAATTTCTAACCTCTCTGCCAAAACAGGATCACCTAGGGCAGGTCACACAAATACTTCCAGAATAGGTCTTCTTGAAAGTCTATAGAAAATTCACAAGCTGGGCAGCTTGCTTCAGTGCTCTGTCACCCTTACAACAAAGGAGTTTCACCTTAAGTTGAGGTAGAACTTCCCAGTTTGTATCCATTGCCCCTTGTCCTATCAAAGGATCTGGCACCTTCTTCTTGACACCCACCCCTCAGATATTTACAAATATTAATAAGATTTCCTCTCAGTCTTCTCTTCTCCAGACTAAGCAGCCCCAGGTCTCATCAGAGAGACATTCCAGTCCCTTATTCATCCTTTCCATTTCCCTCATTCACAGTAACACAAACAAGGGTTTGCTTTAAACTTTCCAGTTTAGGGAGTTCTCCCAACACTCTTCTGATGTCTTATTTCCACCAACTTGTTTCTCACCAACTGGAACAAGGGATTAGCACAGAGGGAGCATCACACAGGTCAGAATTCATTCTCTCACCTCAATCACTTGTTCCAGTTAACTGTCATGTTTCATCTCTGTGCAGCGCCGAGGGCATGATATTAATCAGCCACTGTATAACTCTTACTTCTTAACTTACAATCTTGGCTTTACCCAGAAATGCTCAGGGCTGTCAGTTGGATTAAATGACAGGTGGGGGGTCCCTCACAAGCACTGTGATTCTGTGAGCCCTTCAGCCCACAGTCTGGCAGTGGGCACATGCCAGGATGCAGGCATAGCCAGCAAAGCCACAGGATGCCTTCAAGAGCCTGGAAAAGACTTGCCAGTTACTGAGCTGACAGCAATGGCATGTAACGTTAACATCTTGCAACTATATTCTCCTACCAAGTATCTAATTGTTACTGTAATCAAATTGATTTCATTTTGTCCTAACTTGCAAATCCTGAACAGCAACAAAGATGTTTAGGAGCAGGGACAGGTAGAGAGTCCTCAGTTCCCACAGGAGCTATCACTGCTGCTCTTACTGAGGATCAATAAGCAGAGCCTGGAGTGGCCGCCACACCACACATGTTGTGTGGCTCTCCAGAGCCTGGGCATAGCTTCTCCATGAGGTGCCAGGCTTAGGCTGGGGACTGCTGGTACCAAGTGCTTGACAAGCAGCATCCCTACACAGATGTCAGGCTAGAGCCATCTGCCAAAGAGCTGGGGGAAGGAAGTTTATAGGTCCAGAAACAGTCACACTCAGGACAAGTTTTTTCCTGCCAAGAGTTAGGAGGTAGGACAGTGGCTAGTAAAAGGGAAAACACTTTGATTTCTTGGCTAGCAATGGCATGGCAGAAGAAAACATGCCAACCTACCAGAAATTGCTGAGGCAGTGATATTGGAGAAAGTTACAATACCTATTTTCAAAGGGTAAGTAGAAGGGGGAGGAAACAGACCTGTCATAACCAGAAAGGTGAGGGACATCATAAAACACCAAAGGAACCTGTTTCTGTCCTACAGCCCAAACTAAACCCCTAGGCTGCAATAAATCTTTGGGGAAGAAATAGGAAACAAAAAAATACTTCCTCAAACATTTTCATTAGGAAAGGTAGCATCAGGACTGTGTGTGAGTATGGTTTATACCATCTTTAAACAACTGCAAGGCATAGGGGAAAAGTAATATAAGAATGGAAAAAAATTAATTTCCTTTAAATTATAGGGAACCACCACCAAGAGATCAAAATGATCATCATGAGCAAAGCTTGGAGTTCACATTGAAGCAGCAAAGGCTCAAGAGAGAAAAACACTAATTTGCTGTTTGATAGTTTTTATGGTTCAAACCCATGATAAACAAAGAGTTTACTGATATAATTTGATGCTTTTAAAGGGCAGCTTCACGCTGAACTAACAAACTGATTTTCTTACTCCTTCATATTTTCTTCCAGCACCCCCATTTGACTCAAGTCCTTGCAGTAAATACATGGCAAGCTGTGGAAAATATTTTTGGCAGATAGTACAAGTCGTAGGTACTTGGCAGGCTCAGCAGACAGTTGCACTGATTGCCTTGGTGTTGCCTCTGTCACTTAGTAAAGTCAGAGATAGATTTGGCTGAGCTGCTACATCCTCCTAATGCTGCATGAGGCTCACTCACTCTGCATTCATTCTTAAAGACAACATATTCAAAAACAACGTGCGAGACAAAAATACATCACCAGAGATCTACACACAATGTACTGTTGTGACTGAGGGTAAGTGCATTCCACCATAAAGCAGCAACTAACAGCAGTTCTTGGTGTGCCACACAATCTATGCACTGGAACTTGAAAGTGAAGTGTTGGACAAAGAGTTGTTACTGAAAAGACAGAAACTAAATGGGACTATTATTATGAAGGCCTTTTGAAATCTCTTGTAAACCATAAAGAGCAGAGCTGGGTTAGCAGTAGCATGCTGTTACTGCTGATTAGGAAGTTGGAAATGTCTATTAAGTCTGTCCTCCTCTTTTGGCTCCAGGTGTGAAAGGCTTTTCCTCTAACACAGTTTTAAACCTTTCACATTTTCCAGGTTACCCTTTTACTGCACAGTCACTCAGAGGCAGCATAGGACAAACAGTTGTGTCAAATCCCAAAACCTCAACAAATTGTTAAGTATACTATCATTTCCCTGCCTTTCTTTCATAGAGGAGGAGAAAGGGCCAGAAAAGTATTAAGCAACCATGTGCTGAGAGCACTCAGAGCAGCAGAGCTCAAGAACAGGCTCTTTCATCTTTTTAACACCTTTAATGAGAACAGAGCTGGCCACCACAGGCTTGACCCTTTGAAAATACATGCAAAGGATATTGTGGAATTGAATAGTGGCAAGATGGGGCAAGCAAGAATGTCTAGTTCAAAAAAGAGGAGGGGGATTTATGTTACTACTAATGTACAGCAGCATTCCACCAGGACTCAATATGCACTGTAAATCAAACTGAGCTGTAAGAAAATAACAGTGAAGCTAAACAATATAGGTGCTTTATGGCATAAAATAGCAGCTGCCTGACTGTACTTTCATGGCAGTAACAAAAAACTCAACACTCCTCCACTTTATTTTCTCAATAGTAATAACTGATAGTAGCAATAATCTCAAACTACTGATGAGAAAGATACCACCCAATAGTAAAATCCACATATCAGGCACACATCTATTCCAGAAACAGAAAACACCCACATGATGCTGATGTCCCATGCCTGCTTTTGGGAAGCAGTACTATCATAGAATCACAGAATGGTTTGGGACAGAAGGGGCCTTAAAGATCATTTAGTTTCAACCCCCTGACATGAGCAGGGACACCTTCCACTAGACCAGCTTGCTGAATGCCTTGTCCAACCTGGCCTTGAACATTTCCGGGGATGGAGCATCCACAGCCTCCCTGGGCATCCTGTTTTGGTGACTCATCCCCCTCACTCAAAAGATTTTCTTCTTAATATCCAGTCTAAATCTACCCTCTTTCAGCTTCAATCCATTCCCTGCTTTCCTTTCACGACAAGCCCTTGTAAAAAGTCCCTCCTCAGCTTTCTTGTGGGTCCCCTTCAGGTACTGGAAGGTCACTATAAAGTCTCCCTGGAGCCTTCTCTTCTCTAGACTGAGCAACACCAACTCTCACAGCCTGTACTCACAGGAAAGATGCTTCAGCCCTCTGACCACCTTCATGGCCTTCCTCTGGACTAGTCAAGAAGAGTTTCTAAGTTTTGCATTTCAAAACCAGCACACATCCCAAAATATCAGGCAAAGAATAGGCAGAACACCCTATTTTAACTGAGCTGAATAGAGCACAAGCACTTTCTTGCCTCAGAGACCTGCTTGCTAGTGACTCCCGCTGCTGTTTTTGACTTGCACACATGACGTAAGCTGCCTGCCAGACCAGGAATCGTTTTCACTGCTTCAATCTGTTCTGACCCCTATGTGATCATTATGCTGCAACAGCACAGGAGGCAGAGAGAATGATGGAAGCATGCAAACTGCAAGATGATATAAGAATAAATTACATGAGAAATATGTACTAGGAATTTCTAGTCTCTCTCAGAGATCAAAAGTGGCAGTGAGTGAAATTGGAAAATAGTTGAAAATGCAAAAGGAAGTGGTGCTTGTTTGCTTGTGCTTTATGAAACACAGAATTAAGCATGAAACAGACAGCAAGGTAATGAAATTGAAAATAACAGATAAACAGTACACAAAAATATCAAGTAGTAAGTTTGAATGCAAGATATCTGGCATTGTAAACATTCCAGAAGAGATGCAACGTCTTCTTCCATGAGAGTTTGAGTTGGCCTCTGTTAATTAGGCATGAACAGTAGGTAACAGGCAGGATATCCTCTAACCATGTGCCACAGGCTTTTCCCCCCCTGCTTTTCTGAAGAAGCTGTCAGACAGCAAACTATGAGTTAGATGGACTCTCACTCTGATATGTAAGGGCAGTTCCTACATAGCTCTAGGCACAGCGCCAACAGCTACGGGCAAACTCTTTGTAGAGCCTTGCCTGTACGTATAAATCTTGATCTAAAGTACACTCGTTATTTTACTTCTAAATTGCTCTCAAATCAGGCAAGGAAGAAGTGTCAAACTAGGTGGTGGTTCTACATTGTCGACAAATGCCAGCTTGGGCTCAGGCTGACATTGCTGAATTAATTTCCTCTTCTGATCAAAAGAAGATTCAGTTTCTTGTATTGAAAGACTAGCAACAAACCTGAAGTTTCTGGAAGACCTAGCAGTACTGCTTACCATTCTGGTACCTTGATCCTCTCCCCAGCTCTCTCTCTGAGGATCAAAATACAGCTAAATAAAACGAGAGCAAACTGACAACATCATTATACATTTACACTTAAACGTAAAGCAGAAATCTGTATATTGCACAACTCTCACTGTATTCTACATTAAATGTGTTTCTGCCTCTGCATAATAGAAACTTATCTATACACAAAAAAAGTCATCCATGGATGGCTGGATTTATTGCTCCACAGTAATTGGAAAGGCTTGGACTGATGCAAATGATCAATGAAGAAGTGCTTTTAATAATGTGCACTTTTCTGTCTGGCTTCAAGAAATCAAGCCTTTAACAAAAAATTAAACATACAACTCTTTAACCAATGCGTAACAAAATTGTGCCTCTTACCCACAAATAGGCCATTAGAACTCTTCTTCTAATTCAAACAAAAATCTCAGCACTGACAATGCTAGGAACAGCACACTCTTCAGATCTTTTCCAACTTCCTAAGCTTTCACTATCAAGGTCTTTAAGACCTGGAACTTATTCCAATTAATATCTTTGCTTTGATATGCTGTGAATGACCTCAAGAATTCATCCTAATAAACAGCAGTGATTATTGGTAGTGAGCAGTCCTCATAAGCCTGGCATCAGAAATCAGTTAACTTGTTCCACGACAAAATAACTTGTGGCTGATTGTTCTGTCCCAAAGAGTATCTGTAACACACTGACAAACTTCAGAAGCAAGAGATGGCTTGATTATCTGGCATGAAAGTTTATCAGGAAGATATGCTTTGATGATTTCTTCTTTCATTGTAGTTCAGACAAATGAGATGAATCATCTCCCATCAGTGGAGAGGTTAAAAAAAGAGAAATATTCTAAATTGCATTGGTTGGCCTCATACCCCCAAAAGACTACAATGACTCAGTTCTCTCCCATGTTCTGACCTCACCTAAGCATTCACCTAAGTCAGTAAGAGGATCTGCGCAGGTTTCAGATGGAGGTAGCTTAGAGTAAATGACCACAGTGAAGATGCTGGAAGGCCACAATGAGGTCACCTGCAGAAGAGAAGGCTCCGAGGTGACCTAATTGTGGCCTTCCAGTATCTGCAGGGGGCCTACAGGAAGGCTGGGGAAGGACTTCTCAGGATCTCAGATAGTGATAGGACTAGGGGGAATGGAATGAAGCTGGAGGTGGGGAGATTCAGGCTAGATGTGAGGAGGAGGTTTTTCACCATGAGAGTGGTGAAGTGAAGCCCTGGAATGGGTTGTCCAGGGAGGTGGTCGAGGCCCCGTCCCTGGGGGTGTTTAAGAGCAGGCTGGATGAGGCTCTGTCCAGCCTGATCTAGTGTGGGGTGTCCCTGCCCATGGCAGGGGGGTTGGAACTAGATGATCCTTGTGGTCCCTTCCAACCTTGAATGAAACTATGATACTATGATGTCAGAATCACAGAATCAACCAGGTTGGAAGAGACCTCTAAGATCATCAATCACCCAACCCTAATTAATCAACTAGACCATGGCACTAAGTGCCTCATCCAGTCTTTTCTTAAACACTTTCAGGGATCTTGGAGCTGCTCAGAAGCTCCTTCCTTTTTTTTTTTTTTTAAATGATGTCTATGCCTTCTCACTCAAAAGCAACACTTAAAAAAAAATAAAATCAGACTATGAATAAAACTTTGGTGGTTACCTGCTCTAGTAATACTGTGAGGGTTTGTAAAACACTAGAACAGGTAGTACAGCAAGGTTGTGGGGTCTCGACATGTTTCAAGATATTCCATCCCTACCTGGACACAGCTCCATGCATACTGCTGTAAGTGGCCATGCTTGCAGTAGGAAGGTAGAATAGAATAGAATAGAATAGAATAGAATAGAATAGAATAGAATAGAATAGAATAGAATAGAATAGAATAGAATAGAATAGAATAGAATAGAATAGAATAGAATAGAATAGAATAGACCAGACCAGACCACACCACACCAGACCACACCACACCAGACCACACCACACCACACCACACCAGACCACACCACACCAGACCACACCACACCAGGTTGGAAGAGACCTTCAAGATCATTGCGTCCAACCTATCACCCAACACCACCTAATCAACCACCTAATCTCCAGAAGCCCTGTCCAACCTCAGCTCTTTGGTGAAAAATACTCAAGAACCATGAAGTGGAAGATCACTGCACTGTAGTCTGTGGAAGATCATATTAATTTTAGTCTGCACAGGACTCATTAATAACTGACCGCAATTCAAAATGCAGGCAAATTTCATGGGTAAAAAGCTCAACAGTCACAAACACCACAGAACAATTCTTTATATCAAGAAGCTACTTCATGCAGTTAAAGCTTCAGTTTGCTTTTTATGCAAGCAGAAAAAAATCAACACTGAACAAGGCTTTGTCAAACATCTTTCATATGTCACCGGAAAGGATAAGGTCGTATTATTAAATCATAGATCCTACCTGCTTGTACAGATTCCAATATATTACTGTGAACTGATACAGAAAAGGGAGCACTTTGAGCCTTTGTTAATGAACCATGCTACTGTGCTAGGTCAGCACAGTTCTGTGCTTTACTGAAGTGACTTTTTTTTCCCCCTTGCTCTAAAATATAAAACTCAAATAGTCTTATTTGAGGAAAAAAAAGACAGGACAGCATTGAGGCATCGAGGTTTCATGCAATCCCCAGCCCTCATATTATTATCAGGGGAGCATACAAATGGGTAAATAAGAAAAATCACCTCCATTTTCTCCTTCCTTACAGAGAGGAAAAAAAAAATAATCAATTTTATTCTGAATACTCACTCAGCTCTTGGGCATGGCCAAATGGAGAGCAGAACAGTCAACATGTGAGTGAAGCATTCAGTATCACTAAGGTTGGAAGAGACCTCAAAGATTTCCAAGTCCAACCTGTCGCCGCAGACCTCATGACTAGAGTAGGGAGGACACTGCTGCCCACCGCAGGCTTGAACTCACAACCTTCCCATTAAGGTCTTATGCACTACCAACTAAGCCACCTGCCACCTCTTCATCATCTGGATGATACCCTGAATCTTTGGCTATAATTTGTTGGGGAACAAGGGGAATGCAAGTAATTTACTCACTCCTGCTTATTTCTTCTGCCTGTCTCAGCAACAAACATGATATTCTCCCCAACTTTGTGTTTGGTCACTGAATTCTCTTTTATAATCCTCCATTTTCATTAGTGATGGTTACATAAATGTTTTTAAAACAACTAACTTAATTGCCTCTTGGAGCAACAGATAGTTCAAATAGCTCTGAGGATACCTTTTCAAACTTTCAAGCTATTGACCTCAATAACAGCCTGTAGAAAAACTGTTGTAAAGTGGAGAGATAAGCCTCTAAAGAACACAAAAGCCCAGGAGTATTTGAGGTAGCTTATCCAGAGGTCCGAGTTGTGATCTTCAAGCTCATTTAGCATAATAATATATATTAAGACAGAAATGACACACATAGCATTGTGATTGGGCACTACACAAGCCCATTCACACTTGTGCTTCTGTGGAGCAGTTTACTTACTGCAGCTTCACCATGTAGAGCCTGATAATAACAATGGAAAAAAAAATAGCACCCTCTTAGGTAATAAAAAGTTCAAACCACCATACACAGCAAAAAATGAAGTATAGATTTCCCACACTCCCACAGATGAAAACTCAGATTTGCTGGAATCTCAAAATAGATTTCAGTAAATCCATTTATCTCCATTCTGCACCCTGCTGTTTTCCCCTCTTACTTAATCCATGGCCTAAAGTTAGGATGAAGAAAAGGCAGACATCTTTATATCTCAACAACATACAACAAAGCATTCTACAGCACCCAGCCCTGGAAGAAACACAACAGAACTGAACGTCTGGAGCTACAAGGTCTAAAAGAGCATTACTTTCACAGCCATGAGGAAATACCTGAAAAACAAACATATTCTCCATTGACCATGACAAGAGTAAGAGAAGGATTTACATCACCTACAGAGCACTGCTCCACCCATTTGTTATGAAGTCAAGGTGGAATTGCAATTAATTTAATACACCTGAAAACCTTTAACCAGACCCTTGGCTACAATTGTTTTCTAATACTGATCTCAGGTAAATTAATATCCACTAACAGTAGAATACAACATGCAACATACAATAACGTTCATGCACGTTCTTTCCCTTTCTAGGTACATTATTTTTGTGTTTCTAAGCTTCTCTCTCTGTACATTCCACAGTGTATAGAATCACTGAATGTTTCGGTTTGGAAAGGAACTTTAAAGGTCATTCATCTAGTCCAAACCCCTGCAGCAAGCAGGGACATCTTCAGATAGATCTGATTGCTCAGAACTCCATCCAACCTGACCTTAAATTTTTCCAGGGATGAGGCTTTTTCCACCTCTCCAGGCAACCTAGGGCACTGTTTCCCCACCCTCACTATAAAAAAAACCCAAAAGGGCGCCTTCCTCATGTCTAGCCTAAATTTCTCTTCTTTCAGTTTAAAACTGTCACCCCTTGTCCTGTCATAACAAAGAGCCGTTTGGCAACTACATCAGACAATTCCCAGCCAGTGGACAAAAAGGTTATACAAGACTTAACTAACTGTGCTTGCATCAAACATTGCTGAAGTCTTTGGGGATGAATACGTGCCAAGCATGAAGAATAAATGCAATTTATTGTCACAGTCACAGCTAAATCTAACAGAAAACAATAATAAAGTGCCATAACATCTGTGAGCGCCTTTTTTCCCCCCACTTGCCATAACACTTTTCTCACACACAGAGTACACCTAAACTAACCCCATTTCAAAGGAAAGGGCACTGTTCATAAAAGTGTCAGGATCTTTGCTTTCAACTCCACAAGCAGTCGAACAAATAGTACTAGAACAGAAGTATCACAGCACGTGCAAAACTCCAAGGGAAGCGATTCATGACTACAGGACTGTTTGGACATCCCTTAGATATTAGTTGTTGGGGGGGGCTGACATGTTTAAAAGTCTGGAGCAAAGTCTTTACTAAGAAAGCTGCTTCCAAAATTAGAGAGAAAACAGCTGGAACCACCCACAACTGCAGAGGAACGGTATGTGTGTGCCACTACCAGCCATTTTCAAAGACATTTTGAAACACAAAGGTATTTCTTTGTCCAACCCAGTCTTATCCTATTCTACACAGTGATGGAAAAAGTTTAAAATCCATATGGAATAAACATGTGAATTGAGTCTAAATAGTGGTCTGGGTTTTTTGTTGGGTTTTTTGGGTGTTTTGGTGTGGTTTGTTTGTTGTTTGGTTTGTTTGTTTGTTGTTTTTTTGGCCAATGCCAAGCTCTTTCTGTACATTCCTGGAGAAGCTTGACAGGGCTGTAGGCAACCTGATCTAGTTGAATATGTCCCTGCTTACTGCAGAGGGGGTTGGACTAGAAGACCTTTGGAGATCCCTTTCAACCCAGGCCATTCTATGATTCTATAATAATGCCATCACTTGCACATTTTGGCCACATAGAATGAATCTGATCATAGAATGGTCCTAAAATTTACTGTCCTGACTATGCCTCTCATGGGCTTCATACCCTTTAAGATAGTGAACTGCACTAGCACATGACCACTGCAGCCCTGGCTGCCTTCGACTTTGACATCCCCAATGATTTAATTTGCATTTGTGACCAACAGGTCCAATAATGTGTCCCCTCATGTGGGGCTGTTAATTTCTTAATTTGTCAAGCTAGGTGCTCTAGGAGTCTCCTGGATTGTCTACAGCCAGCAGATGTCAGGGTGGTTAAAAATCCCTTAAAAGGATAAGAGCCTGTGACTGCAGTATCTCTTCAAGCTGGATTAAGAAGGCTTCATCAATAGACTCCACTTGATTGGGCAGGCTGTAGTAGCCTCCTACCACAAGGCTCCCTTTGTTGTCCTGATTCCTAACACCTATCCATAAGCTTTTGACCTGCTCATGGCTACTCTTTAGTGACATCTCTTCACATTCTATCCACTTCTTTACATAGAAGGCAACACCTTCACCCCTTCTTCCTCTTCTGTCCCTTCTGAACGGCTTGTAGCCAGTGCTAGCCACACTCCAGTCATAGGATGCACCCCACCAAGTTTCCAAAATTGCCACTGTGTTATAGTTTTCCTGTAGCAGGGTAGCTTCCAACTCCTGTTTGTTGCCCATGCTGCTTGCATTGGTGTAGAGGCACTTCAGAACCAAGTCAACTAAACTTGGTAAGCTTCCCAAACAGGGAGAGAAGTAAACTCAAAAAAACCCCAAAACACTGGAAGAGGTAAAAAAATGGCTCCAAGTATGCACTGAAGCATTTGCTTGCCTTATGTAGCATTATTACACCACTAGGCCATTCTTTTTTTTAATGTAATAGTGCTTTAATACTTCAGTAGCTATCTTTCACTTGTCAAATGGCACATTAGTAGAACATGGGTTTAAAAAATAAAATCAAATCAGTCCTTGAGGCACAGTTTCACTTATGTTATATATAACATTCACATTCATATATCACACAATGTTGCACAGATACATAGATATCCTTTCAGCTGGAGAAGACTGAACAGAAACACTGTAAGTGCTGTGTTTACACTGAGCTTCATGAGTGAAAAGGGACAGAATTATAGTTGCAGCAACCTTGGCAGAGAAATTCAAAGCAGAGGACAAAGATCTGAACTGATTTAACTTCTGCAACACTGTGTGTGAAGCAACATCGCCATCCACTCGCAGCATTAACATCGCTTTATTTATGGGTTCTCCTTCAGCAAATTTTAGCTCACCACTTTTTCAGGTTATTTGGTCAAGATTTGTCTTATTAGATAATGACTAATAATAAAAGGTTTTGTCATGGCAAAAAAGTGCCTCTGTATTTAACAGAGATGGGTGATTTAAGTAATGAGATATAATTATGCATCTGATTCATGGTGTTAAGGTTGGAACTATGCAATACAGTAAGTGAAGACAAAGAAAAAGATGTGTGGCCTTAGAAATAGGTGCAGCAACGTCAGCAAAGTTGTCTTTGCTTGCAGAAGAATAAGATAAATGAAATAACCAGCCCCAGGACAATCAGGTGAGAAGAAATAATAGATGCATACCATTTGTCAAAGCCTAACGGCAGGTATGCAATTGTTAAACATTGCTCAGCTACTGGAATCATTATTTCTTTGGGCATAAAATACAATGAGAACTAAATAAAAGTATATCCATTAATTCCATCTGAGTTACAGTAAATAATTTCAGAAACAAAAAAGTGGATCAAAGAAGCCCAGTGAAATTGAAGATGTGGAAAGACAAAGGCATCACTAGAGAGAAATCCTGGGAAATACAGTAGATAAAACACATTTTCACTTTAAAGTACACCATGAAGGACTCCTCTCGGTCCCCGAAGTTTCTCATGTACTGGGTGACAGGTTCCCAGCTGATGGGTCACAAAGGGCAGACTTCAGATTACTTAAGGAACTAACCCAGAAGGCACCTTGGGAAACAGCCCTTTAAAACAAAGGGGTCCAGGAGTGTTAGGCCTATTCCAAGAAAGAAATCCTGAAGGTGCAGGAACAGGCTGTGCCAATGTGCTGGAAGATGAGCTGCCAGGGCAGACGGCCAGCCTGGATGGGCCATGAGCTTCTTAGCAAATTATGGGAAAAAAATGAGGGTGTATCGTCTCTAGAAGGAAGGAGAGGTAACCCAGGAAATGTCTGAGGATGTTGCTAGGTCATGTAGGAAAAAAGCTAGAGAGGAAAAAGCCCATTTAAAGCTTAGACTGGCCACTTAGACAAGCCCTGTGAGGAGAGGCTGAGGGAGCTGGGGTTGCTTAGCATGGAGAAGAGGAAGCTCAGGGGAGACGTTATTGCTGTCTACATCTACTTGAAGGGAGCTTGTAGCCAGGTGGGGATTGGTCTCTTCTCCCAGACAACCTGTGACAGAACAAGAGGACATAGTCTCAAGCTGTGTCAGGGGAGGTTTAGGCTGGATGTTAGGAAGAAATTCTTCCCAGAAAGAGTGACTGGCCATTGGAATGGGCTGCCCAGAGAGGTGGTGGAGTCACCATCACTGGGAGTGTTTAAGAAGAGACTGGATGAGGCACTTAGTGCCATGGCTTAATTGATTAGATGGTGTTGGATGGTAGGTTGGACTTGATCTTAAAGGTCTTTTCCAACCTGGTTAATTTTGTAATCTGACAATGAAGACCAATAATAGTTTTACTCAAATGCTGAGACCTTGAATGTAGCCATTTCCTCCAGAAAGTTTGTGAGTCACCGTCTTGGGTGTCTGCTATGTGAGTTAGTCAAAAGTACAGGGAATTAACATACTTGCTTTAGTTCATTCTCAACTTCAGTGCTACTATCATTCTAAATTTGAACTAGAGCACTTCAGCCTAACAAAATCTTTGTTCCAAAACAAAGGTTTAATGCCTCAAATGAAGGTCATAACTATTTGCCTGTCTCTAACCTAGATTCAATATTTTCTCCATGTGATTTGAAAAGCTCAGAACAAAGGTTCTGGGGTATATCATTAAAAAAAAAGCCAGACACCACTAAGACATCTGCCCTCTACCCAAACCTATCTAATCCTCACTTGTGTACACTAATATCTCAGGGAATTAATATTTTGTGATAACCAAAACAGAATCCTGCCTTAATTGTTTGACAATAATCTGAAAATATTTGCCCAGAACCAAAAGCAAATAAAAGAATAAATGAGAATTAGATTCATTCTTTCCCTGAAGAAAAGGTTTTCTTAAATGTCATCAAAACTACTTACAGCAGTGAAGCTAAAACATCAGCTCCTCCCAAATTATTGAAACAATCAAGCATCGCATAACTTTTAATAATTAGACTCATTAACATTCCCTAGAGACTGATTTGATCCACTATGTGAAACACACTGTTTCTACATGCCAAGCTTGCTTTTTCACCCCAAAGGAAATCTCCAAACAAGTGCCAGAGATAGCAAGTAATCCATTTTCGCATCTTAAAAGCAGCTTCCAGTGAGAGGGGAATACATTGCCATTAATATGCAGTAGACTTCTATTAAGACCAGATTAAAACCCAACTTAGCATCTAATAAAAACCATTATGCATACTTTATTGACACTGAACTCAGACTAAAGCAAGAGAAGCTGTTGTTGGGCAAGCAAAAATATAGGCCAAAAATATAGGCCTTTCTTTCTAGCCATAGATGTAGCCATTCTAGAGCAGATCAATAAGGTGGTTTACTGAAGGGGACCAATTTCAGGGACAGCCTGTTTGACATCTCATTTCAAGTCACATGTGTTTCTCCCTCTGTCACACAGAAGGCAAAGCTTTCTGCTGTGACTGACTAGAAGCTTTAGATATACAAATTAAATAATGGGAAGGAAAGGTCTTCTAAAGCCTGGTGGGAGCCAATAGCTATTTCTTGCATATTCTCTTTGAAAATATTCCTTCAGTATGATGGAATAGCACATATGGTACAAGGTGATGAACACAGTCAAGTTCAACTTCTTTCTCCACATTATTTCAAGAGTGCTAGCAGATTGAGAACTTGAGGTCTCTTACTCAGTTTGTCCCATGGAAAATACTCCAGTTTATACAGGTAACTCAAAATCCATTTGCTCAGTGAGAACTGAACAGACTGCTAAACAGAACCTGGATGATGAAAAAATTATGATCTCATATGATGATCCCACGTGATGAAAAAATCCCTCATCTTTAGCATCAGTCTCTCCATATATGTATTAAATATTCATCCAAATGAATATTTGTCTGTAGTAAGTAAAACAGGGACATGAGGAGACCAGAGGAAGAAGCTCACAAAACAAACTCTCTGCAGGTTTACAGAAAAGCTGCAGCACCAGGGCAGCAAGCGTTTTTTACAGCCCAGGAGATTACCCAACTCTGAGGCTCTTTCTTAGCTTAAAGTCAGGTTCCTCCATCTTGAATTGCTAAGGGATAAGGTTTGCTCAGTCACAAAAAAAGATTTTGGTTTCACTCCAGAAAGACCTAGAAATTCTTTGCAAAGTTGGTCTTTCAAGCAATTCAATTATTAACAGCATTTAATCATCCAAGGGTTTTAATTAATCAAGCTCCAAAATCTAAGGGGGAAAAAAAAGTAATAGCTCAGCCTTAGAGCTAGAAATTGTTGGCAGAGAGGCTAAGACAAATTGCTAATAGATTTGTAAGCAGGAATTGGTCAGAGATGAGCTGCCCAGTTTCTGTGAATTAAATGATGTCAGGTTTGAAGAAAATGCCCCTGCTCCTGTGTTTAAGCTTAAAAAGAAGCATCAGTACCATCAACTTGACCTCCCAAATCATTATCAAAGGCTTTTGCCTCCTTTTCAGTAGCTCAATATTGGAACTGCCACTCTGAAACACCCAGACACACCTGTGTTAGCATCAGGGATGCAAGGACTCCAATTTAAGGCAGATAAGGCAAGTTCTATCTCAGTACTGAAACTACAGTGAAGGACAAAAACTGAGCCATGACAGACTGATTATACTTTAGCAATCAAAATAATAATGACAGTCTCTCAGGAGCTACTTTGGTGAAGGTTGCTGAAAAGAGAACAATTAGGAAGAAGTTAAAACATGCCATAAAAGATGTTAAGTGGAATGGGCTGGAAGACTGTCTTGAACATTGACCCCAAGACATCTGCAGGTTATCCTGAGAGTGGTTTAGTGAAGTATCAGCAAGATGATGCTGTTCTGAAGAGCTGCAATGCATTTTTGATCCTAGAAGTCCATACAATTGGCATCTTTGTTGAGACTCTGGGAATGTGCCTTTGTTGGTACAAGTCTACAAATAAAAATTAACAATTTAGGTTGGCCAAACAAGCTGCTCTTCATCTCAAATGGATTTTACAGTGACATCAACAGTAGGTCATTCAGCACTGAAACCATGTGGATAGAAATCAGTGCGATTACTGAGGTGTTTATGTAAAGGTGGGGAGAAGTGATGTAGGCTCCTACCATCAGGAGTGGGGATCTTTCCTGTGGATTGACATGAAAAAGACAGTATTTTGTTTTCCTAGTGATTAGAGGAGTTTCAGGATGTCAAATAAAAAATATAAATATAAAAATCTACATGCACCAATGAAATGTCACCTTCTGAGATGGAGGGTCCCTTCACAAGTGTTTAATCTGCTTATTAAAAGATACATAAGTCGTATTAGCGACAGTAAGAATCTAACAGCGACAAAAGTGGCTGTAAAAATGTGAAGAATTTGAACATGTAGCATCTGCATGGCTCACAAGTATCAAAGAGATACTGGCACTTACATAGCAGGCTGCAGCTGGCAGAAAAGGAAAAGGGCAAAAGCATTAGAAATATGAGTTTAAAAGTTTACCTTACATCATCTACTGCCCTTGCTCATTTTCACACATTTATTTAAGTTAAAAGAGTTCATTTTATTTAATGTTTGAGTCCCTGATTCAGCAAGTTATTTAGCTTAATGCAATCCCTTCACATCCCTATGCTCTTGCTAAATGGATCTTTACAGATTAATATTACACCAAATTCTCGCAGGCTTTTAATAATACATAGAGAAGCATGCAGAGCGGTAGCTTTAAGATTGTCTGAAAAAAAACCCCAGAGTTTCTATTTGAGACTATTTCAGTTTGAATATAGTCTGAAATTTCTACCTGCAAGGCTGTGCTCTCAGCTTTTTTTTTCCTTTTCTTTTCCCCAGGACTTTGAAGAAATTGATTCAACCATTTTTGCATGAACAGTCAAAACACATTTTTCATTAAAATACAATTTAAATAAATTCTTTTGTTCAACTTCTTCAGCACCAAAACAGCTGGGAGATGAAAAATGACACTTTTTCTGAAAGTATCCTTCAGTGATAAGTAACTAAGTTCTCGAGTGAACAGTATGTTGATTTCACTAAGCTTTTTGAAACTATTCATAGATAACATACAAAGCTCTTAAGAACAAGTGACAAATTAAATCAAGTGATTTTTCTCAAGGAAGGAGTAGTATACTGCAGAGGTAGGTATGAGATGGTAATCAAAGGTAGTTTTTGCTACCTTTTATTTCCAGCCTCATTTTCTCCATTCCTCATAGGCACACAAGAGGTCACTGAGTGGAAATCATGCAGTGCCCAACTTACCACAGGAACAAAAAAAAATGTCACCAGGAACACAGCGAGGGGGGGAAACAATTAACTGCATTTTGCCTTGATCCCAAAATTTCCCAGTCAACTCAGGAACCTGGTTTGGAGGTGAGGTTTTGTGAATAGCTTTTGCTTTGAGGGTTTTTTAAAATTCTTTTATGTTGCTTTAAGTTGCTTGGGGTATTTTAATGTTTCAAGAGGAGGAATGCTCCCAGTGCAGACCTTCCGTTTTCTAGATTAGCTGTGAATAATGTGTAATTTTGCATCTCTAATACTACCCTACTGTATGTCTACTTATATGCATTACAAAGGGAGGAGCTTCCTCTCCTCTTCACTTGCTGTAAAAGACAGAAGAAAAACAAACATAGCTGCCCAGTAAGAATTTGTCCAGTACATGTCCAGATGCAACATAACTCTGTTCATGTCTAAATGCGTCACCATGGAACAGTTACTAGTTATGCCTACAGCAAATCACTACAACTTTATGAATGCCCACAAAGTGTTAGAAGGAGTTTCCCCAATTGTCTCAATCATTACAGTATCACAGTATCACAGTATCACTTAGGTTGCAAAGGACCTCGAGGATCATCGAGTCCAACCTATCAACACAGACCCCATGACTAGACCATGGCACCAAGTGCCACGTCCAATCTCCCCTTGAACGCCTCCAGGGTCGATGACTCAACCACCTCCCTGGGCAACCCGTTCCAATGACGAATGACTCGCTCGGTGAAGAACTTCCTCCTCACCTCGAGTCTAAACCTCCCCTGGTGCAGCCTGAGACTGTGTCCTCTTGTTCTGGTGCTGGTTGCCTGGGAGAAGAGGCCAACCCCTTCCTGGCTACAACCACCCTTCAGGTAGTTGTAGAGGGCAATGAGGTCACCCCTGAGCCTCCTCTTCTCCAGGCTAAACAATCCCAGCTCCCTCAGCCTCTCCTCATAGGGCTTGTGTTCAAGGCCTCTCCCCAGCCTTGTTGCCCTTCTCTGGACACGCTCAAGTGTTTCGATGTCCTTCTTAAACTGAGGGGCCCAGAACTGGACACAGTACTCAAGGTGCGGCCTAACCAAAGCAGAGTACAGGGGCACAATGACCTCCCTGCTCCTGCTGGCCACACTGTTCCTGATGCAGGCCAGGATGTTCACTTTCATAAAGCTTTGTCACCTTTCAAGCACTTAATTTGGTTCAAGCAAGATTTTGAGCAAGGGCTGGGGGCAGGAGACATGTTTCAGGTTCCTGCTTTTCTTGCCCCATTTATGTCTGACATCAGAACAGACAGCCAACCAAAATCATTCAGTATTTATAAAGAGGGCTTTTTCCAACTTTCACTGGTTTCATTCTTGCAAATGGCCTAGAACTTTTAACTTTGTAAAAATCCAAAATGAAACTAGGAGATAACAAAGACTTGTCCTCTTGGTTTCAGGACAACTAGTCCACACAGTAAATAGAACAACACTCAAGGGCTGCTTAGAAGAGACAAGAGAGGCGTAAAAGATGTTGGAGAAAGAAAGGAGAAAAATATGTAACACATACAGAAATTTTTGTGGTTTGGCCCACTCTCAGGAAGAGCTACCTCTGCAATTCCTATGAACTAGGTTCTTTGGAAGTCCCCCCATGTTATGGCAACCAGTCATTCTGTCCTGCTCTGTCATCTTCAGCTCTGGGGTGCTGGTCTAACTAATGAACAGAATAATCTATTCCTTCTAACATGTATCATCAATAATATCATGCTGATGCAGCTCTTATGTTTCTCATATTGTTAAGTGGCCATAAATCATAATTAAAAGTGCAATTCTTACAAGCTTCCCATTTGTACAGGACGCTCTGCAACTTCAAACAAACAATCCTTCAAACTTATCTATTAACACTCTACAGAGTCCTTTTATATTTTTGAAAGGTTCTGAACAGAAGGAATACATAAAAGATGTTTGGTCTTGGGCTACACCTTGTAGCATTTAAAATAACTTCATTTTCCTTGCTTCCAAAGTAGTTAGACCACTGAAACATGAATGTTCTCCATACATAACTCCATATTCTCCATATCATAACTCTAAAGTAACACAGTATTTTCTGAGTAACAGTCACTATATTATGATGCTTACATGCAAAAGAAGGAGGTTGGCTTGAGAGGTGGGTCCATGCCAGCCTCTTGAATTTCAACAAGTCCAAGAGAAAGGTCCTGCACCTGGGATGGGGCAATACCAAGCACAAATATAGACTGGGTGGAGAATAGCTTGAGTGCACTCTTGAGAAGCAGGACTTGGTGTCAGTTGATGAAAAACTCAACATGAGCCAGCAACATGTCCTTGAAGCCCAGAAGGCAGCTGTGTCCTGGGCTGCATCTAAAGTCATGTGACCAGCAGGACAGAGGAGGTGATTTTCCCCCTCTATTTTGCTCTTGTGGGACCTCACCTGGCGTACTGTATCCAGTTCTGGTGCCCCCAGCATTAGAAGGTCAATGAACTGTTGGAGAGGGTGCATAGGAGAGCCACAAAGATGATCAGAGGGCTGAGGAGTGCCTTCCCTATGAGGACAGGCTGCAAGAGTTGGGGATGTTCATCCTGAAGAAGAGAAGGCTCTGGGGACACCTTATAGCAGCCTTCCAATATCTGAAGGGGGCCTACAAGAAAGCTGGGGAAGGACTATTTATAAAGGCTTGTAGTGATAGGATGAGGGGGAATCTCAAGAGGAGATTGGACATGGCACTTGGTGCCATGGTCTAGTCATGGGTCTGTGGTGACAGGTTGGACTTGATGATCCTCAAGGTCTCTTCCAACCTTGGCTATACTATGATACTGTGAAGATGGAAAAGGACGGATTTAGACTGGAGATTAAGAAGAAATTCTTCACAGTGAGGGTAGTGAGGCACTGGAACAGGTTGCCCAGGAAGGTTGTGGATGCCCCCCCTCTGGAAGTGGTCAAGGTCAGGTTGGATGAGGCCTTGAGCTAATTATCTAGTGAAAGGTGTCCCTGCCCAAGGCAGGGGGGTAAGAACAAGATGATCTTTAAGGTCCCTCCTCTGACCCATACAAAACATGATCATTACACTGTAAGAACATTTACATCTGTATGTCTGAACAGAAAAGTAATGTGTGCTATCAATTTTAAAGGGCAAGGGAATGCAGCAGTATTCACAACCACTGTATCAATGAAGAGGGATGGTATCTCTGAAAGAGTTTTCCTTTGGCAATTCTGTCTTCACTTGAATCATAGCTTCAGCTACTGCTCATTGGGAAAATCGCATTCTACAAACACTGCAAATTGTGACAAATGCTTCCTCTGTATCTCAAATTTCTCCAAATCTTAAAACCCCTTGACTTGATAAACATCTTGCCCTTGTTTCCAGTCCTACCCTGCAGTTTTTTGTGCATGTGTGACTGCACACTGACCTCAGAGCATAGGAGAGTATCAGCTTTTCCAAACAATTCTTTAGACACATCAAAATAGGCAAGAAAGCACATTTAGCCTTAAGGGAGGGTGAGAAACTAGCAGCATGAACGATCTCAGAGTATTAGACCACACTAAGCCTTCGACTAAAGTTCGTGGACTGACATTAATAAAAGCAAGTTAACTCAGAGTTGAAGATAATATATTTCATAACACTTCCTATGTATTTTGATATTGTAAAAATGTTAACTGGGATCACTGCCATGAGGGAAGTCCAAAATACCGGAAACACTGAGGCAAGCAGCAGACAGATGTTAGTGTGTATGATTTGAGAGATTATGAGCATACCAAGTACCACCAAAAGTATTTTATAGAATTAGAGAAGGCTCAAAGACCCCTTAATTGCCTGGAAAAGTCTATAATAGATTAGAATAGAATAAACCAGGTTGGAAGAGACCTTCAAGATCATCGCGTCCAACCTATCACCCAACACCACCTAATCAACTAACCCATGTAACCAAGCACCCTGTCAAGTCTCCTCCTGAACACCTCCAGTGACGGCGACTCCACCACCTCCCCGGGCAGTCCATTCCAATGGGCAATCACTCTCCCTGTGTAAAACTTCCTCCTGACCTCCAGCCTGAACTTCCCCTGGCACAGCCTGAGACTGTGTCCTCTTGTTCTGGTGCTGGCTGCCTGGGAAGTCCTCATGGAAAGTGACAGCAGGCACTGGAATCATTTACCTTAGGCTGCATCTCCATCATGCAGTGTTACATGCGACAAAGTAGCACTGCTGTCCTACTCTGAGTGTCCCAGCTGGCTCATTTGAAACAGATTTAAATACTCTATGTACTCATATGTTGGACGATGCAGGAAGAAGACTGAAGAACAGAGAGGGTTATTAATATGCAAAAAAATCCCCTTAATTATAACTTGATTTTGTTTGTATATCCAAAGCCAGTCATCAATAACCTAAGACTGATAATCATTACTGATAATAGTTACTGATTCCAATAACTGCGGAACTCCCTGCCACAGGAGAGTTTGGAAATAAATTGATGCGACTTAATTGCCTTCTTGCCAAGGGTTTCAATAAAGCCTGAATTTTCATACTGTTAAATAGGAGACAAGTACATGGAATTTGAAGTTGAAATGGGAGATCAGAGATGGGAGTCTCTTTTGGAGGCTAAAGAATCAGAAAACTCCAATGTGTTTGCAACGTTTGTCTCAAAATGACAAGGAACGATAAGCCATATGACATTTCTGAACAGAAATGAGATAAAGTGCTGTTTCTCTTCCACATTCAAACAAGACAAATACATCCAAGTGGGCTCTCTCATCACTAGTAGGGATTATTTTTTCCTGTGATGCTAATTCATGAAATAGAACTGTGTAGCATTTTCATTGTCTTTCTTACTCTCCTTGACAACCACTTTTGTTCTCAATATTTTTCCAGTAAGAGACCTCAATGGACTAGTACGAGGTTTTCAACCACTTTGTTTTCCTTCCAATAACTGCATTAGAACTCAAAATAGTCAATTAAAAATAAATAAACGTGAAGCTTGCATAAGCCTAACCTCTCTGAAATCTTTCAACACAGAATTACAAATTTATCCATCACTAGAATCACATTGCAGTTAAAACTCCCAAAGCTTTCAGCTGGACCAAGATGTTAACTGCTAACACTCGAATCCACTAAAATGTGAGTCTATAATGGAAAGAGAGCAAGACGTCTCTGACTTTCCTAGTTCCAGTGGGCAAAGCAGCAGTAAAGTATGATTAATAAAGCAGTTGAACTGCTGCATCTTTCTGTGGCCCTTCAAAAATCATTCAGAAATAAAGAACAGCTTTTCCCTGCCTGTGAGATCAGATTCTGAGATTTTAATGAATCTTCCAGAATCCAATATTCCTGCCAACTGCTTTGTGACAACCTGTTTCTACTTCAAAACCTTCTGTCTATCACTTTCCAACAGCGAGCAAGGATTTATATGCATCTTAGAAAGCTGCCCAGTCACCCGTTCTGCAAGATTTCTGAGACACACACAGATTTAAAACAGTGTGTCCTTGACTATGGAGCAGTACCACAGCCTCCCAGTTCTCTCACATCACTCCATGACAAATGAAAAGTCGCAAGATTACGAAATTTGCATTTAATTATCACCAAGTGTAACTGCTAATGATTAAAAGCGTGTTTATTAAAAGTTCCCAGTAACAGGAAAAATCATTAAAATTGTTAAAATTGCCATTTAAATTGTGTTCCCTGGCAAAAGAGAAATTGTCAAGAAAGGAAAAAAGTGTGATAATTATTGAGAAAATAAGCTGTCCCATGGTAGCCACATAAATGAATACAGAGCTCATTAAGTTTATTCTTCCAAATAAATCCTCTGTCAAATGGCTCTCTGTGTTTGTCTAAGCAACTTAGGCACGTATAAAATCTCATACGACGTCTTGCAAGTGTTTTGAAGCATAATTTAGCCTGAAAAGAGGGAGGACAGGACTTTGTTATCTAAAAGTTAGTTGTGTAGAAGCAAGACACTCAGACACCGTCCATGTCTCAGTTACATACTTTCTTAGTGGTTTGTATTTTAAGTCTTGTCACAATTCATGAACCTTCTTGACCCCCTTCCCAGTACCATATTCTTTGGGGAGAAAGTTCATCTGGAAGGCAGATAATAAAATCAAATACTCCTTACAATCCTCATCAGACTTGGAAGACTTTTCCCTAATGAGGTGAAAAAGCACTGCTTCTCCTAGGCACACACTGATCTAAACATAGCCGTATCTAGGCAGAACATTTACACAAATCCTGTAGCCAAACAGGGCATATTTAAAATAAATTAAGAAACAAACACACACAAACAAACAAAACCCCCCAAACAAACCAACCCAAAAGCAGGCAAACTCAACTCCTTCCCATCTCAAAAAAACCCCCAAAACAACTGCATCCAACAACTCAGATTAACCATGCTACCTAAGGCTATAGCTCTGCTTTTTTCCCACCAGCAGCAATGTGTGGCATTTCTTCCCAGGAGACAAATAATCTTTTGACAGCAATGTTCTGAAGACACTAATGAAAGACTAAGAAGCAAATGTTAAGCAAAACTCCTTTATCATCTTCACCCCAGCACTCATTTGTTGACTCACACTCCCTGCTGGAAGCCAAGCATCCCAGTGGCTCTCACCATCATCTATCTAAAAAAAGCTGTCAGCAGGTCAGTTTAGTGTTCTACTACTAAAACTTGCAGCCTGTTTGCTGTAAGCAGCCCATCAGAGAAACCTTTAGCCAGTGTGGTGGAAGGAGGATGTGTCAAGAAACTTTACTGGTATTTTGGCAACCCAGTGAGAAGGGGTCATGTATTAAAAAAACATGGACAACACCATGAACACTAATAAGAGCAGTAAAAGCATGCTGATCTTTCAGACCCAGCAGTAGTGCAATTTGGAGCACAGCTTCTTCTATAAGTGCTAAATTAGAGAATCTTGACCTGTCAAAAGGAACCTCTCTTACCAGAAGCCTTAAACCATAAAAAGCATCCATTAACATCTGCAAAGGTATATTGTTTCTGATCCTAACATCTGTCTTGTAAAACTGAAATGAGACGCAGCCAGTAGCCAATTCAGATGGGCATGTCAAGTGACAAGGACTTTAAAATGCCAGGGAGCTACAATTAACACCATAAGAGAGCTCTGATGAACTACTTCAAGAACTTCAGCCAAGAAATGAAAGCAAAGAAAGGAAGCTTGACCAAAACTCAGAAGCGTTCCTAGCAGCACTAGATACAATTCTACCCTTACTGAAATAGTCTCAAGAGTTCCAACCCTTCAGGTTGTAGCTAGCCTGGGGAAGGACTTGCAGGTACTGGTGGATGAAAAGCTGAACAGGAGCTGGCAACGTGCACTTGCAACACAGAATGCCAACTGTACCCTGGGCTGCGTGCAAATCAACATAGGCAGTAGGTCAAGGGAAGGGATTTTGCCACTGTGTTCTGCTCTGCTGAGAGCCCTCAGCAAAAGGAGACCATGGGCCTGTTGGAGCAGGTCCAGAGGAGACCACAGAAATTATGCGAGGGCTGGAATCCCTCTGCCGTGAGGAGAGGCTGAGAGAGTTGTTCAGCCTGGAGAAGAGAAGCCTTATGCAGCCTATCAGTACTTAAAGGGGCCTACAAGAAAGACCGGGAGAGCCTTTTTTAGGGGGGCCTGTGGTGACAGAACAAGGGCTGGTGGTTTTAAATTGAAAGAGGGACATTTAGACAGGATATAAGAAAGAAATATAATGGGGGTGATGAAACACTGGCACAGATTGGTGAGAGAGGTGGTACATGTCCCAGCCCTGCAAACATTCGAGGTCAGGTTGAACAACCTGATCCAGTTGAAGATGTACCTGCTTACTCCAGGAGGGTTGGACTAGATGACCTTTAAGGGTCCCTTCCAACTCAAACCATAGTATG
This sequence comes from Melanerpes formicivorus, assembly GCF_026170545.1. Lineage (NCBI taxonomy): Eukaryota > Metazoa > Chordata > Aves > Piciformes > Picidae > Melanerpes > Melanerpes formicivorus. The sequence goes on from NW_027142377.1 coordinate 5,058,621, forward strand.
ATTCTTGGACTATGTAAGGTCAGTCAGCACCACCTCAATCCTCTGCTGATTCCTCTAAGGCTCAACACAGACTGCCAGAGGCCACCAAGAAAGCACCTATACACCTACCAACAGCCCTCTCCCTTGGCAAGGTTCAGTGCTTGAGCGAAGATATTCAAGGCAGCTGAAAAACAAATCCCACTGCAAACAGCTGTGAAAAGATGCCACAATAATTGACTGCTTAGGTGATGAAATGGCAGATGAAATACTCTGTTGACAAATGCAAATTAACGCACATTGGAAAAACATTCTTGAATTTGCTTACACAATGTAAGCTATAATTTAGCTATTAGAACTCAGAAACAAGAGCTTGGAGTTATACCTAATTCTACAAAACCATCAGCTCAGTGCTTAGCAGAGATTAGGAAAAGCAAACAACCAGAACATTCATGTCACTGCACACTCCTCCTTTGCTCATACTTTTCTCTGAGTACTGGCAATGGGCCATTCTTCAAGTGCAGACAGAGCAGAGCTAGATCTGCCTTCTGACTCAGGAACACCTTTCTGATGCTCCTGATAAAAGAACACTGTGATTTGATGAAGAGACTATGAATTAAAACATTATTAGCTGTACAAGATTTCAATTGAATAGCATCCACACTAAATGGACTATAAATGATTTCATAATTGTTACATATTTTATTTACAGGATGAGCCAGATGGCCAAACAAAAACTGTTACCAGTTTGGAAAGGTTTGGACAGCAAATGAAGCTAAATACAGCATGCTAAGTTTCAAGGTGCCTCAACACCCTAACACTGCGCTTATTAACCGTGACTAAAATAAGGAACAGATAGAGGACAGCTGCAGATGTCTTTAAAAGGTCTTTTATCTTACTATGGACTGAAATGAAATCCCACTGAAGTCAACAGGAAAATCTCATTAACAAAATGGGCTTCTACACCAGCTAACACGTTTAGTTAACAGTAATGACATATAGGGAAGAGGAAACTTCAATCCACCTCAAAATTGATCTATCCCACACTCCACAATAATTTGATACTTAAGAATGTCTCCAGAGGAATGTCTAATATTCCAGTCTCCTGATCCAAGTATGGATTACAAAACAGCACATCTGGAAGTCCAGATCTAGAAAATGTCATTGTCTCCCAATACCAACACCTTGCCCACCACCACATAGTAGTGGTAAACTGACTAGTATACAAAAAACCAAAAGGGGAGGTGGAATCTCTTCTTCCTGTATAAAAACTCCAAACATCACAAATTGTTCCATAGGACAAGCAACTAGAACAGTAACGAAATAACTGTATTTCACTACCAGCTTCATGGCTTTGATTCTGACATGAAGGTATCCAAGTGACCAGGAGAGGACTGAACCAAGAACATGTATTATTCCTTTTCAATGTTCTTGCTCCCAATCAGACCAGAAGCTAGTAACACATCAAATATGCTGAGCTCTCATTGCAGTAACTGTAAGAGTAATCTTTGTATTATTTTATCTCCAGAGTAAACTCCTGGACCACTTCTGTGGATTCCAGACCTCAAATACGAGAAAGGGGGGGAAGGAGAGGAGGGGGAGGGGAAGGAAGTAAAATAACATTCAAAGTGAGACACTAAAGCAAAGTAAAAGATATTCAGAGAAAGAACATTTTTTTTTTTAATGGAGGAGAATGGATTTGAACTCCATTTAAACTCCTCAGTGCTCAGGAAAAGAGCATGAAGTCGGGTTGGACTTGACGATCATTGAGGTCTCTTCCAACCTTGGTGATTCTGTGAAGTCCAGCTCTACACCCTGTGAGAATATTTTGATTCTCATCTTTCAGCCAAAATAACTCTGCAAGGGAATCCTAAAAAGGATCACTATCTTCACAAGAGAAATGTGATCAAACAGCTTTCTTTTCAGAAAGCATCTACTCCAGATTTCTAATATTTCTCTCTGACTTTGGAAAAAAAATAAATTAGAGCAATTATTTGGCCTAACTGTAACATTGATTTTCTTTACATTTCTATGTCCCCTGAATATTTTAGAACATATGAAAATCTGCTTAGAAATATTCACATAAACATCTCATTTGATTAAAAACAAAAAAAAAAGAGAATCAGTAACTGAGGTTTTGTGGATCTCTAAAAAACAGCATGTTAAAGATAACACAAGAAACAGCTTGAAACTGTTGTGTCGCTCCAGGTGCACTTATGTTATTTGTTTGCTCAAGACACTATTTTTTGCTTCCAATTTTATGGCATGCAAATTTCAGATTATGAACCTAAGATTCAACTTTGTAATGTAATAAGAATAAAGACTGAGCAGAATCACATGGACATTTTGATTGGCAGTCATTTATAATAATAATAAACGAGGTTGGAAGAGACCTTCAAGATCATCATGTCCAACCCATCAACCAATCCAACCACCTAAACAACTCCAAGCACCCCACCAAGTCTCCTCCTGAACACTTCCAATGATGGTGACTCCACCACCTCCCCAGGCAGCTCATTCCAATGGGCTCTCTCTGTATAGAACTTCTTCCTAACATCCAACCTAAACCTCCCCTGGCACAGCTTGAGACTGTGTCCTCTTGTTCTGGTACTGGCTGCCTGGGAGAAGAGACCAACATCCACCTGTCTACAACTTCCTTTCAGGTAGTTGTAGAGAGCAATAAGGTCACCCCTGAGTCTCCGCTTCTCCAGGATAAGCAATCCCAGCTCCCTCAGTCTCTCCTCATAGGGCTTGTGTTCCAAGCCCCTCACCAACTTCGTTGCCCTTCTCTGGACTTGTTCCAGCAAGTCAACATCCTTCCTAAACTGAGGGGCCCAGAACTGGACATCCAAACACACATATTAAGAAGTAAAGCATATTAGGAGCTACCTCTGTCAAGACTGAACAGAACAGAGAAAGACAGGTTTAGTACTGCATTATTGTCCAGGTAGAAAGTGAAATAAAAATGGATTGTGGAAATCCTCTCACATTCTTCAACAGCAGAGTTCTTACATGAAAAAATAAAATCATATTTCTTAGAGCATCTGAGAAACCAAGCAAAACTGCTAGGCAGAAATTAGTCATTCAAAGGGTGCAACTATGCTTGATTAACTTTCTGCTGCAGTAATGTCGAAACGTATGCATTTTGGCAAGCAATACTGCCTATGGATTACTAAAACTGATCGCTTAGCCTTGCTACTATTTGTGAGTTCACAAATTCCATTACAGCCATTACTGAAGGTGGGATTTGTCTCAAAAGTCCTATGAGTTAGGTCAGTTTTTAAAACTCAACATTTTTTTTAAGAGAAAAGCCCAATTTTTTCCTTTACAAACAAAACCACCAAAACCCCACCCAACACACCAGTGGCACAGTAATTAGTATACTTAAACATGGTGACACGGAAGAAATCATATGCAAGGTCCTTCAGCATATTTCACACACTGCAGAACAGAGGAGAGCAGAAGGTACCCTAGTCAGCTGCACAAAGACAAGCCATGCAACTTCCCTGCAGGGTTATTGGTACTCCAATATCCACATGAAGTGCTCCATTTCATCTCCAAAGGGGCTGTCTCTTAGCAGCCTCCTTCAGTTTAACTACCTTACCTGGCTCTACCTGCAAAACTAATTGCCCTTCCATGATGCAGAAATAGACCAATCAGTCAAGGCTGAAAAAAGCAAATTTTCTAGTAGGGTTTTTGGTCTTCCTCTAGACAGAAGAATGAGAGCTGGGGTAACATAATACCTTAGGAGCCCAAATAAGACCCCCTGACTCCCAGATCTGGACTAACAACTCCACTTGACTGGAACTATCCCTTGCTGAGTGCAGAAAACAGAGCTCCTTAAATAGGTGATCTGGCAAGTGCCACTCATTCAGGCTCATCTGGCAGAAACACTATCTGCAAATGACTGTGCGTTAATAACGCATTCATCAGCACTGAAAATGACTGAAAATTCCCTTTTCACTTATTACCCTACCTCTCTAATACATTTTAAAAGGAGCTGTAATTACCATTGTGCACTCTTGTTAGGAAAGAGAAGATCAAAGCTGCTCTAAAGCAGCTGCACAGTCCCATCTCTCTGTTGCTCTTTGCTCAACAACAAACGTGTGCCCCGAAGAGATTGCTCCACAGCAAGAAGTGACTTGTGGGAATGAATTGCTATGACCTCGGGTTGTTTATTGGGGAACTTATCAGAGCTACCACCGAGGTGAGTGTAAAAGAGATTTAAGGTAAGCAAAGCCAAAGGGTTATATCTAGAACAAATAACACGTTTTCCTCTAAAATGCCAATGGCATCCTAGCAAATACAAGCCCTGCTTCCAAAGCTCACGTTCAGAGTGATGTTTGTTTGATATGGTTTGCATCTGCTCAGAGAGCAAGCAAATAATCTTTCTTAAGTGAAATGTTAATGTTAAGCCTACTTGCTGTTTTCAAATAGAAAAATACCTCCTCCTCCAGGTTCCCGCCACCAAGACTTCCAAAGCGCCAAGGAAATGAGTGAAACAGACAATTGGGAGGGGGGTAAAAAAAAAAAGACACAAAAAAATGCTGCTGCTGAAAGACTTTAGGAAATGCTAAATGTGTCATCTATTTGCAAAGGTTTCACAAAGCTGGTGCTGTTGAATGCCTATAAAAGTGTAACAGAACATGAACAACAAAAAGTTCCTTAAACACCAGAAACATTGCCTGGCTGGATGAGTAACTATAGCTTAACATGGGTTTGATTCCCTGGTGTCTATGGGTCTTTTATAACAACTAATAGAGATAACAAATGTTAAGGATGATAACAAATGTTAAGAATACATTACTGCAAGTTTTGCCATACCCAAGGATAAAAAACTGAAAGGCAATAATGGTAAATGGTCTACATGTCCAAAGTACTTAAAAAGATTAGCAGAATTTAAAAACAACAAGAAGTCCGTTTCTGCTTTTCTTTTAACCGCATATAACCTTCAGAGAGAATTATAGTTTCATAGTTTCATTCAGGGTTGGAAGGGACCACAAGGATCATCTAGTTCCAACCCCCCTGCCATGGGCAGGGACACCCCACACTAGATCAGGCTGGACAGAGCCTCATCCAGCCTGCTCTTAAACACCCCCAGGGACGGGGCCTCGACCACCTCCCTGGACAACACATTCCAGGGTTTCACCACTCTCATGGTGAAGAACCTCCTCCTCACATCCAGCCTGAATCTCCCCACCTCCAGCTTCATTCCATTCCCCCTAGTCCTATCACTACCTGAGATCCTGAGAAGTCCTTCCCCAGCCTTCCTGTAGGCCCCCTTCAGATACTGGAAGGCCACAATTAGGTCACCTCGGAGCCTTCTCTTCTGCAGACTGTACAGCCCCAACTCCTTCAGTCTGTCCTCATAGGAGAGGTGCTCCAGCCCTCTGATCATCCTCGTGGCCCTTCTCTGGACACGTTCCAGCACCTCCACATCCCTCTTGTAATAGGGGCTCCAGAACTGGACACAGTACTCCAGGTGGGGTCTCACCAGGGCTGAGTAGAGGGGGAGGATCACCTCCCTTGACCTGCTAGCCACACTTCTCCTGATGCAGCCCAGGATCTGATTGGCTTTGCGGGCTGCAAGTGCACACTGAGAGCTCATGTTGAGCTTTTTGTCCACCAGCACCCCCAAGTCTCTCTCCTCAGGGCTATCCTCCAGCCAGTCACTGCCCAGCCTGTATTTGTGCCTGGGATTGCCTCGACCCAGATGCAGGACCCTGCACTTGCTCTTATTGAACTTCATGAGGTTGGCCTGTGCCCACCTCTCCAGCCTGTCAAGGTCCCTCTGGATGGCCTCCCTTCCCTCCAGCGTGTCTGCTGCACCACACAGCTTGGTGTCATCAGCAAACTTGCTGAGAGTGCACTCACTGCCACTGTCCATGTCACCCACAAAGATGTTGAATAAGATAGGTCCCAGGACTGATCCCTGAGGGACTCCACTTGTCACTGGCCTCCACTGGGACATGGAGCCATTGACAGCCACTCTTTGGGTGCGGCCATCAAGCCAGTTCCTTATCCATCTAGTGGTCCACCAATCAAACCCATGTGTCACCAGTTTGGAGACCAGGATGTGGTGCGGGACAGTGTCGAAGGCTTTGCTCAGGTCCAGGTAAAATTAGGGCATGGCTGAATCACAGAAACATTCAGGTTGGAAGACCCTCAGGATTACCAAGTCCAACCGATAACCCTGCTCTACAAGGTTCACCCCTAAGCCATATCCCCAGGCACCACATCCAAACGACCCTTACATACACCAAGGGTGGGTGACTCAACCACCTCCCCGGGCAGCACAGTCCAATGCCTGGCCACTCTTGATGGGAAAATAATGTTTCCTGATTCAGTCTAAACCTACCCAGTCACAGGGGTAGGCTGTTTGTTCTACCACCAGCACCAGCCTCTCCACAATGTCCTTTCAGGTAGTTGTAGAGAGTGATGAGGTCTCCCCTCAGTCTTCTCTTTTTAAAACTAAACAGCCCCAGATCCTTCAATTGCTCTTCAGAAGATTTGTTCTCCAGGCCCTTTACCAGCTTCATTGCCCTCCTCTGCACTTGCTCCAGCACCTCCATATCTCTCCTGTATTGAGGTGCCCAAAACTGGACAGAATACTCAAGGTATCATAGTTTCCTGGCTGAAAAACAGGGGAAAGCCAAACCTTTGATGAATGAATGCTGCGTGTAATTTAGGTACTAAAAAACGCATATGGTGTTATTACAGAATTAACAGGAAGGAAAGTATCAATAGGGAAGTGATATATGCAGCAGTTTAGGAACTTCCTCTTATGCCAGAGGGTAGAGGGGCAAAACAGGTCCCATTTTCACTGTGTCTTAATAAACCAGCAAAGTGTAGCTAAAAAAAAAAAAAAAGCCTCATTAAGGTAAGTGACTTCTGTGCCATCTTTTCTGTTTTAGCAGTCTGTGTGGTCTAGTGCTTAAATCAATTTACCAGACCCTGTGTGAATTACAGATTAGCATTACACACAAATATGCCAAAGCCAGCCCCATTATGGGCAATCTGAGCAGTGACTCACAGGCCATCAGTGGAAAGGTGACGATTTCAGAGTAGTTAGTGATTAATGGTTTCTAATCAGCCAGCGGGGTTACTTTTTGACGATGCCTAAGTAGGTTTTTCTCAAAGATGAAACATCTAATAATATCACTAGAGAGGATATTTCTTACACAATATGGCTGCAGGACAAACCTATATAATAAAAACAATTGATTGTCGACCTGGTGTAGCACATAATCCCTTAATCTCAACTCTCTTCACCTAGAAAATAAATTAGAAGGCATGGTTTCACCAAAACTCACTTGGCTTAGAAGCTGCATTTTCCTGGAGGAATAAATTGGTATTAGCATCTCAGTATCTGATTGATAATTCTGCTCCATTTAGCTCTATCTGGCTTACTTGGAATTACCAACAAAGATTCAGTGTGTTATCTTCCCTGCAGTATTTAGCTGTCAAAGATACTAATCTAGAACATTCCTTCTTATTTAGCCTTTTAAAACTTCCTGTATTTGTCCTTCTCCCTGAACAATACGGTTTTCTTTTTCATTATGGTCCTTTCAAGACTAAGCATGTAACCAGGCTTTGTCTTGAGAGTGGCAGCTGGTCTGGAGCAGTGTGGGGACAGGAAACAACCCAAACCCACAGCAGAAGGAAATACTCACCCTGCAGTGAGAGACAGTTCTTGTCTACCCAAGTCACCAAACGTGTGTCCTGACACCCCCACCCCAAAAGATACTGTCCCCTTTTGAGGGCAAGACCACCTGAAAGATCTTTCCTTTTCTGCCCTAAGCCACTCATAGAGCTTGCCCCACCTTGCACTTCCAAACCTAGGGCTGTTCAACAGCACCAAATAAAATCATGTCATAGTTTCATAGTTTCATTCTGGGTTGGAAGGGACCACAAGGATCATCTAGTTCCAACCCCCCTGCCATGGGCAGGGACACCCTACACTAGATCAGGCTGGCCAGAGCCTCATCCAGCCTGCTCTTAAACACCCCCAGGGACGGGGCCTCGACCACCTCCCTGGACAACACATTCCAGGGTCTCACCACTCTCATGGGGAAGAACCTCCTCCTCACATCTAGCCTGAATCTCCCCACCTCCTGCTTCATTCCATTCCCCCTAGTCCTATCACTACCTGAGATCCTGAGAAGTCCTTCCCCAGCCTTCCTGTAGGCCCCCTTCAGATACTGGAAGGCCACAATTAGGTCACCTCGGAGCCTTCTCTTCTGCAGACTGAACAACCCCAACTCCTTCAGTCTGTCCTGCAAAAGCTCCCAGTCTCTCAGCTCTGTTGAAAAAGCCACAGCCTGCACGTACAACTAGCACAGCATTTCATGCCCCAGTGGGTAGTAGTTGAGATGGCATTGCATTGTCATTCAATATGGTATAGCTTTTTACACCTTAAAAAATACCGAGAGATGCTGAAACACCTTCAGTGTGTTTATTTCAGCTTCACCTAAAAAAGCACAAGAAAGTTCACGATTAGATTTTGTTACAACAAACATTTACAAATACCAGAAACCTATTACACGTAATTTTTGTATACACACCTTCATAAAGTATCTATTCTAATTGCTTAAAGGCTTGTGAAATGGGGAATTGTTTCACAAAGAAGTAGTCCAAAAATAGAAAACTTTCAGCAGCGCTTACCGAAAGTACTAACTTCAAGTGACATTTTCCAATTATTTTTTCCTTGGTATAGATCTTCTGCAGAAACTTTTTATTGCTTTGACAAAAACTTGGGGATTTTTTTTTGGTTAATAAAATGACACTAAAAAACAGCCACAGAAGTCACCAGTGGTTAGTGCTGCCACAGAAAGTGAAATAAAAACCAGTTAAAGAACTAGGCGTTATGAACTTTTTTTCCTCTCTTACATCTCTTTCGTGTCCTCCTCCACCATAAACTGGAACGTGAAAGGAAATATCCAACCCCAGCACATTAGAGGACACCATCCACTAAATTTGTGAGGATATTCATCAGCCAACAATTACCATAAGCTGTTATTTGAATGTCAAGCAAATAAATTTTATATTGCAACCAAGCACCTTCTCTGAGAACCTTTCTTCTTTTTGTTTTTAATATATGTTAGCAATGTATGCCTTAACATTTTTTCTCATATATTCTCAAATGATCAGGCAGAAAGTAGCAGCTATACAAATTTATAAGGTCTTCAGTCTTCCCAGTGACTGGAACTAACAAAATGTATGGCATACTGAACAGAATGGTTTTGCTTGATGAAGGCTGCACGTTCTTTGAACAATGAACCAACTGGGATTCAGTATTCTAATTCTCAATCATATAACACACCATGATGGACAGCTCTGTCAAGCTCATTAATACTAAAGCAACTGCTGATAATTGCTCCAGGTTTCAACCTCTAATTAAAGCTAAGTGGATAGATTTGCATATAGTAAACAATAGAAGTTTCTTGCAATCACACTCCCAGAGGCCTTATCAGCTTCAGAAATACAATACCATTAAAAGTGGAATGCTAATTACAGTTAATTTCTCAATGCTAATAGGAGTAATGCGCTGGATATTTAGGACTTTCTTGCTCAGACTTAGCACTGTAGTTTATCTAAAATGCACCCTAGACACTTACCAAAATAACACACCAGGAAGAACAAAACATTCCACCACTCCCCCTTCTCCACTGCATGTAATAAAATTATGTCAAATGTTATCAGAAGCGCTGTGATAAATCGAGCACGTTAAGTCAATTAGCCTTTCTCCTTTTGTTCCATTTATCTGGGTAACAGCGTAAAAATATCCCAAACACCCGTAATTAAAAATACCACAGGCAAAGCTACTGCGCTCATGCTGCAAAACTGCTAATCCCATTAAAAAAGACGTCTCAAAACTACCTTTATTTTGACCATTGTCTAGGTAACAGCAAAAAAGACAGCAACGTGGGAATCTGCATCTGTTGGGAAAACGGGTAAGATGTGTTATGGTGTTTGTACATCAACACACTTCTAAAGTATTTGCCACTTCTCTTTCAGTCTCCTACGTCAACTCTTAAGAAAAGAGGGAGCAGGGGAACAACGAAGTAGAAAACATTCTTCCCCCATCTAGTTGCAGCCAGCACTTCAGCAGCCTCAAGAGGAGTTTCAGAAATGAACTTTGTGTACCAGTCTGTGCACCAAGAGCCCCTTGGCACTTGCAGACAGAGAATGGTGATGATGCACACCACCACCATATTTTGTTGAGGCTTGTATGAGCAGCACCAAGAGATGAATCACCCTTACTCAAAGAAAAAGCCCCACTGGTCAGCAGCAAGTGCAGTAGCAGATGCTGAGGATGTGCCATCCTGTTAGGCTTTTCCTATCTATCTGCTTCAGAAAAGTCTAGGATTTTCTTCCATCTGCTTCACTTCCAAACTCTACATAAACAAAAGTGCAAGATTCTGCTCTACAACGGAACCACGAGTCACCCTAGAACAACTTATCCTAAGCTACTATAAAAATACTAATGCAACACTGACAATGTCACTGGCTAATTACTGACTCAGAATGTACTGGGGAAAGTTACAGTTTTCTTCCCACTGCTGTGAAAGCTGCATTAATGAGTCACTTCATGATTTCCATTGACAGTCCCTGCTATTTTTACAGGCATCCCTTCCACATTCCTCCAGCTCGCACCAGCTAACAGGTAGAAAGTGAGTAATTAGGATCCAGAGATACTTACATCATGCAGAGAGGAGTAAACTTCACTTTCCATGTAAATATTTACATACCTATGTATGTGGCCTCTACAGAGTCATCAACACACCCCTGCCACTGCTTTGCATGAAACCAGCTTCTCCTCCAGCCTGCCTCTGTCCACACTTATCTGCTTCTCCAAGGGAAAAAAACTAACCTCCTGCAGTGCCATGAAAATATTTACTTGGTGAAAACTCACTGTCTTTTCCCTCCCCCCATAAGAGAGTCTCTATTTTTCCTCTTTCTTGGCTAGCCTCTCATGTTGCCTGTTTTCACAGAGGCTTCTCCCAAAACATGCAAGCTTCAGTTTTACCCTAATCTAGAATCCAATATCTGCTGTTTGTTCTCCCTCCGTCCAGTTCCAAGGTTCTGTGACTCAAACTACATTCTGCAGCCAGATCATCTATCCAATGCAATACTGTTTTTTTTTTTTCCTTTTTTTAAAACATCACATTATTCTTCACTCTTTCCATCTGTGCCCCTCTGGATTTAATATCACTTCCCCTTAGGTGTGTCTTTTTCCATGCTGGACATAACTACAGGGATGTTTCCAAGTTCCTAGTCTGCCAAGGTTTTTATCCCTCTCTCAGGTGATCAAAACAGGTGCCAAAGCTTCCTCCATGAAGGTCTACCTGGCTAGCCTGCCAAACAAACATGCACACTTCCATGCTACTTTGCTAGGGGTAAAAGTTGAAAATCAAGACAAGCAAATAAAGCAAGCATAGATCAGGCTGGTTCTCTGGGCACACTATTACCTGCTACAGTTTATGAATGGGGGAATCAACCAACATCAAATATCTCCCTGCAGACAAAGCATCATAGTCATGAATGCAGGCAAAGTCCTGTGAGTAGCCCTCAGTACAGCTCAAGTGGCTTTTAACTCTTTCTCTGCCAGGGCTTTGCCCATCACTACTCCTTATGGAAAAAATTGCTTATTTGCTTTCAAAGTACACCACCAATCTTGTCCTTTACATTACTACTCTCCATAAGCCTTTAATAATTTGTGTTATGTGGAACTGACTGGGAGCCAGGGACCGTGATCTGCAATAAGCACATTTAAATGGCTTACAGAAACAGCTGAATACTTCTCCAGGGAAACCTCAAGCACACAATGTTTCATGTCGAATTAGAAGTGAAAATTTATAGAAAATCATGTAAGTCTTTTTGCAGAAATTTAATTTTTGACACTCTGCTGCTGCAAAATATTCCCCCACTTTGATCGTTTGCCTTAGTGCTGTTTTCTGACATCAAGGCACTCACGTGCAATGTACCAGAACATTTACAGAACCTTCCCTTCTCCTGCCTGAGATTCGATTATGACTTATGAATTGCAGTCATTACACCAACTGAAGCAGCTTTGGGTGCTTAAAGTTTGTAAGACTTACTTCAGGCATACAACATGGCAGCTTGACCCCCACAGCTTCTGCTGAACCGCCACCATGATTGGGAACAAGCATGCCAATGATCAGCCTGTTTAAAAGTCACTACAATCTCATATTTTTTCTTTGCTAAACATTTCCTAAATTGCTCAATGCTACTGTGTTCAAAATCCTTTGGAAAGTTTTATTTCTCCTGATAATCACAGAATGGTAGGGGTTGGAAAGGACCTCTAGAGATCATCTAGACTAACTCCCCTGCTAAAGCAGGTACACCTAGAGCAGATTCCATAGGAATGCACATCCAGGTGGGTTTTGAAAGTCTCCAGAGAAGGAGACTCCACAGCCTCTCCAGGTAGCCTGTTCCAGGGCTCTGGCACCCTCAAAGTTTTCCGTCAGTTCAAGTGAAACCTCCTGTGCTCTAATTTCTGTTTGTTGCCCCTTGGCCTATCACTGACCATCACTGACGAGTCCAGCCCCATCCTCACAACTTCCATCATTTAGATATTCATATGCATTTAGGAGATGCACCCTCAGTCTTCTATTATCCAGGCTATAGAGCCCCAAGTCAAAGAATCATAGAGTTGTTACTGCTGAAAAGACCTCTAAGATTGTTGAGTCCAACTACTGACCTAGCACCACTATGGGCATTAAACCATATCTCAAAGTGCTATGTCTACACATCTCCCCACGTCTGTGGTGATGGGTTGGACTTGATGAACTTTGAGGTCTCTTCCAACCTTGGTGATTCTGTGAAAATAACAAATTCCAGTCTAGAGGCACCAAAGGTTTCCAGAGATCTTTTTAAGGCACAGGTCTGGACATGCATTGATAATAACATTCTTTTGTCAATATAAACTAGTTCTTCCTATGCATGGAGAGACTCTGGGACAATTAACAGTACCACTACTGCTAGATAATTTTTGGGGAAGTACTTAATTCGTATTAGCTGCCACTTCTCTAGTGAAATTCAATCTGCAATAAGCTAAGGTATGACAAGCAAACATCTCTGTGAAAACTTCACTGCTGACCTTAGTGCTGGCACACGCCCAGCTCACTCCAAGGTGAAAAACATACGCGCAAAGAGAAGCACACAGTAACTCTTGCTGGCAAGAGGTTAATTCAATATAATCACCTGTGCATTCATGGCAAGTGGGACAATGGTTATATGGCCAGTGTATTGTAGACATGCTTTTAGGAAGTCTTTGACTTCAGCCTTCCCAGTGCCTGCCACCAGTTCCACTGTAACTCCAAAGAACAAAGCATCTGCTTCTCATTAGCCCTCTCCACAAGCATCCATACAACTTGCAGGTTTGCCGCAGGTAGGTTTTTCATGCTCTCCCTGACCTATACCTTTGTTGCATTCATGCCTGAGCATTCCAGTCTATTTGCTATTCTCTCTTCTGGCTTTAACTGCTGATACAGAGCCTGTTCACAAGACAGAATTACAAGGGAATTGTTAGCTTTAAATAATAATAATAAAAAATCTGTCCTGATTCAGCCCAGGCTAACATTTTAGCCAGCTGGAAACACTTTTGTTAATTCCAGGCTGTTATTTAGGTACTAGTGAGAATTTAACTTTGTATTTTATACTCTGAAGCCTTTCTTGGAGTCTACCATTTAACCAAAATCTCCCTGACACTTCTGTAGAATTCCACTATTCTCCCCAAACTACCTCACAAAGACTTGCAAGGTTGCACACATTTGTTTTATAAACCATCCTAGCTCTTCCTCCTCTGGCAGGGCTAAGCATGAAGGGATTTGGTACAATGTTGTTTTCTGAACTGATACTTGGCATATTTATTCAGAGAAGCCTTGTGCTTGGGGAAAATACAAGGGCTGGTTTTCTTAAGAATGAGATAATAAAGAAAAGTAATTTCATTTGCTTCAAGTACCTCTGCACTGCAAAGGAAAGGTATGATGATAAATTGTCCTAACTCACTCCAGCTACCCCGTTCAGAGACTACAGGTGGTGCAGCTATGATAGAGCTCTTGTTGGTGGAGATTCATGAGTTATCAGCCAGAACAGGTTAAGTTACTTTGATTGTCTCTAGTCCTGCAGAAATCTTTCAGATGATATTGGTGGCACTGATGAGGCCTTCCAGAGAAATAAATCCACCTCAGGCCAAACCCATGAGAACAGTGAAATACCACACACCCTCACTACAAATGAAGGAAACAGAAGTACCACCAAAATAATGCACAATAAATGGTGATGAAGAGCAGCAGCAGTTCCTGCTTTTTGAACCATCGATCACCAGCAATTTTAATTAAAGTCAACAGTGCAGTGGGTGATTTGGCTCAGCGTCCTTGAATTTATCAAGTGTGTTGTATCTAATGCTTGATTACAAGCTGCAGACACTACCACCATCAGGCCTAAGTAGAATTAGCTGTCATTAACATCATTAGCTTCAGGAGGTGAAGTCCTGAAATGAAATATGATGGATATACATCCTCTCAGATGGCAGCTTACTTGAACAAACTACTGTCAGACAGCATTGCCACCTTGCAGTTTTTTAGCAGTACGTTTCTTGGACCTCCTAGTGGTTGGTGGTCTAATAAAACTATTTTTAGTTGTTTTTCACATTTTTCAGCTGATTTTTTGGTACTTTTTCCAAATATACCTGGATATGGTGCTCTTGGCTTGCTTTCCTAAGAAAACAGCCAGCTGCATTTTCAGAACTGGTGAATCACCAGCATTCAGATATTAATACTACATCAAAAAAATCAGCTTATATGCCATACTCTCTTTCTGTGCAAGGGCAATAAAGAAATGACATGCTAGTCAGATAATCACATGAGAACATTTATGTATCTGCTGGTTTAGTTTGGTCTGGATACAACCTTGCTTCTGTGTAATGCAACTCAGCAGCTCTGACAGCCAAAGACCCTTGGTAATTCTGCAAGTGATTCAAAAGGGGTGAAATGAAGACGTGAGAATACAGAACAAAAAGGAGATGGCAAACGATTAGGGAAATTGATAAACATGTGTCCCATGGAATTTAAACATTATGAAACACTCTGAGGGATCAAAGAAGGGAAGTACATAAACACTTAAAAGGAACAAAGCTACATGAAACTACAAACATGATTCAAGATTACAGTAAGTAACAATATAATGTCTGGAATACTGTGCTTCTCTTCTAAATAAAGAATACATGGCTCCACAGTATATAAACAGAGGAATTTGAATGCAAGGGAGACATTAAGTATTAAAAAATTATATATTAAAACAAAATAATTGACAGCTTGATGACTTACATTTGTCTTGAGCTTGTCCTTGTCACTAAACCTGGTCTTGATGTATTTCAGAGTGGAAGAACAGACAAGAAAAGGTCAAACAGGAATGACTGCACATACGTGTGGAAAAAACGCTTTGCACCTTTGTGTATTGTGTTTTGTAAAGCAGAATTCTGACCTGCAATGATCCAGTTGGAAAAGATGCTCTCAGAAGAACACAGAAAAGACATGAGAGTTGAATGGGAGATGGAGATTGAAGATCATTTTAAAATATGTTAGGAACCCAGAACCATTAAATGGCAACACTTTCCCCTTCTGCAGGAAGGAAGGCTTCTGTATCAGGCAGACACTTGGAAACTCAGCAATATTTCCTGCAATATGCTTGAGTGCCTGTGCCTGATTCAAGGAGGGATGAATTCCACAAGGAATACCAACAGATAATAAACATAAGAACTTTCCCTGTAGACTCTGACATGCTTACATTTCTCTTTTTTTTGCACAAACAGGGGACAAAGCTGTACCATGATCATGAAGTGCCGAGTTAGGATCAATCAAGGAGGAAATGTTAGTGGGCAATTCTGCCCCAACATGAAGGCTTCCTTGGCTGAAGTCACTATCCAAGGTTTTTGTTCAAACTGTCATTTGGTATGAATAAACCCCATTGTCTCATGTCTGCTCCTCATTTGGAAGTGCACAGTTGTGTGGAACAGACAGAGGTGGAGATCTAATTCATAAATATTTAATCCAGTTGGTGTATCTCCGAAAGGTATGGCAGCTCAGAGAAAAACTGCAATACGCTGACTTATTTCCTTAGAAAACTAAAAGGTTTGCAATGTAGCATATTCTCTATTCCAACCTGAACAGAATAAATAACAACTCTTTAAAAAAAAAACTACTAGTAAATTCTCAAACCAACTGCATTCTACAGAAATGGGTGCTTTTGGCTTAAAGCTTTAACTCAGGTAGTCATCTTCCAGGAAAGGCATAACAAGAGAAAATGAAAAATGAATTCATCAATAATTACCTTAATTTAAAATAATTTCTCCCCCCTTGTAGAGATGTCCTTCTATGACAAACCCTGGCAAGTCATGCTACAGTACACATCTTTTTGCTACTTCTCTTTACCAAAACTGCTAGCTCTGCTTGTTATAGTTTTTCATCTGTTTTATAAACAAATCTCTAAATCCTAATTGACAGGCATCACCAGGAGTTGACAAGCAAGTCAGCTTTGAAAACAATCAGGCTGCTGAACTGTTTGTGTGAATATGGACTGCATGTAGTTTGTATTGGGTGGGAACAGGTTTCAAGAGCCTCCAACAAAAGAAGGACATGGAACTGTTAGAAGAGTGGGTCCAGGGGAGGCCACAGAGATGAGCAGAAGGCTGGAGCATATCTCCTGTGAAGACAGGCTGAGAGAGTTGGGGTTGTTCAGCCTAGAGAAGAGAAGGCTCTAGGGAGCAGGGGGCTACAGGAGAGATGGAGACGGACGTTTTGCAAAGGCATGCAGTGACAGGACCAGGGCTAATGACTTCAAACTGAAGGACACTCTATTTAGATAAGACATTAGGAAAAAATTCTTTGCCATGAGGTTGGCAAGGCATTGGAATAGGCTGCCCAAAGAAGCTGTGGAAGCTCCAATCCAGGAAGTATTCAAAGCCACTTTGGATTCAACCATAAGCAACCTGGTCTAGAAGGAAGTTTCCCTGCCCATGGCAAGGAGGTTAGAACTAGATGACCTTTAAGATCCCTTCCAACCTAAGCCATTCTATGAGTCTATGAATTCAGGGAAACCACACTTAAAAACCTGGCAAACAAGGCTCAAGAAAGCAGAGACCTTCCTGTTTATTTTTCAGAATTACTTTTCAATATATTTACTCCAATCCTAAACAGAAGCTATGATGTAATGAAATACTTCCCCACACACACTTAGTATCATGATGTCCACCTGATACATTTGCTTTAAATTAGCTAAAGCTAAAGAAAACAGTGTTCAGAATAATAGCTTTCCATTTGCTGTTTGAAGAATGGATTGGTTTCAAGTAAAAAAGGCAGATCCTGATTTCATACTACAGTTTGTTCTCTGCATAGCTAAACCAAGGCAATGCTTAAAAAAAAAAAAAATAAAATCAAATGGGCTGTACAGAAGTGTCTCAAAATTATCACATGAAAAATCCCAAGTGAAAGGGACCTTGCAAGCACCATGCAGTGCTAAAATGCAGCATCATGCGTTCTTTTCCTCACCATTAAATTGCAAGGGGAAAAAAAATGATAGTGACAAGTTGCTATCTGCCAGACAGTCCTTCATACATTTCTAGTGTCACAGAGGGCACCTCCAGCATGAAAATCTGTGAATATGCAGTTTTCAATTTCAGCAGAATTTGACTCTCTGGTGATGATGGATAGAGTCACTGCAGTCACCCCAAACCAACAACATTGACCCTGATGCAACCATTATTTCCCATTGATGCTATTGCTCGAGTCCTCTGAGTCTCAACAGGGACTGCACCTTCACAGCACACACTCACTGTCCTTACAGAGCAAAGAAGCCCTCCCAAAGAGCTTACAAACGACAAACAAAACACTGACAGAGAATAGGTCAGTGGAAGGAATTAAAGTGGAAGGACAAGAATAAATTTGCATAGAGGCTGACGGCTGCAGTCTATCAGCTCCACAGGCTTTGTTAGGAATCTGTATCCACCATCAACTTCTACGAATTTCCATGACAAAAACCTGCTATTCAAATAATGACAAGCAGCTTACACACTTGACTCTGGACAGCCAAGATCTGTATGCAAATAAAAGTCCTCTAGTCTATTTTTTTTTCCCCCTCTCTTTTTTATTCCTCTTTATTATTATTTTTTTTTAAACCAAACTGAAAGTGCTGTGTGTGTTTTTTTTCCAGCACAATTTCCTCTGCACAGAAACAACAACCATTCTCCTCCCCTGCACTTTATAGTGTAGGCTTTGCAGCAGCCCTAGTTTTTATGAGCTGTCTCCGATCACTAGCATTATGATCCACTGTCTGACAGATTTCTGCTTTGGCCTTCCCTAATGAGACACTTCCCCAATTATGGAGCCAACAGGCAGTGTTTCTAGAAAGTTTCATCCTTTTAGCACAGGATCCCACAGGGTGATGGGTGAATTATCACATGTTAAACCCATCACATACACAAACTTGCAGAATTTATTCCTGAACAGGCCATTTTCTTTTTCATTCCACCAGAGAAAGTGCATAGTGTTTCATTAAACTCAACAAGAATAACATTTCTCCTTCCTCCCATCAGAAAAGCATCAGGTTGCAGAACAACCACAACAGTAACATCATGGAACAAGAAGACTGAGAACCGAGGCTCCCTGGTAGCGCAACCTGCTTATTAAAGCATCACTACTATTTCTTTATGCTATATAGACAGTTGTTTGTGGTCAGGCACAAGATAAACCAGGTAAATGGAAGGGCTAGAGTGGCTTGTGTCCTCTGCCACTTGGTGCAGCAGATAAACCGTAGCATCCTGACACCCATCTGTTGGTTTACGTCCAAGCAATTGATCAGTTTGGAGCTGTACCTGCCCCTGTCTTTACTCAAAACACTTCTGAACATCTTAGGGGGAGCTAAGGGGATGGCAGGTGGAAAAAGGCATGACCCTATTCAGGAGTCATCATATCATACTTTTAAACAGGAAGAATCCCATCAGATCACACCATCATCCCTGTGGTACATTGCCTTGAGACAGTCACAACTGATCAACGTGTCCCTCTGAACTGCTCCTACCACTTTTGGCCATTGAAAACAGACACTGTAATATACCTCGAGCATCAAAAGTAAAGCAAATGTGCCTCTTCCTAGGAAATACATTCTGAACATGTAACTGCCCAATGGCAGAAAACATTTAAATGGGTTATTAAAAACTACAGAGGCTTACGCAAGTCTCCGAATGCTTTTGCACGTGTTCTATGTGTACGCTCTTCTCAGTGTCTGTACAAAACCTTCCCTGGTGAGAAAGAAGGTAGCCAGATAGCAGGAGAAACAGAAATCAAAAGGTGTTTATCTCAACATGAAAACTATCCCCAGTTGCACACTGGCAAAGGTGGAAAAAATCCAAATTAACAAGGAGGAAAACAAAAGCCAAGAATTAAAAGAAAATGTGCAACTGTGAGATCAAAGCAAACCAATAAAAGCCACAATAGCGCTGAAATTTTTTTTTAAGGGAATTCTGTTTGCCACATAAACCAATCTGTCTGCCTCTGCGCTGTGCAGCCAGCTCCTGCAGTGACCAGGCTACCTGCCATTTCCTCAGGGCTGCAACAGCCTCGCTGCTGGAGCTCAACTATTTGGCTTTCACAGCCTTCAGGCTTTTGGCAGCACTGAATGTGTTAAAAATTTGGGTTTCACCAGATGCTAGGGATGTTCCATGCACACATACTGGTGGAGCTATAACTTTCCTAAACAGTTTTCTCATCACTTTACCATCCTTCCAAACAGGAAATTCCTTATATTCTCTAATCTAAACCCCCATTCCTATAAATTCAGACTGTTACTTGTCCTGTCACAAGACAGACAATACCTTTTAACTTTTACTCTTCAGTAGCCTGTCAAAGCATTGGTTTTTTCCCCCCTATTTTCCCCTCCTCACCAGTAGTCTTGTACTTTCTGGACTTAAAGAAGTTCTTTCACCCTATTCTTGGTGCTGTTTCTAACTCCATACTCACCCCAGGCTGAAACATTTTTTCAGTTCCCCATGCTGGGCACAGTAGTCCAGTTAGCTCCACCAAAGTAGCAAAGCAGGTAACTTCACAGATCTCTCCTGTTTAATTTTTACTGCTTTCTTGGTCTTCCCCACAACAGGGTGATGTCAACTCGCTTCCAGTCACTGGAGGTGTTCAGGAGGAGACTTGACAGGGTGCTTGGTTACATGGGTTAGTTGATTAGGTGGTGTTGGATGATAGGTTGGACGCGATGATCTTGAAGGTCTCTTCCAACCTGGTCTGGTCTATTCTATTCTATTCTATTCACAGATCTCTCCTGTTTAATTTTTACTGCTTTCTTGGTCTTCCCCACAACAGGGTGATGTCAACTCGCTTCCAGTCCATGCTACACTACAAGGAACCTCTGCCTAGGGCTGCAATCGTGCCTCAACCTTTCTCAGCCGAACAAATGTCTCCGTTTAGTACAGTGCTTTACACTTGATCTTGCTGGATACATCTTGTTTAATGAAAACCTTATTGAAGAAACCAGATTGTGATTCAATGTGCCAAGATCATTTTGGAAGAAATGGTTGGGAGCACATAGAACACAAAGCAGCAGGTTCACCTTGGGTTAACAAAAGCATGGCCAGCTATAGCAATTTCTGTAATCAAAAGGAAAGCTCACAGCCGCCTCATCTGATGCAGATGTAAAAAGCCAGCATGGTAATTAAGCAAACATAACAACTGAATGCAATAGATACATTTTAAAAGATGTTATCTAGAAAATATCTTAGAAAAGAAGAAAGCAAAATAATAAAATAAGTGTTTCAAAGAAACAATTTAAGTGGATTTATGATGCTCTGGAAATTTCCTTCCAAATCAACTCTTCTGATTGATGGCTATGAATCTGTATCAGAGACCGGATGATTGATTAAAGTCAACCTCTAGGAATTTCAGACTTATAACTCATTGCTATGGCAACATTTTCAGCAAGCAATAGGTTTCCTTAAAAATAAATAATTTTTTTGCTTTACATTTCTGTGAAACTACTCTGCATCATGAGAGAACAAGCCAGGTAAAGGCAAGGCTGTAAAATCAATGTGTTAGACCAAGACATTGCAGCTCACCATTCTAAATGCCGTTCTACCATTCAAATCAAATCCCTCTTTCATGATTTTCCTAATTTAGAACAGGAGGAGCTGAGAACACTCTGGGTTTGAAATTGATCTTAAAAATGCTCAGTCCCTGTGCTGCAACTGAAGATTCAGGCATCAGAGGGGGCTAAACATGTTTCCACTTAAAAGAAGCTCAAAGAAACAGTGTGGCTTACCAGAAGCCTTCTTTTTAAAGGTGCATACAAATACCAGGAGTATCAGTGAATAGCTGCAAGTCTGTTTTTAAAATCCCCATCTACAGATGGGGACAAATATTTAGGACAATAAAAAAGACAATTTAGTTATGTCTCTAGTGCTATACACAGTAAGTAACAGGTACCTTTTCTTGAGGTATTTTTGAGTAGTCATTAGGTTGTGTTTCTATACAAACAGATCACATTGGTATTGGCACTAACTTTGAATACACCCAGAAAGCAAATATAACTGAAGACCCTTGATTATGAAAAGCACCTACACAAATGATGATACAAAACTCCCTGTAGATTAGTATTTATATGAAAGGAATATTTATCTAACACAGCTTCAGTTAATACTTTAAAGTGTACTGCTTATGCATTGTGTACCGTGATTTAAGATCCCAGAAATGGAGGCACAACGTGGATTTCAAAAGAGCATGTCCTGATCTTATTTAGCATACTTTTGGAACAGCCCTAGCCAAAATGCAGTGTAAGGTGTGTGCATAGGAGGGACCCACTTTATCTAGCATCCAAAAGAGACTCTCCCAGAAATATGCTATCATTACAGGTCACTAGCAAAACCAATCACTGAGCGATGATTTTTCCACTTGACCTGAAGATGACCAGGACATTGAGTAACTCCTCTTACTTCTGAGATATTTCTGGATAGCCTTTTGCCTTTATATACTTTAGACAAAAGAAGCAGGATGGTTGTGCTGAGAAGTAAAGTCCAGTTAAAATGTTTTCCCAGGAGCAGAAGTACCTACTGCATGCATTCCACAGACATCCAGACAGAAAGACAGACTGAAGCTTTTGGTGTGGTGTTTTTTTAATACGACAGCTAACTAATCCAGCAAGGTTCTAGAAGAGCATAAACTCTTTCCATCCCTATTCTAGGGACCAGCCAGAAAAGCTTTTGTATTTTGTATTTAACCCTGTTAATATAGTGTTGGTAACAAGCAGGCTTCATTCTGTGACTTACAAAGCCATATTCTTTGAGGACTCCCTCCACCCCCTCCCCTCCCCTCAACTAGCCATAATTATCTCTAGAGCTGGAGGTCAGAGAGGACAACTTAAAGAAATGCTTCTTGTTGAAGCTTTACAATTCACCCCCCAGCTAACATGAGGTGATCTTGAAGACAGCAGTGCCAAAAGCAGCCCTGAACAACAGCAGAGCTGTAGTCCCAACTAAAACTGCTCCATACCCATGGCCATCACAGAGGAAGCCTGGCCTGCCTTCTGAGTGAGGGATCAGCACCAACTTCCCTGCTTTGCAAATGCCCTACAGCCCTTTTGACTTGGATCCCACCCACAACAATGCACAGCACCTTTGGGTGCTTTCTGGGCAGTTCATGAAGTGTCTGGTTAATTGCAATCCTGGTCTTAAATCACATCAACTTATTGAGATTTTTCTTTTAACCACAAGCAAAATCTGAATGAGGCATGTAGCAGGGAAGTGCTTGATGTTCAGAAAATTCAGAGATTCAGATGGTTTCAAAGCAGTGTAAGCAAAGCAAAGCAGGACAGGAACCCCTCTGATGAAGTCAGAGCACACAGAGTAAATAATTTCAAACACTGCATAGACAGGGGACTAATTTAATCCCTGAAAACAGTGATTACAGTTCCCCCCAGCCTGCCTCAGAACCTAACAACTAATTGGCCTGTAAGACTCTTATTTAGAAACCCAATACAAGGAAACAGAAAAAGCATCCATTGAACTCATTTCACCATTTCTTCTTTCAATGAGGATTTGGTGCCTATAATGTTTTCCCAGTGTGTCAGGCAGCAGAGATTTAATTGATGCAGGACAGCTATTGCTACTACTGTGTTACAAGAGGCCAATATCAAAATAACACCTTTTTTTTTTAACATTAGGAAATTATTCTGAACATTCAAGAAACTTAATTGGATGAAATGACAACTCCTTACTCAAAAAAATAAACTCCTTCTATCCTCTTAAATGTCTTCTCCCACTGATCAATATTGACTTAAGTGGAGACAAACAGAAACAACATCTCAAGTACACTCTTCACTAGACAAAGGACTGCATAAGCAAGACTCATCCAACACAGAAGGTTTGCCCAGCACCAGCGACCACACAAATAGTCATTTGAGAGCAGCTCAAGCATCCTACAGTGGGCACAGTTACGTAAACCAGAGCAAAAGAAAAAAAATAGGATGCATGCTTTTGGGAATGGCAGATAACAAGTACAAACATAACATTTACTTTGCTAACTTAAAAGGCAGACAGAGTGGACGACCAGAGAGAGAAAAACTTCTGCACAAAACCAGTTGATCTAGCATGTGAACCCCCACTCTGAACATAAAAACAGTTTGGGAAAATAGGCACAAGAGACAAATGTCAGAAGCTGTTTGATTTCTGTAAACAATCCTACAGGCAATCAAATTTGTTCCTGGGGCTCTGTCTTAATGGCTATGCAAATCCTTGCCCATGGCTGGACTGCTGGTGGCAATCATGCTGACTGGCATTTCATTGTATCCCCGTATCTCATTTCTAGGTTTGCCCACCACATACTTTTTTATACACCGAGATTCTAACAATTTCAGATGAGATTTCAGCACTCCAAGAGTTAGCATAGAGTTGCTCTCATCCATACCTAGACCTGAGGGGAGGTTGGTCTCTTCTCCCAGGCAACCAGCACCAGAACAAGAGGACACAGTCTCAAGCTGCACCAGGGAAGGTTTAGGGTAGATGTTAGGAAGAAGTTCTTCATAGAAAGAGTGATTGCCCATTGGAATGAGTTGCCCAGGGAAGTGGTGGAGTCACCATCACAGGAGGTGTTTAGGAAGAGACTGGGTGGGGTGCTTGGTGCCATGGTTTAGTTGATTAGATAGTGTTGGATGCCAGGTTGGACTCGATCTCAAAGGTCTCTTCCAACCTGGTTAATTCTATTCTATTGACACCTTGGATACAAACACAACTGAACTTAGTGTCAGATACACCATTCAACTGCCATTTTGTCATACACACAATGGCATCATTCTTCTCTCTCTCCCTCCAAATAGCTGCATCTCACAATTTACAAAGCATTTCAAGATCACTGCTTCCCTCCCTCAGGACGTGAAATAACTACACGCACATACATACATAATCAAGTTTTGATCTACTCCAAATCTTATTCCTGTTCTCTCTAGTCCGTTCTGAACAGAAACTACAGCCTCTATGGTATCCATCATTTCTCTATAGGCAGATTGACAATATATAACAATGAAAGAAAAGAAGTGACTGCTGTAAGCATATCTAATTTGAGGCTTATTATTCAAGACCATTTCCTCATTATGCTGGTTTTTCAGCACGCTTCACCCTTTGACTATTTGCAAAGCGTTTTTTTTTTCCCCTCACCATATGCTACTTCATCTTTTCCTGTGCTGAGTTACACTGTAGCTGTCAGCTCTGGTTCTGACCTATCTTCCACTGAAGTGGAGGCACAAATTCCCTTCTGGTGCTGTGGTGGATGCTGGATAAGATTATACTCAGAGTCTCCATAATCAATTGTCATCATATATCTCTGTCCTTTTCTAGTGTTTGCAACAGTGCCTAATGTAGTATCATTTGTAAACGTAATTAATGAGCTGTTTATGTACTCTTCAAAAATCATTAATAAGGATGTTAAATTAAACTGCATTTAGTGGTGCACCCTGAGTCACCCTGCATACCTCTGTCCAACTTGATACATTGCCATTTATCATTACTCTTCATTCACAATGCCTCCGGCAATTCCAATTCCTATGACACAATTTATGTTCAAAACAATTTGGATTGTGAGGTTTCCCCCCAAGATTTTTGCATGCATTCCCAGACTTGCCATCCTTTGTTTGAAGAAATACATTCACATTGTTAAAATCCTTCAATGTCTTTGTACTTCCTTCTCGCTTACAACTGCTAGTACTCCAATACCTTCTGGTTTACTGAAATCTTTCCACATATCACAACTTGCTGCCATCAATACTTATTTATATGTCATAAGCCAACTGCTTTTACTCAGTACCCAATTTAAAAATACTCATTTTCCTATATCCTATACTTATTTCACCACCTTTCTGGAGCAACAGTTAAAACACACCCTCTCTTATTTTGCACAAGCAACCTTCCCCCTCTCCACCCCAATTTCTGCCTGTCCTCTCCCTATTGCAAATATATCTGTTCCCATAATCCAGCCCACGCTCAGATGTTGTCTATTTCAGTACTTATTTTCTCTCTTCCAAGTCTCTACAAACCCCAGAAGTTTGTAGATATTTTTGTCCATTCATTCCTTTCCCTCTATGTGTATGAACTGGATCTTGTGAAACCCACTCACAGTTTGTCTTCTTTTCCTCAGACTCACAGTGATCTACTGCTCCTCAGTTGAATGAATTGTACGTTTTACTTGGCTCCGGGCTTGAATGAATTGTACGTTTTACTTGGCTCCGGGCTTGATTTGTTCATTAGGGTAGACACTCAAGTAGCCTTCACTTCCCAAAGCATCACTGAAATCACTGGACTTAGGGCTTTTCAGAACAGTCCATGATCTGTCATGTGGACTTTAAAATCCATATTGCTTGCTAAGCTTCTTAGTGCTGGTATGAATGAATGGCTCTTGGCTCCCATTCAGCTTGTGCAGCTGTGTTCTGCAAGCCTGGGTGTTGAGTATTTTTTTTATCTCAAACAGGTGCACAGTCAACAGCTCTTAACCAGCAAGAAAATAATCCGTGCATGATTTCTCTTGTGGTCATCTTTTCTTACTAAAATATCAGGCTAGTTTTCATTAAAAAAAACCCACAAGTATGACCACCTTTTATTATTCCATGTGAAATACCAAACTACCATTTAGAATGTCCTAAAAATACAGAATCCTTACAGGTGCAAGCATTACCAGCACCAAGCAATGCCCACTGCAGGTTTTCCTTTGTTATTTCAAACTTCTTTCTACATGACTGGGTTTTGGGTTGTTTGTTTGAAAGTTATTCTTTTTTTTTCCCCTCTTTGTTTTATGAAATTTACTCTTACTAACCTGAATGTCTCAGAAGAACAATGCAATTGCTCAGAGCATAAAGACGGGAAGAAGGATGAACATTGGAGCAAGAGCACAGAGGTCTTACCGGTTGCAATGAGAATGACAGCAGGACTGAAACATCCTTGTATGTTCACACAACCCTAAAGAGGAGTTCAGAACATGACCCCCGACCCTGAGGTTCCTTTCAATCCTAACTCATGTGCCTAGCATTAAAAAGAAAATAAAATCAAGTAACAACTAAATTGGCTACAACATTTCATGGCTTGATAGCAGCACAGAGAGGGCACAACAAACATTTTGAGAAACAGAGAAGATCTTGTAAGGGAGTGAAAAAAATATATATATATATATTTGTCTCAGCATTGTTGGGAGAATAGTTTGAGCCACAGAAGTTTCCTCCTTATGTCTCCCACACGTGGAACCAACACAAGGAAACTAACCTTAGTTCTCCATGCATGCACCTGGGCATGGAGACTCCCTAGCAACGGTACTGAGTGGTGGTGGGGCAGCTATTTTTAGCTACAGAGTGAAATTACAAAAGACTTCACAGCATGGTGGTGTGAGTGGGGCTGCTGGGAGCTGCTGCTGCTGCCATCATCTCTGAGAGCTGCCATTTCTCCTAAGGTGCTGCCATCACCACTGTTCCTGAGCTGCCCTTTCTACTCACTGTTGATGCTGTTCCTGGGCTGTTCTTATTGCTCCATCCCTGCTCACTGTTCTTGTTCACTGTTCCTGCTATCACTCACTATTCCTGCTCATGCTGACACAGCACAGTGCTCCCTACAGATCTGGCTGTTGCGGTGGTAGCTATACCTGTTGTCTTTTAAATAAAGTGGTTTGGCCCCAACTTAATTCTTAATTCTGTTCCCAAAAATGTAAAGATAGTCTTAATAAAAGACCCAATTGGACATCACTCAGAAGCTAAGCTCAGCCACCCTTAGCCCTTCTGATATCTGAAGAGAAGCTGGAAAGCAAGCAGGTTTATTTAACCTCTGCCATATTATCCACCATTGGATCATGACAGATCTCATTAGCAGAAGTGTGAAGAACACAGTTGACATCAGCAAGGAAGAAATAAACAATATTCATCAGGTCTGACTCTGAAGGATGCATCTAACTCATGTTCAAAGCCCTACAACACCTGTCCTGCCTCTCTACTCAAGAAGCTTTGATTTCTATTTGCAATTTTACAATGCTAAGAGCTTTCCCCTATTGAATTGTTTCACCCAGACCTAACACCATTGGTCCAACTAACATTTTGTTTAGATTAAAAGTGTGCATTCTAAGTTGCCAAACATATGTTTAGGCTGGGTGCCTCCAAAAAAGAAGCCACAGAGTTGAGACCTTCAGCATCTACAGTGTCCAGCCCAGTGGGCAGACACAGGAAATAGTGTATTTCTACACCCTTATACATCTGGCTGCAAAGTTATTGTCTTTTCCTTTCTTCTCTGCTCCTGTGAGGGAGAGATATTCTCTTATCCTTGGGGCAAGGGGAAGACAGAGTTTTTGATGAATCCCAGGTGGGGAGAAGGGGAGTGTTGGGTTTCTGGTCTGGTGTAGAGGAACTTGTGTGTTAAGACTGGAGATTTCTTTGAACTGTATATGCTTTGCTATGCTCACCACTATGCTTTGTAGTACGTGAATTGCTTTTCCATTTAAACCTTCCATTACTATCCAATCAACTTGGGTGAGCATTACTCTTTTGCCCCTTTTGGAGCAATAAAGCAATCTGTCCTGCTCTAAACTAGGACAATTTGCTATCACACAACCAAAGTGACCCCAAAGGTATGAAGTTGGGCCCAGGTGATAACTTTCTTCTCCGTTACATACACCCCTAGTTTGGTTCCCTATGTATCTAAAAGATTTCAGCTGCAACTGCTTGAGCAACAGATAAAGCTCCAGAGCTGGAGAGGAAACAGCTTTTCTCTGTAGGCTTTGAAAATCTGGCTTTTGAGGTACAAAAATGTGGTGTGTATTTCAAGCAACCAGAAAACATTTATAATTCAATGAAATATTATATGACAGGATCTTTAGTGACTGAATTTGGAGGAGGTGTTATAAACAACGCCACTTGACCATGACCTTTAGTTTTAGGAAGAAACGTTCACAGACAGAATAAGCAACAAATGAATCACTTTTCAACTACTTAGGAGGCAACATTGCATGCAGTTATCCTCCTGACCAGTGGATACTCAGGTCTTTTAAAATAAATTATACAATGCAAGAATGAGCCAGGGGAACAGCTCCTTCCCTTTCTTTGTGACACAGTTGTTTATACACCTACAACCCAGCCAGTCTTCCCTAACCCCTAAAATAAGCATATCCCTTTCCTGTAGCAACTGTTTTGGCCAAATGACAGTTAATTCCTTGCTTTTTGACATCACATACAGCAAGAAATACTTCTGGAAGCCTACCACTATAATTATTCTACAGCAAGGAAACAAAGATCCAAATTAGAAAGAATAATGCGTTCTCTCACACAGTACTTACAATTGATTTGATGTTGTTTTCTTTTGCCAGTTTCAGAGAGGATTTATAGCAACTTGCCAAGTTTTCTTTATGAGTATCAGTGAGATGGCCTCTTGCAATCGGTCCAACAGTATGGATCACATCTGCAGGAAATAAAAAATGAGATTAAAAAAAACCTGTTGGCGATTATTACGGCTGTGGTGTTTCAGGGATTATTTTTTTCACTTAGTTCATGACTCTGCAGAACTGCTACAATGCAAGTCAATCCATTCTGGTATTGTACCTACTAGTATTGTAAGAAAATGTTTAAAACTGGAAATTACATAATAAGATACATCTGTGATAAAGTAAAAAACCCCAAAAACCAACCAACCAAAGCCAAGCACAACATTAAAGGCTAAACTTTGAAGTATATGGAATGAAATCAAAACGAGAAAGATGCTCTAAATGCTTGTGATATGTGTACTGCAATCCACGTGCCAGAGAGATGAAAGGGTTTCATAAATACCCTAAGTCTTCAGGGCTGTACATCTTGGAAACTGTTTTCTCACCCCTTGAAGATCCACTCTCTGGGAAAGTTCACTACACAAGCCCTCATTGCATTGATGGAGATACACAGGTAATTTTTATCTTTTCTTTGTGTGTCTAATGCTTGAAGTCTTTTCTCAGCAAGCATTTTAAGAGAAGAAAAGCTGTGACCCATGAATGTGTTAGTTATTCCAAAAGTGTGTTTTCTTCTCACTTCAGACCAGATGGAGAAACCAAGCAATGAAACAAAATATTGTTTGAAAAAAAACTTACAATGACCAAAAAGAGAAAAAAGAGTCAAGAAAATAGAGTCTTAGGCATGATCTCTCTGCACTCATCAAAATCAGATGCTGCAATCAAAGTCTCTAAAGTGCCATTAAAAAAATAAAAGAAGTAAAAAGCCTGGGGTTAAAAAACAATCAATCAAACAAACACAAAACCCACTTTGAAATAAAATCTACAGACTCAAAGGTGTCATGAGTCCTTTTTTTGTTACTTTCCCCCCATACACTTGACTAGCAGGATGCACATTTACTCTTTATTAGAATAAACAAACCTTTATTAGAATAAACCAAACCAGGTTGGAAGAGACCTTCAAGATCGTGTCCAACCCATCAACCAATCCAACCCACCCAAACAGCTAACCCATGGCACCAAGCACCCCATCAAGTCTCCTCCTGAACACCTTCAATGACGGCGACTCCACCACCTCCCCGGGCAGCCCATTCCATAGCGCAATCACTCTTTCTTCAAACCTCATTCTACAGCACATGAGAATGCAACAGAATTAATTATGGTGACAGGCACATTTTTTTACCTTTTTTTTTTTGCCTTATCATCCCATAAAATATGCTGCAGCAGCACTACACAGATGCAGCATGTTCTGCAACATTGCCACAAACAAGGATTAGAACAGTGTTTCCAGTCGCATTACTGCTGGTCCCATTGGTTAGGTTGTGCTTCTCTCCCATATGGGGCAGGTTTCCATAGAATATCTGTTCTTGTACTCCCAGATATTTTAATTTACTCAAAAATCCTACAGATGTCACACCATTAGTCTTTGTCCAAGCTTTAGTTGATTATTTCCTTCCAACTTACACCAAAGCTTAAGTGAAAATGGACAAACTAATATGAAAGCGTATACTGCCTTATTTTTTTACCCAGACACCATCTGTCAAGTCCTCCTCTCTACTACTTAAAAGGTGGCTTATGTTCTGCTACATAATGTTCTGATAATTTCCAAAATTCTCCTTTACATTAGCCAGAAAGTATTGATAACTCAATATATAAAAGTATGTCAGACAATCCCAGTGCCCAGAAACACAGACAAATTGGCTGTGATGGGAAATTGAAACCCCTAAGAGCTAAACTTCCCAACTGCTACAGAAAACCACCCTACTGAGAAGTAAATAAAAGGTTAACTACTCTTCTTTCTATTTTGATCACAGTCATTTTCTCCAGTTGAGGGGAAAAGATGAGCAGATTGGATAATTTCTGTTGAATGTCACAGTTACCTGACACGCAAACCCTCTGCACAGCAATTCAAGCAACTGAACCAGCACTTAGGTGTTGAGTCTTCATCCACTGATGAGCAGGATGATAGCAGGTGATTGAGACAGGCAGTGTCATTTCACTTGGGAGTTTGGAAAGGAGTGGAGTATTTGGTGTGGGTGGTTTATTTTGGGGTGCCTTGTTTTTGGTTGTTTGGGTTTTTTGGTTTTTTTTTGTTTGTGGGGCTTTTTTGTTTTGCTGGGTTTTTGTTGTGATGTTTATCTTTGTTAAACATGTTAGCTACTATAACAAAGTCAGTACCATTGAGACATAGAAAATACACTGAAAAGAATAGCTAGTATAAAAAACTGCTTCTGCTTGTAGATAAGGTTGTGTTAGTACTTCCATGAGGAAACACTGTAATTTCAGTCTACAACTACAGCAGTTTCCTTCAGGTTCAAAGTTTTCAAGGAAGGTTTCACTTTGGAAGTGTTGGCTTTTGGTTGTAGGCAACTTCAGAGGAAGAAAAAGCTTCTTCTGACTTCCCCCCCACACCTCACCTTGTTCTTTGTTTTTATGAAAGAGCCAAGCTGCAATTACTGAGCAAAGGAGAAGAAATATGCCAACAAATCTGATCTCAAGCAGACCCTAACAGACACTAAGATCAGAGGTACCATGATTGTCACCGGTTGGGGCTGTCCCTTTAAGAAAGGGAATATGGTGGATGGATGTTGGTAAACGAAAGAAGAATCTAAACTAATTTCATTGGTGAAGTGGGAGGAAGCACCTTCTGAACTGGGAGTGCAGGAGGAGTATCCTGAGCACTCCAGCACTTCTATCTTCAGTCTTGCTTCCGCCTCTTCTTCGGGCAGCAGCTTTCTGTGCTGGGCTTTCTGCCAAGGCCTCGGCCTTGAAACTGATAAAGGCCTGTATTAACTGCTTTCCAATTAACACAACAGCTTCTAACTTTTTTTTCTCTTTCTCTCTCTCTTTTCTAACCTGCTCTGGGAATAGGGGGAGAGAGGGGGAGAGCAGAGGTGGGGAACCCACTCAGCAAGGGGGGGAACTCTCATTTCTGTGCTACTCTATTGTATATCTTTGTATATATTGTAAATATTGTAAATTTGTATATATTCCCCTGCATATCCTACATTGCTTTGTAAATATACAGCTCCACTGCTTTGCTAATTCAGCTGTGAGGTTTTTTTTTTCCTTTCCCTTCAATTTTCTTTCCCTTTACTTTACAAGGGGGAAGGGAGGAGGCTTCTTGGCCTTACCCTTCCAACTCCACGACAATGATGCATTTCAAGTTTGTAAGATACAACAGCCAACAAGCAAAATAAGGAATGGCTATAAAAAACACCTTAAAGGAAGTATAGAAGACCAAAGAATGATAAGAGACTTCCCTCTTTCTGCTGCAGCTGAGTTAACTTGTATTTCAACATGCAGCTGCTTAAAAACTGAAGCTCAATGGCTTAAATTATTAACACTCAACAACAAGGAGGAGTTTCAGGGAATAGCCAAAGTATCAAATCCTTGCTTGGTTCTTCCTGTATAAAAGTCTCCTTCGTAAAATTTCTCATTGCATTTTGCTCATTAATCATTGAACTCTGTTCCTGTAGTATTACTAATTTTAAGAATTCTCAGCACAGTAAATGGGAAATCTTCTTCTTGTCATCTTTTCTTCAGAACTTCTTGATGTAGCACTGCACCACAACCTTCAGGCAACCTTTAATGCACTTATTTGTTTTGATTTCATTTTGACAGGCTCATCATAGGTGGTGGCTCTTTAGACAAGACACTGAAGATGGTTATGAATTGGTTTATAAAATATGAAAACTACTGCAATAGTTTACAGCATATCATCAGCCAAAAAAAAAAACCCAACAACACAACCTTAGACATTATTATTCTGAAACATGATGGAGTAAGATTTTACTAGCAGAGTAGCATTAATCATTTGTCAATGTTTCATGGTCAGCAGACAAACAGGGAAGTAATAATTTTCTTGTTGTATTCTGTCAATAAAATCAGTGTATCCACACATTGCCTAAATTATACATTATTCTGCTCAAGCTAGTCCACAATATGTTGAGGTTTTCAGGCAGGCAAAACCCTTTGAGATTATACAGGCATAAAGCAAACAAACTGGAAAATAACAGAACTCTGCCCTCATCACCCATCCCATGCAGTTAATAGATGAGGATCAGACCTCACAGGCTCAAGCAGAGCCATTTGTTTTTAATAAATCTATGAAGACTTAGTCAATCTTCCAGCTTGTCTGTCACAATGAATTTCCTTGCACATTTCTTTCTCACCCAGCTGCACAGAGTCAGACTTAGATACTACAGAGCTGTAGAATAGAGGTCTACAGGCATTTTTCTATAAGACAAGGGGGTAAGATCACTCCACTGCTGCTCTGGCCACCTGCTACAGCAGCCGGCCCCAAATGAAAGCCTCCAGCACCACTGGCTGGGACAAACATGGACGTGCAAGCCATACTTACCACCTTCCTCACCAGTCTACCCATGGCCAGAATGAGCATCCACCCTGGATGTTCATTGCTTTTCTGAAGCAAACACAACTTCCAGGTTACACTTCAACCATGGTGAAGAGACTTCACAGGACATGCGCAGGGATGAGTTTCACTTCAGGAGATCACAAACCAGATACAGAGGGAACACAAATGCAAACAGCAGCCACGGGAATGAGCCTATTGTATAGGCTTAAGATAAACTGTGCATGCAGAGGCACAATGACATTAAACAGAAGCTGTCCCATCACTTCAATTCCAAAAAGATACAGTTTGGCTGGAAAACCCTGGTACAGATCCCTGTTACCAAAGAGCTTTTGTTCCTCCTTGGACCTCCTGAAGCCCTTTGCTGTCTGAACATCTCTTAATGAGATCAAACAGGAGCAACAGATAGGAGCATTTCCCAAAAACATCCCCAAATGTATTTTTTTGTTCTTCAAAACCAGGTAAACAGAGCAAACCGACTGAGAGTCAGCTCTAAGAGAATGCAACACTCACTATTTGTATTATTTTAATTTTTATGTCCAAAGAAGCTACTTTGAAGCTTCTGATTTACTATGGTCACTCTTCCAGCCAAGCACACTGATAAGAAACTTCATTAAAAAGGAAGCTGCAATCCACGTGTTCATAAATCACTTTCTCTTTATACACAGAGCAGAGATGCTTGCTTACATTTTTAATAGTCCACCAAGGTGCAGAGCCCTGGAGGAAGGTATGTTCTCATCTGGGATTCAAGCTACAGTGATGGATCAAACTGCTTTTAATGCTAATGATGCTGCTTAGTTTTAAAGCAGTATTTATAAGGGAAGGAGATATTTATTCCTCCCCATCCCCCCTAAAGCAATGCTTCCAAAGATTTGGTAAGGGAGGCTGGAAGATAGCATCAGCACAGAACTATGTGGTACGCCCATAGTTTGTAGCTCTTTTAGAGCTGAAGAAACATTTTGTTTTTACACTGGTTTTCTAGGATTTGCAGTGCAGTGCAGCATAGATCTAAGGAGAGTTCATAGAATCTACTGCTCTCTTTTGGGTCATGTGAATTTCAGGCATTTGGTAAATGCTCTGGTGGCCAAAACAAGAGGCATGACAATCACATCCTGATGTGCATGGGCATCATCTCTGCTTGGTTTCCTTCAGTCCTTTTTTCCCTGAAGCACTATACTGAAAACAGACAACTGAATCTTGTGTAAGCCACAAACTAATCTGCAGGTATAACAGATGCTTGAGCATTAAAAACATCCTTTTCTCTACTTGGCCACCAGTGAAAATAAATATTATTTGAGTCTTGAATCAAAATCACAGTGACTTTCTCTTTAAACTGCCATATAGGTCAGGCAAAAATGAAAGTACCCTCTGCTGCAGTACACAAACTCCATGTGTAAAAACACCAGTGAGGCTTGTTTGCTCCTTTTTTATTAAAGAAGTCAGTCCATACATCTTAACATGCTTAACAAGCATGGTTTTATCTACACTGCTACAGAAACACACCAGAGCAACCTGGGCAAAACAACTTCCACTTGCAAAAGGATGAAGAGAAGTGACTGCCCAAAAATCCCACCTAGGGGACTGAATAATTTACTTTTGATGCAGTTTACTCTTCCCTTGTTCTTTGTAGAAGTGATACCAGATAGCAAAATGGTGAGGGGCTGTTTAAAAGGGCACGTAGCAATAGGACAAAGGACAGTGGTTTTAAAACAGAGAAGGGGAGATTTAGATTGGACATAAGGAAGAAGTTCTTTACCATGAGAGTGGGGGAGCCTTGTAAGAGCTTGCCCATGGAAATGGTGGAAGCCCTATCGCTGAAGACATCCAAGGTCAGGCTCTGATGAGCCTGATCTAGTTGGGGATGTCCTGCTTACTGCCCGAGAGATGGACTAGATGACCAATAGATATCCTTTCCAAGCCAGTGCACTCTATGATTCTGTGAGACCAATTTGTGCTGTTTTTTCCCCTTGCAGAGGTGCGTGTGATGTGTTCACACCATTAACAAACCAGCAGACCAAGGCTAGAATCAATGACACATTTCTCTCATTTGCCCCATTTTCTCATTCACAGCCATAATCAGCCCACCCAGTGAACTGCATAATGAAGCTGTAGCCTGTCAATCACAGTAGGGATTCTGAAAAAGAAGCTACAGCTCGGGGTGCCATTGAAATAAAAAAGAAACAACAAAATCTGACAAAAACCCAGAGCATTTTTAAGTCTTATCCCTTGATTTATAAATACCCACCATACTGGTGCTGAAAAGGGATAGCTGAGGTTCAGTTGAAGGGAACTGGAATTAGCTCCACATATTCATATATACTTGTGGTGGTTTTAGGATATGCCTTTGAAATTTAGTTACAGATTTTGAGAAGAGAAGTAGAAAAAAGTAATAATAAACCACTATTGTGTATAAAAAGGAAAACAAAAGATTCTTCTAAACAAATTCATTGGATAAGTAGCTAGAATAAGACAAGCTGTACCATAACAATTCTCTCTTCTCTTCTAATCTCTGGCGGTTTCGCTTTGCCCAGGAGAGATAACATGCTTTGGCTGGCCTTGGCTAAGTGTAACCCACTGCTGTTTCTCTCCACTCCTCTTTCTCTCTTGGAACAGGGTGCTAGGGGGTGGGCAGAGGAACAGCTTCCCTGGTCTCTAACCAGGGGGATTTCCATGCAGTTTGCTAATTGTAAATATCTGTATAATATTGTAAATACTGTATATTTTGTACTTTTTCATTGCATTCCATTGTAGAGTATGGATTTTGCTTGTAAACACAGCTTCATTTGCTTCTGAGTTGGTCTGGCAAAGTTACTGCTGGTGGGGGAAAATTCAACCCACCACAATACTTAACATCTCTGCTCTTAAACAAAGTCTGTAGCCTAATGCTTTGATATACAAATGTGCTCAGATGGCTCATTTTCAATTTCCAGTGGCATGCACTTGCACATAAAATGTGCATTTTTAGTGTAACAAACAACTGTTAATTTAACTTCAGCTTAAATTAATCCCCCAGGATCACAGCCTAATATAAGTTATTTACTAATATGCGTCTCCCAAACTAGATTAGCAGAGCTAAAGGGTTTTAATGCAAGACATATCTTTTATAGACCACACCATACTATGTATGACTACATATGGCACAGCTCCTTGGTTCTGGAGTATTTATTTGCTTTGCATATTGCATTTATCAGCAGTTAAAGAGACAGTCGCAGTTTTCTAGGCTTGAAGCAATAAGCACTTCTCAATCTGAAGTTTGTACCTTTTACAGCTGCCTTCAGTGATTAATTATCTGCACCAAAATTCTGTTTTATTAGCTGCAAGAGCTACATCTAGAAATCATTTGTGTAAAATATTTAAGCTGTTTTTCACCAAAATAGCATTGTCTGCCTGGAAAAAAACGTAAAGAATTTGTTTATTGTAACTGATTAACCAACACCCCTCTTTGTGGGTTAGGTGCATATTTTAAGCACGAGACAGCAGAGACAGTCAGAAAACAATATTCCCAAAGGGAGAGGGGAAGGGTTTGCTGAGCCCAAGAGCTCCTTCGGGAAGCCGCAGAAGTCAGGGCTCAATAGGCAGCATTTAGCAGAGCGCGGTCGCTCGGCATCCGTGGGAAGCTCAGAAACACAGGGAGCTTGTTTGCGGTGATTACAGCACTGCGTCAACAGCTGGCCAGAGAAGCAAGTCACACAAGTCAGAGCCCAAGCCTTCTTGGCACTCATGCTTGTCATAAAATACAAGGCCCATGTCTGCCCATGTAATTCCAGAGCAGTTCCCCTCCCAACAATGAACTTACAGCATCATTCTGCCATCAGGACCTCACCATTAAAGCCGGAAACAAAAGTAGGCTCTGTTCAGGCAGGAGAAGCAAGCAGTGCAATTAAGAGACACTATGCTACATCCCAAAGTAATAGGGCTTTACAAAGCAATTTAGCACTGTGATGACAGATGTCAAAGCAGTGCCTAGACAGACGGCCCCACAACTTTGATGGAAATAATTGCAGGCATGTAAAACTAAAAGGCAACAGCTCCATTTGCTATATTCATGATGTCATGTGATACAAATGAACATGAAACGAACACAACATGACTCAACATGAAATTATGACATCCATGACTTGCTATTTCTGTTTTCTTTTTTCATATTGGACTTGAAGAATTTGCAGCAGAAATAATCAAGTGTTATTCTCCCTCCCCTCTATAAATTATCTACTTGTATAAAGACTTTAATAAACACAGGAAATAAGAACAAAGGCAATGAAATTATGTTGACCAAGTCTTCATCACAATTGCAAGCCTCATTTTGTTGTAGCAGCAGAGCAGCACAGCCAGGAACAGTCCTCATTGAGCGGCTTAGGAAAACACATACCAAGCGACCCCCTTGACCCCAAGTAACATTCTCCACCTTTCCAGCTATTATTCTTTGCAAGTGGACAAGGCTATAGACAAAGATGCCTTAATCTGTCTTTTGGATTATGTTTGCTACATGTAGGAAAGCCTGACCCACGAAGATTCTCTCTTTACTGCTCTCCTTATTAAACAGCAAAAGATGTTTGGAAGAGAGTGAGTTTGGTTTTAATTAATCTATAAATGCAGTCAGAAGGCTTTTCAGTGCTCACAAAACACTTGTTTGTTCTTAAATTGTGAGTGATTATTTTTAAGACAACAAGAGAGTTTTAATCTGACATTCCACAAGAATTTCAAACCAAAACACACATGGTGAAGGACATAACACTAGCCATATAAATTCAAGGTACATTTAAACCACACTTGATTCAAGAGCAGCTTGCAAATACTACCCTAAAAACCATGCAACAGAAATCAAGTCCTAGAAAGGTGCAAATGTTGTTTAAGTTAACTTCAGCTCCTGTTTTGCAATTGTATTAATTACAGGGGCAAAGAAATCAGAAATGAGCTCTCAAGTCTCTTAAAGCACACCCCCCTTAGCACATTCAGGGTGTTTCCAGTGCCCAGACTAACTCCATTAAAGCTGCTTTAGTCACCTCTGCTGGCATATTTCACAGTTAAAGCATAAATATACCCTCTAGGGAGTGGAAAGAGAAAAGCAGTCACCACAAAAAAAACCCCAAACCAAAACAAATCCCCACACTCAGCCTCACAGATTTTGTCCAGAAAAATGACTAGCACTCAGAACTGAATTTCATTCACTTTCCTGAGCACCAAACCAGTACTCCAGAATCCTCTACAACAAGCTATAGTAAAAGCCCTTGATTTCCTGTTTTACAGATCTTTCCTGCATAGGTTCTATTTTGATAACATCACTAGCACTTCTTATTAAACCACCTCTTGTTATTCATTTGAGATAATTGCCAAGATGCTGAAATAAAGGCAGGCATCCCAAGAGAACTATAGCAAAAGGACTAATGAAAACATCCCAACACAACTTGGCATACAATGTTTGCCATGGATACAGAAAATCTTGAACTGGGTATTGAATACAAGCAAGTGCCCAGATGGCTTGCAGGGCAAGATTCAGAACCATGGGCATTGTGGCAATGCTCCAAGGCTTTCTTTTCCTTCATGATCTAGTGTGGGGTGTCCCTGCCCATGGCAGGGGGGTTGGAACTAGATGATCCTTGTGGTCCCTTCCAACCCTGAATGATACTATGAAAGCTACTGTATTACTCCCATTATTTGTCCTCCATGTGGGATTTGAGAATATTAGCAAAAAAAGTTTACAAAACACTGATCTTCATCTGAATGGACCAGTGATTAGGGCAAAAAGTTTTAGAAGACCAAGTGTGATGGTTTGAGTTAGAAGAAAACAGGTCAAACCAAACCAGCGGGTTAACCTGGCTATTTTCCTAACAGAGAAGCGAGGGGAGAAGTAGCTCACAAAAGTTGGGATTGAGACAAGAAAAAGTGAGAAAAGAATAGAGTTTACTGATGAAAATCAGATAAACATCACACAAATGCATAATGACCTTAGCCTATTTGCAGAAAAAGCACAGCACAAAGCAGCAGCAAGCAGAAGCAAGTGAGCCAAAAGCCCAAGCCAGGAAGCTACTCCCGATCCCCCTGTGTCCCGGTGCCATCCCAGTGGAAAAGACCCACATCCAGAGAACCCAGCAGCAGCAACTGGAACTGAAAGTCTCCCCTGCTGCAATCTGAGCTTCATGCCCTATGATACTTTGCCCCAGTCAGCACTTTAATTTTTGAAGCTGGCATGACTGCAGCATGGTATGAATAACAGCAGCAAGTTCAATTCAATCCATGACACCAAGCTAAAACACCCTTACACTGTTCCAGCAGAACCACCTCAGGTGTAAAACAAGGACATGGCCAACACCAGCTTTGTCTGCCTAGCAAATGGATAAACATTTTTTTTAACCAGATCAGGTAAAAAAAAAGATTTTTAAAAATCAGACTGAAAGAATTGTTTCCTTAAGAGGAAGGTTTATGAGCTTCTTAAAGATGCAATAAAATAGGACTTAAAGTTTCAAGGAAAATTTATTCATAGCTTCCCTGTGCTGCATTTATTCCTTAGTGGCAGTGCACTGCAAAAAGTTAGCATGCTCATTTTTTTGCCTCCCACTTATTTTTCCCACACATTTTATTGAGAATAAACAAACTTTTTCCACCTCCAGATACTGGAGCACAACTCTCTGCTGTGATACTTCTCTAACCTACATAGCTTCACAGCAGAAGAGACATGTTTGTCTAAGAATTTTGCATGTCATCACTAAAAAACAAAACAAAATACAGTTATCAAATTACAGGCTCTCTACATATGCTCTAAAGATTTGCAGATAAGACCAAGCTGTGCAGTCCAGTTGACACGCTGGAGGGGAGGGATGCCATACAGGGGAACTTGGACAGATTTGAGAGGTGGGCCCATGACCACCTCATGAAGCTCAACAAGGCCAAGTACAAGGGTCAGGGCAATCCCCACCACAAATACAGGCTGGCCAAAGAGTGGCTCAAGAGCAGTTTTGAGGAGGAGAACTTGGGGCTGTTAGTTGGTGAAAAACTCAACACACGCTAGCTGCGTGCCCTTACAGCTCCAAAAGCAGCTGTTGTCTTGGGCTGCATCAAAAGACATGTGGGATGAGGGAGATGATTCCCTGCTCTCATGAGAGCCCACCTGGAGTACTGTGTCCAGTTCTGGTGCCTCCAGCATAAGAAGAACATTAAACTGGTAGAACAGGTACAGAAAAGGGCCACAAAGATAATCAGGCAGCTGAGAAGCACCTTCCCTATGGGAACAGACTTCAAGAGTTGGTAATACTCCTCCTGAAGAAGAGAAGACTCCAGGGAGACCTTATACTATCTTTCCAGTACCTGAAAGGGGGCTATAAGAAACCTGGGGAGGGATTTTTTCAAGGCTTTGTAGTGATAGGACATGGGGCAATGTATTTAAGCTTGAGGCGGCCAGATTTAGACTAGATATTAGGAAGAAATTCTTTACAGTGAGAGTGGTGAGGCACTGGAACAGGTTGCCCAGGGAAGTTGTGGATGCCCCCTCCCTAGAGGAGTTCAAGGCCTTGAGCAAGCTGATCTAGTGTGGGGTAATGGCAGGGGCATTGGAACTATATAATCTTTAAGGTCCCTTCCAACTCAAACCATCCTATGATTCTACATGAAACAGCATTAGCTAAACTAACCTGTTTAACTTTAAAGTTTGAACACTGGAATAGTAGGAAACCATGCTAGGAATGTTTATTTTTTCCCTTGCCACAGACATACTACTCTTGGAATACAGACTAGAGAGCCTCATGATACCTCTCAGTGGAGAGTTGACACAGAGAGGGGAGAAAGAAATTACAAGACTGAAACCACTGAAAATACAGGTTCCCAGTTTCAAAAGATAGAGCTGAGAAAAAATGTGAACTGTGCTACAGGATGGCATTTTATACACAAAATACTGTATTTTCCTCATAAGCAATTAAAAAAAACCAATATATATATAGCCCTGAACTTACAAACTTCTTGCTTTAGCATGGGAGAAGTCCCACTGAAGTCAGTGAGATCACTACTTAAAGATAGCAAGGATCCAAGCAACAGCACAGAAAATGACATCACACCTTCTCCAGGATGAAGGAATGCACCTTTACCACAATCTTTTAAGCACCATCACTGAAACAGTCTCACTTCTACTACTTTAACAAGAAA
The DNA here is from genome assembly GCF_026170545.1 of Melanerpes formicivorus. NCBI lineage: Eukaryota > Metazoa > Chordata > Aves > Piciformes > Picidae > Melanerpes > Melanerpes formicivorus. The sequence continues at coordinate 5,100,117 of NW_027142377.1, forward strand.
AATACGGACAGTCTGTCCAGAGAGACTTCACCTTTAGCATTCTTGTGTAGTCGTTAGCAAGCTGCATTTCACGGCCCTTTTCTACCGGTGGTTCCTTGAGTAATGGTTTCCCCTTGCTATGCTCACAAGTCCATCACAAAACAATGGGAAGAGGAAATATTACATTTATTATTGCCATCTCTCTCCAAAATTCACTCAACAAACATAGTCAATGGAAACAGGGATATGTGCAGTAGCCAAAACTAAATTAAACTCCTTTTTAGAAGCTGACTGGATTTCAAGCTGGCAGCGCCAGTTTAATTACATCATGTAAGTGTGATAAGTGAAATAACTGGACAGCTCTTTGAACAGCAGCATGAGACTTCATGCCTAGAAGAGGAATCTCACTTTCTATCATCGATTTTATTTTAATTTTAGATGGCTGTAACCATGCTAAAGCACCCTCCTGATATCAACATATTCCAGATATTAACTTGTTGGAATGCAGTACATGCCAAGCATCTGTGATAAATTCCTTTGACCAGCTCCTGCCCCAGAGATGCTCTCAACTTTGAAAGATAGTTTCATCAGTAGGTAACAAGACAAACATTAGCACTTAGAATTCACTGCTCTGCAACCTATCTTACAAATAAACCCTGTAGGCCATGGGAGTATGAGCAAGCCTGACCTCAAGGCAGAAGAGGGCAAAAGGAAAGGCATATATCTGCACCAACTATGCTGTCCTGTAAATGCAAACTGACAGAAAAAATAAGACATTTAGAGAGGAACTTCAGTGTTTCAACCTGGCTACCTGCATGTTTTATTAATAAACAACTATTACTTCTCCAAATGCTTCAGCCAAAATGAACAAACAGGGTACTTCATATTCTTCATAAAACCAGCAACTATTTTAACAGAACTAAGGAAACCTAAGGACTGTATTGAGACTGCAAGCAAGTGCTTTGCCCAGGGGAGCAAGGAGAGGGTGGAGGTGCAGTTGTCCCGAAAGCACTCTGCTCTGCACACACTCAGCCAGCTGGAGCCTTTGCCCAATGCAAAAAAAACACAGTCCATGACATTCCAGCTGTGTCTTGCTCAGTCCTGAGACTCCTCAAATCTGAACCCAAGCACTTCAGTCAATACCTCTGCAGATGAAGCTGCAGAACACACATTTAGGCAGGCAAAGGAGAAAAGAAACGACTGCTGGGGCTGATACTGCTGCTGAATGTGGCACAATTTACTTAATGCTGCCCCTGCTTTTATCAGCTTTCTTTTAGAAACCTCCACAGAGCTAGGCTTTCACAGAAACATCACATTGCAGTCTTCTGAATTTACTCCCTTACAGTTTGCAGGGATACTTGCACGCAAGAAGAACAAAAAATAAACAAAGTGCTGACAAGAAAACATAACCCATCTTTTCTCAAGGTACTATCTGGACTGCTTTCCTGTCACAACACCTAACCCAGCAGTGTTTCACATTAGGACATGTACACCCTCTCACACGCTGTGACCAACTCAGCCAGGCTGCTGGCTTGCTGTAGTACAGAAGCTGACTGCTTATAGAATCACTGAATTCTTTTCGTTGGAAAAGACCTCTGAGATTGAGTCCAAACATCATCCTATGACCACCATGGCCATTAAACCATCTCTGAAATGCCACATTCACATGTGTCTTGAACACCTCCAGGGACAGTGACCCCACCACCTCCTTGGGCAACCTATTCCAGTACCTGGTGATGCTTTCCATAAAGAAATTTTTCACAACATCCAATCTAAACCTCTCTGGCACAATTCCAGGCCATTTCCTCTCATTCTATCAGCTGTTACCAGGGAGAAGAGACCAACCCCCACCTCACTACAATCTCTCAGCATAGCTAACCAGTGACATAGGCAAGCACCACTGAGGTGGAGAGGAAGTTAGAGGCTCCAGCAAATGTGCTCAGAAGTGCTGGCAGGTACAAAAACTAAGGAATTAAATGCACTTGATAAGGACATTTAAGCAAAGTTGTGGTGTGATATTTTGTACAATATGTAATGTTTGTGGGGATGCAAGTGAAAAACAAGCTTTGACAAACATCTCAAGAGTGTTTTGCGTCAGTGGAAGTGATTAACAGTAGAATCTGCATCAGGAGGAAACATACAAAAATAATAAAAAGAAAATGAAGCAGAGAAACTTATTTTTCTTTTTGTCAAGCTGGAGAAAACACATTGCAGGTGAACTGTTAGCAACTTGCAGAGGTTACTGCACTGCTAATGTTCTCCATGTCACCACAGCCAGGAAGAGCCATTGGAGAAGCAGTGGTGTGTCATACATTGTTTAGCTCAATCGAGAAAATGCACTTCAACAACCTTCTGGAAAGTCATGCAATTACCTAAAAGTGCTCTTGAAGGACAGTCTTGAGCTTAGCCAAGCTGCAAAAGAAACAGATGTAAACACAGCCAAGCTATGCTCTAAGCAACACTATACTATGCCACAAGCCTGTCACAAGCCCTTCACAATAATCACAAGTGGGGAGTTTCAAACTCACATCTTTTAGAAAGGCAATCATGGTTTAGGACCTTGGAACCAGAAAGAGCAGGGCTAGAAACAGCAGCAATAACGTGTAAACACAGTGATGCCTTTGAAAGGAACACCCCATGTGGCAATAGTAAAGCTTACAAGGGTGACAAATGCCTGTACAACTGCACATTTCCAAAAGTGAGGCTGTGCCTTGCTGAGGGGAGCTGCTCAATTCCTGGGAAATCACATTGAGAAAAATATTTGTGAATCTTATTGCACTTGGTGTTGAAGCAAAATGGTTATTTTTCCACCTGTAGTGCCACCATCTCGATGCATCATTTCTCCAGGAAAAGAGGAAATGCCTTCAAATTTACGTTATCCACTCTGACATCAGCCTGAGGATCAGAACGGAAATTTTAGAAGTCTGTGAGCAAAGTTGTACTTCACAGAGCTACCTCCCCATTTGTGAGCTGTCAGAAAGGCATGCTGATATGTTCAATGCCAAAGCAATTGCTTATTGTTTACAAAAAGCCAGTAAAAAACAGCTCATGAAGTAGCAAACAATTTGGTTGACCTTCCCAACTGAGCAGTATACAGTCAAGAGCAAGTAAAACCATGTGAGGCAAGACAGCAGTAGCGAAAACCTCGAGACATGTGTTTTCACAGCGACTTGTGGAACTGCTGCATTTCATTTTTCAAGGCAAGTCAAAGGCTTGATGCTATTCAGGGTTAAAATCCTGACCTTACGCATGTGAGCCTTTTTAATGCAGTTCCCACGTCTGAAGGCAATGCATTGGATAAAGCTAAATCCAATTGCTTCACTAGTGCCATTCCGTGGCAAAGTGCTTAACTGGGCATGAGCTGTGGTGTAGCACAGAAGATCTCTTTGCAGCTACAGCTATCAGTGCTCTGAGCAGTCTGTAGATACTCCCAGTGCTCCAGCAGCAGATAGGAGAGGTGAAGGGTGAGGAATCTAGGATGACAATTCCTCTACACTCAACAGTTTTAGAAAAGGCAAAACTTCCACATAAAAATGGAAAGATGCCTTTGTGTTTAAGAAAACTCAAGAGGAAACTTTTCAGAAATCAGTAATTTAGTCCACGTTAGTGCCAGCCATGTTCATGGTTTGGAATGGAAATATTTGCAATCATTTGGCTTAGGAGAAGCTGCTTCTTCTAGAAAGACAGGTTTTTTATCTGCATATTTACAGTAAAATCTATTAAAAATCACTAATCCAGAACCTTGAATACTTTCTTACAAGATTGTGGTTTCCTCTGTAGTCATCTTTGGCTACTGTCATAATACCTTTTTCTAAACTAATACCCTTGCTTCAGGGAGGGGAAAAAAAACAACACAACCAACAAAAAAAAAACCCCATGCAACAAAACCAATGCATCCCCCTTCCTGATGTATAACAGTGTCACCAAGGTTGGAAGAGACCTCAAAGATCATTGATTCCAACCTATCACCAGACCTCATGACTAGATCATGGCACCAAGTGCCACGTCCAGTCCCCTCTTGAACACCTCCAGGGACGGTGACTCCACCATCTCCCTGGACAGCCCATTCCAATGACAAACGACTCTCTCTGTGAAGAACTTTCTCCTCACCTCGAACCTAAACTTCGCCTGGCACAGCTTGAGACTGTGTCCTCTTGCTCTGGTGCTGGTTGCTAGAGAGAAGAGACCAACCCACAGAACGAAATTCTAACACATCTGAGCGCTCCTCTCCTCCTGCATCTCGGCCAATAAAGTTTTTGTTGTTAAGTTCACTTTATTACAGCATCCTCATCTTCTAAATCATGTTCAGCAGTAACAAAGAACCCTGTCATGAAGCTTTTGATAGATGTTTTGCAGCCAACACATTACAGTCAGGATTTATGGAACTGAATTGGAAAAGTAAAAAAAAAAAATAGACCTGACTATCATTTAGCACAGAAATTACACATGCAGATTCAGAGGTAGACAGGATCCTTTTCCTTACAGTGACAAATTTTTAAACTAGTTTCTGGAAAGGGGGACTTGTATAAAAAAAACTTCTGATTTCAACAGTAACATCAGGTAAGGAAGGAAAATTATAATAGGCCAGGTACCATGTCAGCCCTGATATACTGCTGCACTTCTTTATGAGCACATTACAATTCAGAGAGCTAATAATAAAAAGAAGTGATGCTGAGATGATGAATTGATGCTATGCAATTAGACCTATTAGAATTCACAAGAGTCGACAGGCAATAATCAAACCACTTTCACGCTGCCCATTGCAATTATCTTTGCACTTAAGAATCAACAAAGCACATAATGACTTGCTCTCGATTAAGGAATTCATGAGAAATGGAATTTTAATTAGTGTGTAGAAAATTTGGGCCATTTATTACTTTACAGGACAACAGATTGTAAAAACTAGTTGAGTAGTTACAAGTGTTCAACAGTGGTTGATGAACACACCGATGCTTCCTCAGGGAAGTTTCTGCTAACATCCCTTGAAGTGGGATTGCTCAAGGAAGCACATGTTCACTTCTGCTAAATTCTGAAACACACACACACAAACAAAAATCAACACAAACAAAGCTGTTGGAGCTTGAGACTAACGTGTAAAACATGGATGATGCTTCGGCTGATGAACAAGTCGGGTATGAACCAGAGAAAGCAGAAAGTCTAATTCCACTTTCTCATCAGAACAGGAGTAGGACAACAAGAGAATGAAAATGCATCATCAGTTAAAATAATGCAAGTCTGAATGCTGATTTATGTTTTCTTCTTTTAAAAGCCCTTCAACGGGATCATTGGTTCGCTTCAAACAAAATGACTTCTCATTGCTTGTTGATTTTAGCACAATTCACTAATAATCTGAACAAAAGCACCAGCTAAATTCTGGAAGTGAAAGTTCAGGTGACCAGCCTGGTGGATGTGGGGAGGCCTGTTGATGTAGTCTACCTGGACCTCAGCAAGGCCTTTGACACCGTCCCCCATAGCAAACTGCTGGCCAAGCTGTCAGCCCATGGCTTGGACGGGAGCACACTGCGATGGGTTAGGAACTGGCTGGAGGGCCGAGCCCAGAGAGTGGTGGTGAATGGTGCCACATCCAGCTGGCAGCCAGTCGCTAGTGGTGTGCCCCAAGGATCAGTGCTGGGCCCTGTGCTCTTTAACATCTTTACTGATGATCTGGATGAGGGCATTGAGTCCATCATCAGTGAATTTGCTGACGACACCAAGCTGGGGACAGGAGTTGATCTGCTAGAGGGTAGAGAGGCTCTGCAGAGGGACCTCGACAGGCTGGACAGATGGGCAGAATCCAACGGCATGAGATTTAACACATCCAAGTGCCGGGTTCTGCACATTGGCCACAACAACCCCATGCAGTGCTACAGGCTGGGGTCAGAGTGGCTGGAGAGCAGCCAGGCAGAGAGGGACCTGGGGGTACTGGTCGATGGTAGGCTGAACATGAGCCTACAGTGTGCCCAGGCAGCCAAGAGGGCCAATGGCATCCTGGCCTGCATCAGGAACAGTGTGGCCAGCAGGAGCAGGGAGGTCATTCTGCCCCTGTATACTGCACTGGTTAGGCCACACCTCGAGTACTGTGTCCAGTTCTGGGCCCCTCAGTTTAGGAAGGAGGTTGACTTGCTGGAACGAGTCCAGAGAAGAGCAACAAAGTTGGTGAGGGGTTTGGAACACAAGCCCTATGAGGAGAGACTGAGGGAGCTGGGGTTGCTCAGCCTGGAGAAGAGGAGACTCAGGGGTGACCTTATCACTCTCTACAACTACCTGAAGGGAGGTTGTAGACAGGCGGATGATGGTCTCTTCTCCCAGGCACCCAGTACCAGAACAAGAGGACACAGTCTCAGGCTGCACCAGGGGAGGTTCAGGTTGGATGTTAGGAAGAAGTTCTATACAGAGAGAGTGATTGCGCTATGGAATGGGCTGCCCGGGGAGGTGGTGGAGTCGCTGTCATTTAAGGTGTTCAGGAGGAGACTTGATGGGGTGCTTGGTGCCATGGGTTAGCTGTTTGGGTGGGTTGGATTGGTTGATGGGTTGGACACGATGATCTTGAAGGTCTCTTCCAACCTGGTTTGGTTTATTCTAATATCAAATGAGGTTGATGGGGAAATTGAAGAATTATCCTGAACTCAAATGCGATGAAATGCATGTTTGAAAACACGTGAACAGAAGTCCACGATTCAAATGTGAACCCTGGCAGCAGAAAGACGAATAGAATGTCATCTGGTCAGGGAATTGAATGGTAAGTCAGCATGATATTAAATAACATCAAAATTTGTTAAAAATACAGTATTCATCTGGGAGGAAAAAAAAATAAATAAATAAATAGAGCTCCAAAACAGCTAAAGAAAAGTAAACAGTGAGTAATCTGGAATTATTCAAAATCAAATAACAAGCAATCCGGATTAGTGTGTTGTCATAATCTGAAAGTGTGCCCTATGCTTTGTGCATTCCAAATGTCATTTTGCTGTGAATAAGCAACTGGATGTTTATTGCCACAAATCTATCCCAATGATGTTCTTTTTTTCCCCTCCACTGTCAGGGAACTATTTCATCATTTCTGCAGGGAAGCCCTGTCTAATAGTCCCATTAAAACAGTTTTCATAACAACCTAAATAGCTTTGTGTAAGTGATGATACTTCAAAAAAAAAGGGGGGAAGTGGGGAGAGGGGAATTGTCACATAAGGATTCACTCTGAAATTTACCTACACGCTCCGTGCAGTGAGAGTTCTGGCAAACAGGGAAGGCAGCAAGTGCTGCTGTGTCAGGGCCACCCCCCTACCCCCCAAAGGAACATTGATAGGCTGATGCAGGCACATCCTCTTCACTCCATGCAGCTTTTCAGGGGAAGGGCTCTCACGCGTGTGTCTTTCTGTCCCCAGAATCTCCAGCACTACCAGAACTGTCCCTCGGGAGTGGGGTGAGCTCATCACAGGTTAAAGCAGCTCAATGAGCTGCTGTCACTTGTGATTGGACAAAGACTGGCGACCAGCTGGCTCAGATGTGAGGATACAGAAAGCTGGCACCAAACCCCCCCTGCCTCCCTTCCCACCTTCTGGTCTTACGTCAAGTGCAGCATGTTTAAACCAACGCATCTCAGCCAGGGTATTAAATGTGTTGCTGAGACATGTTCTCTTTTTTTCCTACCCAGCACTCATCCCTGCAGCTGCAAGATGAGAAGGTGGGGAAAATGGCCTAATTGGTGTACTTGGTGGGTGAAAACCTGGACACAAGCTGGCAACATGTGCTCACAGCTCAGAAGGTCAGCTGTCAGCAGGTGGAAAGAGAAGATTCTGGCACGACCCACCTGCAGTGCTGCGTCTAGTTCTAGAGTTCTCAGCACAAGACAGACATAGGCCTCTTGGAGCGGGTCCAGAAGAGGTCACAAAAGCAATCAGAGTGCTGGAATCCATCTGCTGCAAGAAGGCAGATCCAGAAAGAGCTTATTGCAGCCTTTCAATACCTAAATGAGACCTTTCTAGCAGGGCCTGTTGTGGTAGGATAAGGGATAATGACTTTAAACTAAAAGAGGGGAGATTTAGATAAGTGAGAAGGAAGATATTTTTTGCAATGGAGGCTGTGAAACACTGGCACAGGTTTCCAAGAGACCTGGTGGAAACATTCAAGATCAGGTTGGACAGGGCTCTGAGCAATCTGATCTAGGGAAAGGTGTCCCTGCTCACTGCAATGGAGCTGGACCAGATGACCTTTAAGGCTGTCTTTTAATCCAAATCATTCCACAGGTCTGCTCTGCTGCACTTCAACATGACTTGTGTCTGAAAAAAAAAGGTGTTTGTTTGGTCTATGTGTTGCAGCAAAGATGCTTTTGAAAAGGACCTGAGAGCAGTGAATCCTCTTGGAATCTAAGAGTAGACATAGAGTGAATAGTTCAGACATACCAGAAACTTAACTGTTCAGAAGGCAAGCAACAGTCTCACTGCTTGAAAAACAAGGTAAAGAATGTTGCTATTCAAAAAAGGGCTCTCAGTTGAACATCAAAATCTGTTAATCAATGTCATAATGCACTGTGCTGTTGAGGATTGTTACAAGTGAACCTGAACTGAGCAATTCTGTGTGCCACAGAATTTACAAGATCATGGCTCAGTACCTCATTAGAATTAGGGTTCCATTAATTAAAGCCTTCTTTCAAGTGATAGATGACTACTGTGGATACAAGCTGATCATACTGTTGAAACTTCATATTGGGAGATGATAATCCACAAAGTATGCAGCTACAGTAGAAATAAATCTGCTCCTATGGAAGTAAAGGAAAAGGAGAGAAGACCCACAGGCTGAAATGAAAATGGGCACAATGAAATAGCCAAATTAATATCAACATCAAAGTCTACAAAGTTATACTCAGCCCAGTAAAGGCACAGCAGTCACAACATCCAGGAAAGCAGTCCTCAGCAGCAATAGACAGAAGAGGAAGAATCATAGAATAAATAAGGCTGGAAAAGACCTCAAAGATCAGCAAGTCCAACCTGTCACCACAGACCTCATGACTACTAAACCATGGCACCAAGCGCCACATGCAATTCCTTTTTGAACACCTCCAGGGACAGCGACTCCACCACCTCCCTGGGCAGCCCATTCCAATGGCTAACAACTTTCTCCTCAAGCCGAAACTTCCCCTGGTGCAGCTTGAGACTGTGTCCTCTTGTTCCAGTGCTGGTTGCCTGGGAGAAGTGACCAACCCCTTCCTGGCTACCACCTCCCTTCAGGTAGTTGTAGAGAGAAATAAGGTCTCTGCTGAGCCTCCTCTTCTCCAAGCTAAACAATCCCAGCCCTTTCCTCATAGGGCTTGTGCTCAAGGCCTCTCACCAACCTCATTGCCCTTCTCTAGACACATTCAAGAGTTTCAATGTCCTTCATGAATTGAGGGAAGAAGGTGAGGAGAAGCCCAAGCAGGAGGCTCTCAGCAGACTTCCCCCTTTACACCAAGGGTGATGCTCATGGTCTGGGATACACCAGTAGCCAGCTCCAGACTGGCTGACTCAGAACTGCCGATAGCCTGTAGCCTATGGCTGGCCTCAGATTATGTCCTGGAATTCTGTCCCAGCAAAACCAGGACAAAGGTACAGACCTACATTCACCCAGGACACATCTTAGAAGATAAGCGTTCTTTTATTTCTGTGCAGTGCTTCTGTGCCTTTATTAGGAATAAGCTGGCAGGCAAAAACACAACTGCAGCATAGTCCCAGCATTTACTTGCTCTTGACCCCTGAAGTGCCACTACTGGCCTCTGGAGTAACTAACACAGCCATCACAACAATTAGTGTGGCAAAAAGAGAGCAAACAAACTGATGAAAGAGTGTTGTTATGTGAAATTTCTGCTTGTGATGGAGGGAGTTGTTCCCACATGGGACTTAGAAGTTTCTGTACTTCACCTGGTGTCATCTTGATGAGAAGCTGTTCCTCCCTAGCTTCCCCAAAAGGAAAGCATCAGTGCTCTGGGGAGCTAATTCGCTGCCACAGCTCAGGGCTGTGCAGAAAGATACTCTCAGCAATTAGGCACAGCTACATAAGCCTTTTCACAGGGATGATGCTTTCGAGAAAGTAAAGAGGCAATTGGGCCTTGTTGACCAGAAACCAGGACAGTAAAACCCTGGAGAGTTTGTACTGATTAGCTTTTTATTTTGCTTTTATTGTGAGGAAACTAGATGAATGAAATGCAGCCAGACATATTTGGACTGCACAACAAATTAATTTAAATCCCAAATTCCTCCTTTTATTCATCTCTCATCTGGATAATGGTGCCTCTCCCTGGTTTGATTTTGCCCCTACCCTTCTTCACTAATGTGCCTATGTATGATAATGATTTTTTTTTTGAAGCACAGAATGAAAGCAACCCATATTTTAATAAAAATAATTGGAGAAGATAAACACATCTATAGTGAGTAGCAGTTTTTTACAACATTCCCAGAAATAAAACAATTAGCACATTAGCAGTGAATGTAATAATAAAACGAGCTAATTAGGATATTTAAGTGCTTACCACATTGAATCAAAAGATTAGCTGAAATAAATATGGATAAGCTCTGCTGAAATAGACAAGGGAGAGTCTACACTGTCCTCTTCTGTGTCAAGTGGAGAGTGTTTATGTAACACAGTAGATTTATTGCCATACATACAGCCTAATCTGATCTGTTACTCTTGCTGCACTGGTCTCTGAAGAAGATACCTTAAAAGGCAAAGGAGATTATTCTCCACCCATGTTAATTGTTGCTGTAATACTATTTGCAGCATCCTTTGACACAAACATTTACTACTGAGTTATAATTAGTTATTTTAGGAATGTTAACAGCTCTAAACCAAGCAAACAAACAAAATAAAAACCACCACCACAACAAAAATCTAGAAGGCTTAAATATTAATAGCACTTGAATGCTTCTCTCCCAGACAGCAACACAGCTGACTGCCATTCCCTCCTGTAACACAGCGCTGTTTTTATCTCCTGAATGTCCCCAATACAAAACTGGTTTAATCTGTTGTTGCTGTTGTAAAACTCAGTCTACTCTGGGACTACATAATTAAGTGTTGACTTCTGCATATATTGTACAAAAAGTGGATAGAATAATCCAGCCTGTAGAGCACCAATAATTCAGGTTAGAGATGGGTGATAATGGGATTCAGATTATTAGTTGAAAGATGCAGTATTTTCCCCCCTCACAGCACTGCGCTACGGTGCACTTCTGTTGCAAGCGGTGCGTTTTCAGCACCTTTTCTTACTGCTCCCTCTTCTCTTCAATCATGTTTTTAAAAGCTTTATGACACTCATGCTGTATGACTGCACTGTCCAGCCAACTGGAAAGAAACAGCTCTTTGATTACAAGTGTCTGATGATCTGTTAGTTCTTGTAAAGTTATGGAGCGATTATGAAATCTAATATAGAACGTACAAAGAGATTAGCAGAGGAATGAGATTCTGAATCAGTATCTTAAGGCAGATGAACAAAGGAGAGTGAGCAGTTAAAGCAGTTGCTTGTCTGGTGTTTGAACACCTGTACAGATGTGGACACCTACCGATGCCTGTCTGCAAACACACACAGGCCAATGGCATCTTGGGATGCATTAAGAGGAGTGTGGCCAGTAACTCAAGAGAGGTTATCTGACCTCCCCACAGTCAGCAGGGACATCCTCAACTAGACCAGGTTGCCCAGGGCCTCATCAAGCCATACCTTGAGTACCTCCAGGGAAGGGGCCTCAACCACCTCTCTGGTGGTTCTGTCATCCCCAGTGACAGAACAAGAGGTAAAGGACATAAACTTGAACATAGCAAGTTCCACCTAAACACAAAAAACAGCTTTGCTGTGGGTGGAAGAACACCGGAAGAGGATGCCCAGAGAGATGGTGGAGTCTCCATCTCTGGAGATTTTCAAGGCCCACATGGACGTGTTCCTGTTTGATCTGCTTTAGGTGATCCTGCTCTGACAGCAAGGTTGGACTCAATGATCTTTAGAGGTCCCATCCAACCCCTACCATTCTGCGACTGAGTGCCATAAACAACTTCCCACCCTCGCTGTCCTGACAGTGAAGAGTGGGAAATGACAAGATACCACGTAAAGAAAAGATCTGAGAATATCTACCTATCACATTTATCACCTAGACAGTTATAAATGTATTCAACTTTAACAAGCTCCATGAAAGTGAGAGGACAAGAGGAGGTGGGATTAAGGACTAGGGCAAAACCAGAAACTGAACATTAACACAGAATAACATTTGTTGAACTTTTTGTTGGCTTGTAGCAAGCTATGGCATACTTTAAATTCACTAGGTAGCATGCTGGAAAAGTGCATGGCCATCAGAATAGTCATGACCTAGTCAAACAAGTGAGAATTGACTGTAAGGGCAAAGCAGAAACACTCTTCTGTAGCCATAATGAATATGTGGGCCCTGATCTTTCTAAGCTAATTACACACAAGTGAAGTTTGCCCCACTGGGTCCTGTGCTGGTGTAACTCAGCACCACCAGCTGAGCAAACAACATAGCCTTTGCTGAACAAAAAGGCATCAAAGATAAACCAAGATCCACATCTTCTCCCAAATACTCGATGCTTTTGCTGACAGACAAGTCATTGACAGCAGCTGCTACAGCAGCTAGCTCCTTTGAAGGACTTGCCCAGCAAACCATCATGCTTTCTCCACTACCACTCTGCCACGTTGTGACCCATGAGAGGGACTACATATGTACAGCACCTTTTCTCCTTTTCTTTTAACTGCAAAGATGAACCTCTGCTCCCAAGGGCTGAATGGTGCCACATGAAATAACACTGCGAGACTGCATGTGTGAGGCATTGCCATGTAATAAGTTACAGGGAGGACAGAAGAGCTTGGCTTCATGGGCATATAACCTTTATCTACAGCAGTTAACCTAATGTGTTTGCTTTACTACCCACAATATCACCTGTCAGAAGATGCTGCAGTGTTATTTAAACACAAACCATTATGAGTATTTTTATACAGCTGCTATTCCCCCCTCGTGCATATTATTTCCATTTTATCTTGGTAGCTTCCTCAACCAAGGCTCCTTGGCATAGGTCCATGGGGGAACATCAACTGATAAGACTTTAAATCAACCTCCTTGTTAGTGGAAGCACACAATAGTATTATCCAGTGACTTGATATCCCTGCTAAAGAGCAGGAAATCAATTCTGTTCACTGAGTTGATACCTCTACAGAATAATTCCCAGGCTGGTGTTCAAGGCAATGCCACCTCACTGTGTGGCACAGCCCAAGCCATGAGCGATCCCGAGCACAAGCAACTCTCTAGCAGCCACCACCACATCACCAGCTCAGGGTCTGATGCTCTGATGTTGCATTTCACCAGTTGTTTACCCAAAAAGCTGTTGCAAAGAAAATAAAGCTAACTATGCCAGGGCAAAAGCAGGTCAGTGTGCCGAGGAATGATGTAATTTTTCCTTGATACCTTTAAGCCAGGAGGGTTATGCATTTAAAAACATTGTTTCTTTGTATAGACCTAGGATTAAACAAAAAAATAAAAAGAAGAAAAAAAAAAAACCAACACACATCAAACCAAACCAAGCAAACCCCCCCAAAAAAAACCCCACCAAAACCCAAACAAAACACCAAGCCCCAAACAAGAACAGCAACAAAAAACCCCACAAATGAAACGCCAACAAACAAAAGGAAAAAATATTTGCTCCCCCCCCCACCTTATTTGCTTTCATGAACAGCATGGAAAAATAGTCAGTTCCTCAGATTTCATCCACACAGGGCACAGAACCATGTCTTGTCATTTAAATTCTACTAGAATCAAAGGCAAGTACGAGTGTCTGTCACATGTTCTTCAGTACTGAACTGGATTTTAAACTTAGGTATCATTTTGATATCGGTCTCAGAGGATTTAAAAAATAAACCATACCACCTCTGTGGGCTATGTATTAATAAATATATTTGAATGTTTCTGGAGAGCAGCATTTGTGTGCCAAATTTTGAGCAGTTCAACAACAGCAAGAACACTCAAACCCATCTAGGCACTTAACCATACCCACCTGTGAAACATTGTGGGTTTTTAATAGGTACTAAGTCTTAACATCAAAACAGTGTTACATCATACAAAATCAGAGGAGTCTGACATGATTAACAACACTGGAGCGTTCACACCAATAGAAGGCAAACTACCATTATTAAACCACTCATGAATGATAATTTTCCTCTTCTCAAGCACTAGCTAGTATTACAGAAGCACAGAATTATTTCAGTTAGAAAAGACATCCAAGATCATCAAGTCCAACTGTTAACCTAAGACCACCATGGCCATTAAACCATGTTCTGAAGAGCCACATTCACACATTTTTTGAAACCTCCAGCAACAGTAACTCTACCACCTCCCTGGGCAGCCTGTTCCAATACCTGACCACTCTTTCAGAAACAAATTTTTTCCTAATATCCAAATGAAGCCTCTCCTGACACAATTTCAGGCCACTTCCTCTCATTCCATCACCTGATACTACAGAGAAGAGACCGAACCCCACTTCACTCCATTGTTTCTACAACTAACTGAAAGGAGGTTGAAGTCTCCTTTCACCTGCCCATCACCTACCAAGAATCAGACACCCAATTTTAATTGTACAAGCTGACCTCAAATTGATGTCCAACACCTGATTGATTTGACTACATATACTGAAGATATTGATAAAAACTCTTCTAAAACTCATGTGTTTATGCTCACTTCAAAACATTTATAGTTATTATAAACACTCACACAGCAAATAAATCATGGGAAGCAGGACTATACAGTCAGAAGAATTAGATTTAAACATAGAAACAACTGAGTAAATGAAAAAATGCCATCCTAGAGATGGAGACATGGTTCCAGGGTTGACAAATGCTTAATTATAGGTTCAGATGTCAGGGATTAACCACAGGACACATGAAAGGTTGCCAGTAAACACATTCAGCATTTGAAATTACTGTTCTATAAAAGGTTGATACACCTAAAACATAATAGAAGAGTTTCCTTCTCTTGATATTTAGGGAAGATTTGTGATCAGACTTCAATGCTTGCAGAAGGTCTCAGGCATTTTGCTGAATCACAGAACAAATGACCAGTGACAGAAGATGTTTTATTATCATCCCCATGTCCCAGCTGGGATCACTTGAAGCACACGAGCCTCAGCTCAATTCTATACCAATTACTCCCCGGCTTTCTGGCAGCCTTTTTGCCAGATGTCATAGGCTTTGAGCACTCTCTACATGAGTTCACGTGTTCACATGTTGTGAATGTGTGCCATTTAGAAGCTGAGCTGGATTTCTCCCTCTCCAGCTTCAGTTTGGCATTTGTAAAAACATCTGGTATTGGGGAAGAGCTACACATCTGCTGACTTTAGTGGAAGCAGGTATTTATGCTATCACATCTATGAAGATACCATTATTTTCCCCATCACTTGGCTTTCCCTTTCGAAGAACCTGACTGGTATTTTGGGAAAAGAAATAATATTTCCTGCTGCAAACATGAGCCAAATAAGATAGTCCTTCAGTGCAAGATTCTAGAGCGGTAGCTATTGGCTACCACTTTATATCAAGCTAACACAAACCACCGTGCACCAGCAGCACTGATTTTAGTAGAACCATTTAGAAACATCCCCACATCTCAGCCAGTCACATCTCCCGAAGTTTTCAAGCCATTACCAGAGAATGCACTTGCCTGCTGTTACAGCAGACTTTATTTTCATTTCAAAACTCAAAGCACTGCTATGAAAGGCAAATTTAGACGACCAGTTGCCTTGGTGCAAATGCAGAGCTGCTTGTCCTGCCCACATTGGAAGTTTTAAGGACATTTCCAGTACACATGGATTGAAGCTGAAACATTATACTTTGTGAATAAGCAGAACAAGCGACAACTAAAGTCCCTGACAGCTTTGTCATGAGTTAGATGCAAGGCTTTCTTGACGGCTCACAATTACAGATTATGTTGGTGTCTTGCACTATGCTTCTGATCAGTACTGAGCCCTCATCAATGGCAGAATTACTGGGAAGAGTTAGACAACAGATGTTAAGATCCCCCAAACCCTGTTACTGTAGCTAGAGGGAGGATCATGATATTTGATGATAATGCTGGTTTACTCTGAAAGATCCTAACAAGCACAAAGCAGGCTTGCTCCATACTTCAAAATGGCAAAAGCTCTGTTGAAAAACTGGCCAGCTACTGCCTGTCCTGAAGCACAGAGCAAACCGAAATCCCAAGAAGAGCTTTCAATTACAACCATAACAATGCACTCATACAGACAAAAAATGTCAGGAGTCACTAAAGCCAAAGGCATACACTCCCATTCAGACATCACATATAAAAGACTGTGCCTTTGCAAGTTCAGTGCCTGGTGGCACTGTGGCAGCAGTCCAAAAACACCAGTGAGTGCCA
This sequence comes from Melanerpes formicivorus, assembly GCF_026170545.1. Lineage (NCBI taxonomy): Eukaryota > Metazoa > Chordata > Aves > Piciformes > Picidae > Melanerpes > Melanerpes formicivorus. Next base: position 5,116,475 of record NW_027142377.1, read on the forward strand.
ACACAATTAAAAACCAAATAACATTGCTGCGTTTATGTGCTCTGCATCTAAGTCCTGACCAATCCCAGACCTCTTACAAATCCCATGCCAATGAGTAAAGACCACATTATGAGCCATCTAGTTTCAAAGTTAGGATTTAGATGTCAAAGAAAATGTGTCCAAACACATTTATGTCATGGTTTAGAGCAAGGGCTAAACTGCCTGGTCCCCCAAAACAAAAGTGAGGGGAAGAGTAACACACACAACTCAGGGCTGAGATAGAGAGATGAGAGTTCAATGTAAAAAGATGATATAAGCACAATGTATAATTCTTTAGCTAATAATCTAATTAATTTAATAATACACTACATGATTACCTTAGCTTAGTCTATTTGCAGAAGTAGTACAGAAAAATACGGGGGGGGAGGGGGGAGGAAAAGCAAAAACAACAAAACAACCAAAACAACACACCAGCACAAAACAGAAAAGCAAAACCAGCAGCTACCTTACTCCCACTCTTTCCACCACCATGTCTGCAGAAAAAGAATCAACACCCAAGAAACCAGAACCCAGCAGCAGCAACCAGAATAGGGTGCCTCTCTTGTTGCAATCTGTACTTCAAGCCTCAAAAAACTTTGCTCCAGTTATCACTTTCATTTTTGAAGCTGGCATGACTGCGGCACAGTATGTACAGCAGCAGTAGGTTCAATTCAATGCGTGACAATGCTCAATGTCGACTGCTACCTTATGGTATTCTGCAATTATTTGATATTTAGCTTTTATTTTCAAAAGGAATACTGAAGCATTGCATGGGACTGCTGCCTGCAAATATGTCTCTTCCTTGAAGCTTTCATGAATTCATGCATGTTAACGGCAAAAAAAGTATAGTTTGCAGGCATAAAGTCAATACAATAGATGAATAAAGTAATTTCAACAGAAAAGAATGTGAATGACAACTGCAATGCTTGAGGCAAACTATGGTTAACATTTTGAATAGCTAATGACATGATTATTTTCTTTTTTCTTACCAGTTAGTATCCTCATCCCACATTGTGTTTTTTTGTTGTTGTAGTTACAGTATCACAGTATCTTTAAGGTTGGAAGAGACCTCGAGGATCATTGATTCCAACCTGTCACCACAGACCTCATGACTAGACTATGGCACCAAGTGCCACGTCCAGTCTCCTCTTGAACACCTCCAGGGATGGTGACTCCACCACCTCCCCGGGCAGCCCATTCCAATGACGAATGACTCGCTCGGTGATGAACTTTCTCCTCACCTCGAGCCTAAACTTCCCCGGCACAGCTTGAGACTGTGTCCCCTTGTTCTGGTGCTGGTTGCCTGGGAGAAGAGACCAACCCCTTCCTGGCTACAACCACCCTTCAGGTAGTTGTAGAGGGCAATGAGGTCACCCCTGAGCCTCCTCTTCTCCAGGCTAAACAATCCCAGCTCCCTCAGCCTCTCCTCATAGGGCTTGTGCTCAAGGCCTCTCCCCAGCCTTGTTGCCCTTCTCTGGATATGTTCAAGTGTCTCAATGTCCTTCTTAAACTGAGGGGTCCAGAACTGGACACAGGACTCAAGATGTGGCCTAACAAATACAGAGTACAGGGGCACAATGACCTCCCAGCTCCTGCTGGCCACACTATTCCTAATGCAGGCCAGGATGCCATTGACCTTCTTGGCCACCTGGGCACACTGCTGGCTCATGTTTAGGCGGCTGTCAATCAGTACCCCCAGGTCCCTCCCTGTTTGGCAGCTCTCCAGCCACTCTGACCCCAGCCTGTAGCTCTTCATGGGGTTGCTGTGGCCAAAGTGCAGCACTCGGCACTTGGACTTGTTGAATGACATCCCGTTGGACTCTGCCCATCTGTCCAGTCGGTCGAGGTCCCTCTGCAAGTTGTTGCTTTGCAAGACAACATAATATGTTTTGAATAAGAAAAGATTTTATTTCAAAAGCACGTGGACCCAAAAAAGCCAATCTTGCCTATCATCAGCTAGGGAAAAAATAAAATAAATGCTGGACTGTTGAGCTGCTTTCAATATTCATCTGTCAATTTCTACAGAGTCTACTTTTTATTAAGCCGTGTTTCTCTGAGAAGAAGAGTATATTCACCGAATCTCTGTGTGCTCAGTGCAAAAGTAGAAAGGTATTCTATAGACAGCACACCATGCAAAAAAAAAATTAAAATTAAAATTGTAGAATCTTGTGACCAATGTAAGCTAAACTATAGTCCTTTAAGATATAAATCCTAGTGTTCTGTGTTCTTCCATCAAGAAGAGATTGAAATACTTGCTTTCCCACTAACAAATACTTCAGTTGGTCTTTACATTACCTCTACTCTAGGCCACACCTCAAGTACTGTGTCCAGTTCTGGGCCCCTCAGTTTAGGAAGGAGGTTGACTTGCTGGAACGAGTCCAGAGACGGGCAACAAAGCTGGTGAGGGGCTTGGAGCACAAGCCCTATGAGGAGAGGCTGAGGGAGCTGGGGTTGCTTAGCCTGGAGAGGAGGAGACTCAGGGGTCACATTATTGCTCTCTACAACTACCTGAAGGGAGCTTGTAAACAGGCAGAGGTTGGTCTCTTCTCCCAGGCAGCCAGCACCAGAACAAGAGGACACAGTCTCAGGCTGCGCCAGGGGAGGTTCAGGCTGGAGGTTAGGAGGAAGTTTTACACAGAGAGAGTGATTGCCCATTGGAATGGACTGCCCGGGGAGGTGGTGGAGTCGCCGTCACTGGAGGTGCTCAGGAGGAGACTTGACAGGGTGCTTGGTTACATGGGTTAGTTGATTAGGTGGTGTTGGGTGATAGGTTGGACACGATGATCTTGAAGGTCTCTTCCAACCTGGTTTATTCTATTCTATTCTATTCTATCTATGCCAAACCACCCCATTCTATCCTGTATTCATTATCTCTTATGTTGCATAGCCAAACACGAAGTACAGAAGTGAAATACCAAGTTCAGTTGCCACATATCTTACAGCAGAAACTTCATTTGCATTTATAGTAAATTCAGCTGCACTAATTTGATAACACAGAAACTAAAAAGAGTTAATTATGTCTCACAAATTTCAAAGCTTGCTCAGAAAATAAGTGCTTTGCAGTGATCAGAAATTGAGTATGTTGCATGTGTCCAAGTACAATAAGACACGAGAGGTTTTGCACGTGTATGCATTGCACAGAACGGCAGACTTCCTCCACCCAAACCACATTGAGTGCTAAAGTAATGGTGCAAAACCCCCCAAAATCAGACTACAGGTCTGCTGCAGTGCACCATCCACATGGAATTCATTAACATACCAATTCTAAAAGGAACTTCTCTATCTGGCAGACACTGCAATTAACTCATTTTCAATTTCTCAGCTAATGGAGGATTATAATCTCAGTGCAGAATCAGAAATACAGGCAGAGCAGGGGGATGTCGCATGTCAGGCAAGAGGAATCAGTTATTAGGGGCAGCAGGCACAAACTGGAACAGACTGAGTCTCACATAAACAGAAGGAAACACTTCTTTATTTTGAGGGTGACAGAGCATGGGAACAGGCTGCCCAAAGAGGCTGTGGAGCTGTCCTCTTTGCAGACTTTAAAATCTGCCTAGGCAACTTGCTCTAGGCAAACCTGGGTTAGCAGTGGGGTTGGAATAGATGATCCCCAGAGGTCCCTTCCAAGCCCTGCGATTCTCTGATAATGTGACTGAAAAAAACCTCACCAATGAAATAAACTGGAAGCCCCTGTCTCCCCACAGGTTAGGTTTTGAAGAGTCCAAACAACTACTTGCCAAGAGGCATCTGATGAAAGCAGAAAAATTCAGACTAGTGTTAGAGGAGAAATGAGGGAGCAGCAAACTGCACTCTGCCAACCTACCCCACTCCACCATGTTATTTCTTTAATTTGTTCTACCTGTCTGCTCAGATTATCTAATGTGAATCTCAAGCTGCATTTACACTGCTGGCCAAGCCATTGGATGAATTACTTTGGATGGAATTAGGGAATTTGTGCTGTAATTGGCTACTCCTCAGTGATCGACATAGGGTTTTGCCTAGTGACTACACTGAGCTGGAAAGGAGATTTCTGGCCTGATGGTTTTTCTGTGCCAAAAGAGAAGATTTCTCCAGCTTCTTGAAGCTAGGAGCAAAATTCGTTCCTCGCACCATTAACTAAGCTGCTTACAATGCTTCCTAGAAAACAGACCTAACATTGCATACAAATGTTGGGGATCTTTGCTGAAGGCTTCAGTGGGAAAAAAAGTGATAATGTTACAAGTAAAGCTTGGTCCAATTTAAGGCTTTATATCCACAGAGGCTGCAGAAGGTTCACATGCTTCCCAGCCTGCAGGGATCCAGGAACCCAGAAGTAGAAGGAAGAGCAAGACCCCGACTATTGCAAGACACTGCTTTTCCTGCTTAAGAAACTGAATCAATCCATGACATCCACATCAGTATATATTTTCTTAGCCACTCACTATAAACATTTCAGAGAAATATGCTTCCCTAGATAGGGTCTAAACTTTTCCCCATAGAGGCACAATCTCAAGATTGGAAGACACAAAGAAAAAGATAGTGTTACATAAAGCATGCAGATCTATACTACCCATCAGCATGCACACAGCAGATGGACTACTTCTTTCCAATTAGTCCAGTATTGGAGAGAAGGGTAAGAGGGGGGAAAAAACCCAACAGTTTCAAGTGCACAGAGCCTGCAAGTGGACTCTTGAGATTTTCGGGCGATTGGTAGCTGATCTCCTGAAGGAACAGAAACTAAATAGAAAAACAAAGTCCCTCTAATCTGTCTTTGCTTGCAAATTCTTTTCTATAATCCCCCCCCTCCCGCCGCTTTGTTCCCTCCCGGTAGGCTGTTCACCAAATTTACATTTCAGAGTCTTCCCAAACATTCCTTTTGTGCCGCTACTGACACAACATATAATCACCCTACCTGAGCCTACTACTTACAAACAAACAAAAGGACTGTCAGCTTTTTTTTGTGTGCTTCTGAAAAACCTAAGTGATTAAATATTGAGAACAGTCAAATATTTAACAAGCTGCTGAGCACACAAAGAAACCTGGAAATTTACTCTTCCAACAAGGGAGTGTCACCCATTTCCAGTGAATAGGGTGGCAAACAGCTACAGGTGGATTTTACTATATTAAATTATATTTAGAGAGTAAAGGAGAAGCAGTAGGAGGCGACAAAAACATTAACTACCATATAAGTAACACGGAGTAAAGGGGAAAAAAACGGATCTGCCCTGGGCAGACTCATTAGCATTGGTTTAAAAAGGGACGGGACCCAAACGGTGAACATAAATCCCAACTATTGATAGTTGTGCATCAGTTCTGAAATTCCAGCTTCATTACAGGGGAAAATAAATCTCTTTATAAGAGATACACTTATCTAGAGATGACTTATTAAGAGGAATTGTTTATTTTAACAAGTTAGAAAAGCAGATATTCAAGCAAAGGTCGTGTTTTAAAACTACCGTTTCAAGGGGTTCACTGCTTCTTGTTGAGAAGCAGGGGGAAGTAATCACTAGGGAATGAACATTAGGTCTATATGCCAGGACAAACATGGAGATTCAGTAGGAGAACTAAGGGCTGCTATGGTTGTGCCACAGCCCCACGTTAAACCTATTAAATCTTTATAACAACTGGCATCAGCAGAAGTATTTGATTAACAGGCTAATGAATACACTGGTACTATGGGTTTACTCATCAAAAAGCAATTCTTATCCCAATTCCCAAACTTGGGGATACATCTATGTTTGAATATCAGTGCCAGTGATCACAGCAATATCAAAGCCAGACAGAATCATAAGCTTACAGGCAAAACCAGAATAATAATGAGGTTTATGTCAGTGTTTCTCACAATGGTTTCAATTAAAAGTATGCAACAGTGATACCATCACACTAAAAATCGGCTCTGCATGACTGAAACGAAAGCCTGCTGCACTGACTGTATTTATACTCAGTTATTGAGCAGTGACCCTTGACTTTCTGAGGAGGCACACAGCCAAAAAGTTGCATTAAAACATAGCTTGAAATAAAGCCAGTTTCCAGAATTCTCCTGTAAGGGAATGAACTCTGTGTTGTGCAGAATTAGATTAATTTGATGACAGTCTTTTCAGCCACATTCAGTAATTGTGGCCCTTATTTCTACTGGAAAATAATTTTCTGAGGTGCCAGGCCTCATAACATACTTCCTTGCACATAATAAGTAGAGAACACACTAAAAAAATAAACCCAATAATCTGAAATCACCCCTTCTCACCCATGCCACTGTGCAACAGCAGTTTGCTCCCTCTTCTCTCCTCAGACCTGCAGGATTTTCTGGCATGCTCTGAATTGACTTTTCAATGAACAGCTTATTCCTGGGTTTAAAAAAAAGCCACATGTACAAACTCTTTTTTTATCACTACAAAGGTGTGATTCAGGAATTAATATCCAGGTTCCCCGTGCAGCCAGAGTCCAACAAAAACTTTAATGCAAAAAGCATACACTCTATTTGTTACCGTCATCCTGACAATTCACCCCTGAGCTGAGACATAATTAATGTGAACTGTGTCCCAGGTTTATAATTTAGCTGTTACAATAGAAATAAAATTAGAACCCACCACTAAAAATGTCTTTAGGTATCTTGTCAGAGTACACTGCACATTTAACCACCCTGAAATTTTCAAAGCCTAAAAAGACATTTGGTTGCTTTTTCCAAAGCCTCCCCTGCAGCTCTGAAATGCCTACTCTCCAAACATTTCAGATTTTAGTTACTGCTAGTAGTAAATATATTTAATAATACCTTAAGATTACAAGTACCAAGAACACACATGTGTTACAAAAACTGGCAGCGAAGCATTGCATGCCAGTGGAAATGTGCTGATTCAACTCCTGTGAAAAACAGACGCTGTTTAAGCTGATCTTGAAGTAAATGCTTTTATTGTCATTCATATCTAATTCTCACAATGAACTAGAGGTGGGGAGATTCAGGCTAGATGTGAAGAGGAGGTTCTTCACCATGAGAGTGGTGAGACCCTGGAATGGGTTGTCCAGGGAGGTGGTCGAGGCCCCATCCCTGGGGGTGTTTAAGAGCAGGCTGGATGAGGCTCTGGCCAGCCTGATCTAGTGTGGGGTGTCCCTGCCCATGGCAGGGGGGTTGGAACTAGATGATCCGTGTGGTCCCTTCCAACCCTGAATGAAACTATGAAACTATGAATGACACGACTGCGCTTCATTAGAAATTGCTGAACTCAATGGGAGCACTAGGGGGGGAAAAAGCAAAGCAAACCCAACAAAACAAACACCAGACCACATTTTTAGAAACAAAACATTTAAGTATCTTCTTTAACTCCTATTTTTTTCTTGACAAGGAGTAGCCAAGCACATATATTTGGGTAAAGTCCTCATTAAAATGGTCCAGCGCATCAAAAGGATAAATAGATATAATATTAAAACCAATAATTGAGTGACTACATGATTAAATATGCATGCGGTGTTAACAAAAAGCAAGCATTCAGTATAGAACCACACAAGTCCATCTCCTCCAAAAATATATCATGATGCTATGAGAACACCAAAGACAAGCTACATATGCACATGTACATGCCTGGGTGCTTGCTTCTGTGTGCCTTCATTCTTCATCACACACACAAACACATTTGTTATGAAGATAGACAAAGCTTTTCTTCCCAAAAGCCTTGTTATATATGACTGAGCAAACCTAATGCAAGAAGTTCACACTAAATGTTTCCCATTAAAGTTCTGCAAGAGCAGTAATAAAACATCAGGCTGCCAAAATCTGAGTAGTGACTTCAGCTGCCCAGGGCACTGGAAGGATTTAACTATTGCAAGTAAAGCATGCACTGGGCTCTGTAGGGAGGTGACTTGTTATACCTGGCTGGAGATGACTTGAGTCTCACCTAAGTTCTCCCTTTGATGCAAGTCTGTATTTGGGACCACAACTTTAGGGTGTTTATTTCATCAAAACCACAAAGACTTTGTGATGGAGAGCATTCTGCACAGCTGGGAGCTACCAGTTGAACTAGGACCACACAGAATCCAGCTACATCCCAAAAAACCCAACCAAACATCAGGATATTTCTCCTCTCATTCCCAGTCATTCTTACACTGCTACTGTGTTCTGCAAGGGACTGGGAGCAAAGTCTGAAAATGCTGCTAGGATGAGGTTTGGAGGTGACTAAGGTATAGAAACATTGGATTTGTACCTCTGTCATGGGCTTAGCTGTAGGAGTGATCCTGAATTACTGAGAACAGCTACACTGGGGCTGTTTCCCAACAACATATAGCCAAGCGTGTAAGTTCATGGAACACCTACCTACCCTGCAAAAAAAGTATTTGTTTACAGAAACTACTTGACATCAGTTCTTTCACTAGATGAAAAGCTCCACATAAGCTGGCAATGTGCACTTGCAGTCCAGAAGCAACTTTGTCCCAGACAGCACCAGAAGCAGCATGGGCAGCTGGTTAGAAGGAGGTGATTCTGCTGCTTTACTCCATTTTGGTGAGACCTCACCTGGAATGCTGCATCCAGCTCTGCAGACATCAGCAAAAAATGATCACAAAAATTATCAGAACACTGAACTCCTCTTCTACAAAGAAAGGTTGAGAGAGTTGAGGTGGTTCAGACTGAAGAAAGCTCTGTACAGACTGTATTGTGGCTTTCCCTTTATGGCTTCTAACAATTTCAAAGGTTGCCTAGGGAGATTATGGATGGCCCCACCCTGGAGGTGTTCCAAGGCTAAGTTGGATGAGTGCCTGAGCAACCTGGTCTAGTGGAAGGTGTCCTTGCCAATGCTGGGGAAAGGAACAAGATGATCTCTAAGCTCCCTTACAAACCAAACCATCCTATGAATCAATGAAAAAAGGGGACAGCCTTTTTTAGCAGGACCTGTTGTGACAAGACAAGGGGTGACAGTTTTCACAGAATCACAGAATGTTAGGGGCTGGAAGGGACCTCAAGAGGTCACCTAAACCCAACACCCCTGCCAGAGCAGGAACACCTATACCAGATCACACAGGAACACATCCAGGTGGGTCTTGAATATCTCCAGAGAGGGAGACTCCCCAACCCCCCCGGGCAGCCTCTTCCAGCATTCTGTCACCTTCACAGTCAAATAATTCTTCCTCCTCTTTCCATGGAACTTCCTATGCCCCAACTTCCACCCACTGGCCCTTGTCCTGTCATTGGGTATCACTGAGAAGAGCCTGGCTCAATCCTCTTAGCACCTCTTAGTTGAAGCAGGTCCTGCTTACTGCATGGGCTTGGACTAGATGACCTTTAAGGTTCCCTTCCAGCCCAAAACATTCTACAATTTTGTGATTTCAGTGTTTGTGAAATCCTGATATTCTGAGCTCCTTCAAACTAGGTCTAAGGCTGCAAGGGCTTTACAGCTAAGATTTGAACAATTCCTGTGAATGTGAATTATCACCACACTAGCTGTTCACTGCTTTGAGCCACTCCATTACTGTATGTGGCCTGGCATTTTGACAGCATGACTCCAGCTGCTTGCTTCTCCTTTAACTCATGGAGTCCATGATTCAACTCAATGGCTGCCTGCTTGGTCTTGCAATATAAAAAGGGTTAGAAATACTTTCCTTTCTCTCTCCCAAACCAGAGAAAATTCTTGCTGAAATAAGATCCACAAAACATTCACTCAAAGCTCCCAAAGTTCATTGATATCATTCGCTCTGCAACGCAGGAGAACTTTTTTGGCAGTGGTGGTGGCAGGTCCAGGGTACTTCAGCAAAGTCAGTCCAGCTCTGAGGCTTGCAAAGGGATAGGTTAAGTCTGTTGAAGCATCTGATGGCAAAAGGAACTCTCACCCAGTCAGCTTTCAAATGGAAACACCCACTGAATTGATGCCACTGTCAGTGCTACAGCATTTTTTCAGATATTTCAAAATGGATCCATTTATCCTATTACTGCTGATCCAGCTTCCCCCCTGCCGTGTATGTCAGCAAATATAAATCTCCTCTGGTAAACATGGCACACAGGCGATATTAGAACCATTACAGCTGCATTATTGATAGTGAAGGCAAAACTTATTACATCTTGTTTTAATTGTCCCTTGTCTCGCTCAAAGAAACACGCAGGTATCTCACCAGCAGACACAGCTTTCCCTGTTAACCTTGCACTTTACTGTGGTCTGCTTTACATCCTTTGCCACATCTGCTTTTTGTTTTTGTAAAATAAAGCAGATATCTCCCACAAAAGCTAAATCTTTCTAGCCAAAATACAGAAGCAAGGACTGGGCTTGATTTTCTCCCTCCCTCTCCATCCCAATCCCCTGATCATAATAGCTGCCAACTGAAGCCCATACCTATAAAATGCCAGATACTAGTCCAAATTATTTGTGGCTACCTGACCACAATCAAGTTGGTTTGTGTCTATCCTTTGACATGAAGTCATCTATGTCCCCTTCCCCAGGGAACAGTTTATTTGAACAATGTATTCAAACCTTTATTTTTAGAAGGGAGATGGAAAGGAGAAGACTACAGATCTCTTCAGAGGATTTCAGTGAAACCTCTGAAGATGTAATTTTTGATCTTCTGATTTTGTTACATGATATTGTGTCCAGCAAGGAGGCAAAGCAGTGGGCTGCTATAAATAATATGGTTGCTCCCCCCCAAAAAAAAAATGGCAAAAGATTCAACCAAATCTGGTTTAGACTGGACATCAAGACTGCAACAGAGCTTTCCTGTGGTGAGTGAACATCTGTGACTCCTCTGTGACTACCATGGGACAAGTTTCACATATAAAAATTGTCCAAAATCCTCCCACTATTGAGGGTTAGGTTGTTCACAGAATCATTGAAAATCACTGGAAAAGGCTGGAAAAGACCTTAAGATGATTGAATCCACCCATAACCTAACATCTCCCTGTACAACTGTTAGACCATGCCCCTGAGCTCCTCATCCAAACGTCTTTTAAACACATCCAGAGATGGTGACTCTACCACATCCCTGGGTAGCCTGCCCCAGTGTCTCATGACCCTTCCAGTGAAGAAATGTTTTCTAATATCCAATCTAAAACTCCCCCGGCACAACTTGAGGCCACTTCCTCTCATGCTATCACTTGTTACCTGGGAGAAGAGGCTGTCCCCCACCTTGCTACAGCCTCCTCTCTGGTAGTTGCAGAGAACAATGAGGTCTCCCCTCAGCCTCCTCTTCTCCAGACTAAACATCCCCAACTCCCTCAGCCACTCCTCACAGGACTTTCCTTATACTATAGTTTCTAAATTGTCTTGTAAAGCTTGTAATGGTTTCAGACATGATTAAAACACAGAGAGGGGAGGGGAATAAAAGAAAAGAAAGAAAAAGACAGACATACCAAATGGTTCAAAAGGCTAAATCTAAATATTTGGGTTCTAAACTGCCTGTGCAAAAAATCAAACCCCATGTAATACTTCAGGGACAAATTAAGAAAGCGAAAATACTGTAGCGGCTGCACATTTTGCCACACATCAGCTAAAATGCCTCTCTGATTTGCCCCAAGTGTTGAGTAAATTGCCATGTAACATCCTTTTGACCACTGATGGATTGTACTTTCATCAAGCAAGCAGACAAATTGAACAGCCTTCAGACTTTCTCAGATTAATGAAAAAGCATTTGTTTCCAGGCATATTCAGTATTAACTTATTAGTATGAAGAGCGCACCACACAAGTGACAGTTGATTCTAGGAAAAGCTTACATCTTTAAACCCCCTCGATTTTCTTTAAAGCTTTAAAGAAAGCCCTTGTCCTCTGTGGAAACATTGATAAGGAAATGCTTTGCCTGTGGAGCTAAGCCCTCCATGGGCAGCAACTAGCAGTAACTGACAGACTTGAAACACTGAGGAGCCCAACGCAGGCTTTTCGTTTTCATTTCAACTTCTCTCCCCACCCTCACATCACTTCTTGGGAAGGGTAAGTGGAAAAGGGGAACTATCTCATGTGAGTGATGCTAGGCAGTACCAGTCCACTAACTAAATCAGAGAATGCCAGGTTGGAAGGGACCACAAGGATCATCTTTCCAACCTTTCTAGGTAATAGTAAAGTTCAAATGAGATGGCCCAGCACCCTATCAAGCTGAGTTTTAAAACTGTCCAATGTAGTGGAACCCATCATCTCCCTTGGGAGATGATTCCTATGTCTAACTGTTCTCATGGGAAAATTTTGTTTCTTCTGAAGCCCAATTGAAATCTCCCTAGGAGTAACTTGCACTCATTGCTCCTTGTCATTTCCATGTGCCTCCCTGTAAAAAGGGAGTCTCCATCTTCCTGGTAGCCACCGTTTGCATACTGGTACATGGTAGTAAGGTCTCCCATAAGCCTTCTCTTCTCAAGGCTGAATGAACCCAGTTCTTTCATCCTTTCTTCATATGGCAGTGCTTCCAGCCCTCTGATCATTCATGATCTGACTGGATCTGATTGAAGTGCTAGCCATGCACACAAAGATTTCAGATACAGGGGACAAGCACATGGTTCACCATTAGAAAAGGAGTCTATCTGCAGGGTTACCTGTATCAACACAAAAAAACCCCAAACAACAGAGGTAACAAATACTCATGCTGCAATCAGAAGGTATCCTTCCTGCTTGGAGTTCAGAAGTTTGGATTGCAAATGTTTTCTCAGCATCGAGAAAGCAATCCAAAGCCCATCAAATAAAGCAAAAATGAATCCTTGGCAACCACCCCCTACAAACACTCTGTAGAACACGACACACAAATGTAAGCACTTGTGTGGACTCCAGTAGTAATGTATTATAATAAACTGATTTAGTGGAAAGCATTCTGTAATACTGGGACTGAGAGGGTATAATCTCAGCCTTTTTCTGCTCATATTCCCTGGCTCCATTTCCTGGGTGGAAAAAGTGCTGCATGTGCTGACCTGAACCCATCTGTGGTGCAGCCCAAGCAGCCATGTCCAGCAATCCAGCTGGTGAGCACACTGGAACAGAGCACACAAGGCTTGCCTGCCCTCCCTCCCTCCTTCCCCCATGCTCTCTCCCATGATCCTCTGCATCTTTATTCAGAGTGTGCCCAGCAACCAAATGACTGCTGCCCCAGATGGCCTCCTCCTTTTGAATCCTCAACAAAACATCTCCCCCCAGCTCCCAAAGAAGGTTTTTGTGGTTAATCCTCCACTTGCAGAACCGCATTCTCTCTTCAATGAAGCAGCAAAACTTCCTCAAGCCTGAATCATGATGCGATTGTTGCATTTCCTGTTTGCTCAAAGCTGATTTTCACAGCTCCTGGGCAGATGATCTAATGGGAAATGTTAACTGAAAATATCACCTTTCATTGATGCCAAAAATATTTCACAGAGACATACTTTTTCTTTTTTAAAGCAGGTTTCAGGGGCAGACCTGAAGTATTTAAGTCATCAGGTAAGAAGATGAGAGGACTGGACACAGTTCTGTAAGTTGCCTAATTCTGCAACTTGTGATAAAAAGAAAAACAAACTTTCCTTGCTTGACACAGATGAAGGCCTGGAATTTTTATTTCCCAGATCAGTCACGTAATTGCACATCTGTAGGGCTTATACATCTTTTGCACACAAAGAGACTTCTGTAGTTCACTGGAGGATGAAAGCCAATTGCGAAAGTTTGAGACATGCTGTAAGAAATTCTCCTCTGGTGGTGGGTTTTGTGGAGCAGCCCAGGCCCCAGGTGTATTGCTTTACAGCCAAAAGGGTAACATTACCACCTTGAGTGACCTCCCGTGTGATGCAGGTCATGGCACTTCTCCCTGCCCAGCCTCCCTGTCTAGCCCAACTACTTGTGATTGCAACAGAGCGTAAGATGCGATTTAAACACTTGCAGTGATGGATGGTTTCGGCACGTCCACTGGCAAGTTGTTCCAAGGACTAATTACCCTCACTTAAAAATATGCCCTGTATTTCCTGTTTGATCTCTGCTAACTGGAACTCACAGCCTCTGTGTGGTTTTGCCTGCTAGCTTAAAGAGTCCTTTGCTCCAGACATCTTATCCCTCAGTGGGTACTTACAGACCATGATTAAATAGCCACTTAACCTTCTCTTCAGTAAGGTGAGTCCTACGAGAGCAGATGGTGCTGAGCACCTCTAAAAATTAGCACTGCAGCTATTTGTGTCTGTAAATTGCTTGCTGATTGTTTTGTAAGACCAGTTATGGAGAGCTGCTGGCACCATTGACAGACATTACAGGTGCTCAGCATGGTCCAGTTCCTGAAGGCCAAGGACACAGTCTCCTGTGCTAGCTAGCCCTGACTGAACGCAGCAAGTGCTACCCTTTGCCATAGGAGATGTATGCTACATAGGATGAAGTGCCCAAAGACAGCTTTACCTTCATGGGCTTTGCAGTCTTGGTACCAACTAAATACCATAACCAGTTCTGTTACCAATTTTTGGCACTCTGAGGAAAAGGGGAAGATCTCATATTATTGAAGGAGGCAACTGAAGCTGCCCTATGCTTTGAGGGGGAAGAGAGGTCCTGGTGTAGTAGAGGAGCATTTAAGTGACTGGCTGGCTGAAGGACAGCAATACCAGTGGCTCTTCTACTCACCAGAAACATCTCTGTAGCAGCAGTCTAGGGAAGGCATCACTGCCAGAAATTGCTCTGAAGCTTTACAGACCTTCTAGATATCTTCCACCCAACCTGCTGTCCTTTGGAAAGCAGTTGAGAGAAGCATCCCTCACATGAATTAGCCCTTTATCCCAGAGACACTCCCATTGCCCCTTAGCTTCCCATTTTTGCTGTACTTATCTGTATCTTCTACCCGAGCAAGATTCAACTGTTGTAATTTCTCCATAAACAGGCCATGGATATTGGGGCCAAATATATTAAAAAACCCTTACTATGCTACTAGTGCTGGCTCATACACACCTTGCCACTGCAAGGTCATCTGAGTTAAGACTTCAAAAGCTCCAAAAAAAGAAAATAGTAGATGGCTCTGAGGAACAACTTTTCAGCCACACAATACTGTAAAGCTGCCCTTCTTAGCTAATAAATGACATGGCATGAATGCCCAGACTTGCAGGGACAGAGCCTTGAAAATTTCAGTCAACAAATAAACCCAAACTCATGCCACTGATTCCCCAGTCATTCTCCTCTCTGTTATGTTCACCCGCCTTGTGGGAAATAAGCCCAGCATAGGGCTTGTACTGTTCTCATTATTGATAATGACTTGCACGAACTGTATTCAGTTCTAATCTGAATGAAACAATCTTTTTACATCCAGTGAAAGGAGACAGAGGGTTGCAGCTTTTTTTAACACCCCCTCCAAGAGAATAGGCATGCAAGTGTGCATGCATGAAAGACATGAACAAGACCTGAAGACAGAGAAGAGATAGAAAATGTGAATAAGGAGGATGCAGGCTATAGGCCTGTGAAATACTCTACAGATTTCCTGCCACCAAACATCAATTGAACATGAAGCTACTGAAGTATAATTACCTCCTTGTCAATCCTGACATTAACATTTTTTCTAGCTCTTCAGTGACAATCACTTCTTTCAATGCTCCTTAATAACAATTCATTTACTTATCCTTTCACAGATGTGTAGGATTGCCAATAACTTCACATCCTTAAAGCAAAACTGGAAAGCTGTGGCATTTTCAAGGACACTTCCCACTTCTTTAAGACACCAAACACAGGCACAACATTCTTTTTTAAAAGTTACTCTTAATTTTTTTTCCTCTTAGGTTAAAAACTAGAAAAAATTAGTACTCAAAAGGCAAAAAATATTACAGATAAACAAGTTTGTAAGACCCCTCCCCTGCATTTCCTTTCAAGCAACTTGGGAAGTACTGTTCACATATATATATATATATGCACATAAAGAATACAAGACAAACCAGTTACTGTTGTAGTCTTTAGAACAGAGAGGTTGCATGACTCAAGCAGGTGTATGCTAAGCGAGCTGCCCATTTTTCCAGGAAATGGAACACTATGATGGTATTCACCTTCTCCAACATGCCAGCAGGAGTAAAGAAGAAAAACCCAATAAGGTACATCAAGTCCTACTGATCAGGTCAGAGCATCCATAGGATACAACAATTCCTGATGCTTTCTAGAGTCCTTCTGAGCCACAACAAATATCATTATAGCAAACTACTTTGATTAAGAAAAGGGAACATTACATTTGGAGGTATGGCACAGTCCTGAGACATACCACCCCTCTTTTTCTTCTTCAGTCAAACCCAAGTTCTAGTCATTCCAACATGGTATCTTCACAATACAAACCCAAGGAATGGACTGCACAGAGCAACAGAGTTGGCTTTTCTTTACTTCTGACTTCTCTAAATGCAGAATTATCCTTAAAGGCTGCAGAAGTTCCTGTGTGTAGACTGCACAAGAGCGTACTGGATCACAAAAACTGAGGAGCTGCCCCAGTTGGATGTGAAGACAATGGAAGGGGTGTACCGAGTAACCAAATGAAACAAAAGTGAAGCAAGATGACAGAGGAGACTGTGTATCCAATCGTTTTTGCGATCACCATAAGCTCTGTCTGTAGGCAGCCAAATAAAGACAGAATACGAAAGTAAGAATTTCACATTAGAAAAAGAAAACATAAATCCTGTGATATGAACAACATTTGCAAGCTGAGACCTCAGTCCATGAATTAGTCATATGTAGCCCCATGGCAGCAGGATAAGGACCCAGGATGAATCATGATCTCCATTTAATTATCCTGCTCTCAATTCTATCGAGTCTCAGGTGGCATATTTAGACCCTTAATGAGCAACTGGCAGTATAGCTGGAGAAATACTGAAACACCTAGCCAGCTCTCATCTCCTCTCAATGGACCACATTTCTGCCAGTGGTTTATCAGGGAAAAAAAAATAATCTTGGTTCTTACTGCTACACAGGTCCCTGCAGGGTCATGTAAAAGAGTTCCCATGTTGAAAGGTTAACAAGTTTCCACTGGATTGCAGGGACAAACCACCAGGAGTAAGCCTGTCATAAAAAACCATAATCTTCTAAAAGCCTTTTCAGAAAACAATTTCTGTTCTTGATGCATATCTCCACTGCACAGCAGTATCTTACGACCACTTCATCTGGCTACTTCACTTGTTTACCATGGAGGTGGACCTGATCATCAGGAACAGTAAGCAAACAGCAGCGCACAGTATCTTTGAAACCACAGCTAATATTATACTACTGGGAAAAAAAGCTTGCAAAAGATCTCACAATTTCTGTGCATCCTTCACTTACAACATCTAAAATGATCATGCCAATCAGAAAAGTCCTTATGAGAGCAGCTGAGCAATGTTGTGCAACAGCACACAACTTCAGCTTTAGTTTTGCAAGGAACTCCCACTGGGAAGAACTGTGTAGGTGTCAAGGAGAGACACCTAGACAGTTAATTACTACCAAAAGAAATAAAAAGCATGAGGCTTTTTCTGTCAAATACCTGCAGCCAGTTCTCTCACCTTGGACTTGCGCTCCTGTTGAAGTCAACAGCAAAACTCTCATTGACTTCAGCAGGAACAAGGTCATGGTCCTTCTGTGCTGCTGACTGGGTGATAGCACGGTCATAGGGCCTGAATTTAAAGAAGAAAGAAATCAATAACAACAGCCTGTAACTGTCTGGATACATCTCCCCAGACTACAGAGTCACGCTGGAGGCTTTCAGTACTTTTTACTTTCTGGACAAAGGTTCCTATGAGAGAATATGATAGGTTAGAGATTATCTGGACTGTTGAAGTGGTTGTAATCAAAACACCACCGAGACACAAGAGACTTGCCAGTGTCTGAGTGCCCTGCTGATGAGGTTGTTCCTTGTATATGATATGCAACCCACTGTGAACACACAGAAAAATATAATGCTCTCTTTTGTGGAGCAGCTAACATCAACAGTGGTGCCTCCACCACATGACTTTATACATCAGGGAAATCCAGCCCAAACACTTCCTATGTTGTACAGGGCAGACACAAAAAGTCAGACCAGATGACTACAATGATTTTGGTATCTGCTTCCACTCATGCAAAACTAAGCACAAAGCTTGCCCTCAATATGTCCAAATACAAAACTACCTTTTCTTTTAAAAGAAAAAAAAAAACCAAAAAGAAGAAAGAAAGAAAGAAAAAGGCCAGCTGCATGAGCAGTCATTGAAAAAATACTACAGGTCCTCTCCTAATTAATATACATATATTACACTCACATATATACACCTACATATGTGGGAATTGTAATCTTCTGGCTTACAGAGAACTGAATTTAATTGACACAAATGTCTGTTTGCTTTCAGACACTTTTAAGAATCCCCTATTATATTTCGTGTTTCTTTTGCTTGGCATGAGAAGTAAATATTATAAAGCCAATAGAACCAACAACATATGAACGTTGCTGACTGCAGTTAGAGACACAAATGAATCTTTTATATTGCCAGCATCAACTATCCCTTGCCTAAAAAAACAACTGTTTAACAAATGAGCGCTTGAATGTGCTTCTGCTGAACTTCAGCATAAACTCTGCAGTGTGCATTTGGTAAACTTTGCACCAGGATTTTAATTAAAGCCCCTGGCCCCATAAACAGCATTGTTTCTATGTCTTTCTTCTCTGGATTTGTCAGCTTTCTCTCTCCCTGGCTTGAAAGCCAGGAGGCAGATTTGTCTGAAGCTCTGGCCAAAGCCAAAAATCAAAGCCAGTTCCATTTCCTGGGATGGCTGTGAACAGTTTACAGCAGAGAAATACACCCACACGCATTACAGCTGACCTTGGGAGCATCAGTTCATTGACTACGCTTCTGGCAGCTGAGAGCTGGATCATCAAAAATACTCCTGAACATGGAAACGCACACAATGCTGGCGGAGAGACAGCAAGCCAATACACACGGCAAAGCAAGATTCAGGGGAGGAAAAAACATAAAAGCTCATGCAAGCAGTCAGAACCAGCCAATCATCCCTTACTAAGCTTTGCAAACTGGCAAAGCAACACAACATTTACCTCCTGCATTCCTCCTCTCTGAGCAAACTTTCACCATAAATATTGTAAGTATAAATATACTTATATAACCTGTGACAGCTGGAGCAAGGCAGCTCCACAAAAACATGCCATGCTGGCTTATCTGGAGAACTTCTGCCACGAAGAACAGTCTTTTCCACCCCCCCTTTCCCCTCCAACTGTAACAATAACATCCTTATAGCATTAAAAATACGACAATACTCTACAAATGTTTACAAAACATTAGCCCTTTAGATAATCCCTGGCAGACTAATAGAGAAGTGAAACCTAAGTGACTTGGAAAACACTGACTGCCAAAGCTACCCAGGTTAAAGGCAACATTCAGAATCTCAAATAAGAAACTACAGAGGCAAATTGGGAAAAAATCTACTAGGTTGGGATGTGCTAAGAACACAATCTTTTAACTAACTAGAAAGCACACAATTGATTCTTTTGCACAGCTAATTAATTAAATCCAAGATGCAAACTGTGGTTTTGTCAACAATTGCCACATATTGAGCAGGGCTTCAAAAATTCCATATTAGTAACTCCCATTGGAAGCCCTGAACTTTCAATCAAACGCTGTCTACAGAGGAGTGATGAGGCAAATTACACAACGGTGATTTAAGGACCAATTGCTGTCATTTGGGGGTGACAGCACTATTGGGGGGGGGGGGGGGGGGAAGGAAAATGGATTAAAGCACTAAAATAAAGACGCTTTGTTCATCTGAATAAAACATTTGTAGCTCCGGTCTGAGAGGTTACTTTCATTTGCAGCCAGTTTGATTTGCCACTCATCTTCCTTAGGGAATCGTTCTGTTTCAAGTGCATTAAGAGATGATTTATTTGCATAAGCCAACAGAGGGTTATTTTTTCCCTTCAAAAATACAGAATGACATTGCTGTACAAATGAAAGAAAATGTTAACAACTCCAGAAAGTTCTCATAGGTGATTAAATGACTCATGCCACATCTCACAAAATTACTAGCACCGACGTGGCATATATTATATTTTATGCACAGTCAAGCTTTTGCACTGTTTCCCCAGCTACTAATAAACTTTCTTCTTCAAGACATGTTAGAAATATTTGATCTTCAGATGCATGATTCAGACTAAAACCAGAAATTACTAACCCTCACTTACATAGTTTTCATATACAGTTAGGAAGTTAGCACCATGCCAGCGTATTTATTTTGTCAGCCCTCTTGAAAAAGGGGAAATTGAAGCTGAAGATGGTCTTTGGTATGATTATGTTGCTTTCCATTTCTGGGGGCAGAGCTGCCTCATAGCAAAGGTAGTTGTCACACAGATGCCCTGTTGCCATGCCTCCTGTCTGTGGATGTCACTATTGCACTTTGTAATTATAAATATTAAGGGTGACATTCTGTCTCTGGTGGCAGAGGATAAGTCCACGGCAGTCTCCAGAGCAATTGGGCTTACTGGAGCAGATCTGGGTAAGCCAGCCCCTACTACAGTAGTAGTACTATCCCGTAACAGAAACATCAGGTATTAGCTCCATGCCAAATAGGCTTTGAAAGTCAATTTGATAAAAAATGCCAATCCTGAGCCTTCTACAGCTCTCTCACTTCCATTTAACATCACTTCTTACAGAAGTTTTCATGAACTTCAATTACACATATTTCATCACTTCAGCTTCCAGTCACATTAGAAAGTGCACAGCTGGAACACAGTTTGACCATTAGCTTCACTGTGATGACAATACATCCCCTGGTCCTATCCCACAGCTCTCCAAAAAACCCTCAGCTTACCAGAAAAGCTCTTACCAATCTCAGATAAAGGGCAGCTTTCTAAGCATGTACAGAAGGACCACATAAGGAACCAGCTCCAAAACCAAAGGTCTTGACAGCTCAAAGCATTATGGAGTCCTCACACTCAGAAGAAAACCCAAACACCAAAATACAAACACCTTCCATATGACATGCTTCTGCTGAATAACGTAACACACAATCATTTTCTGAGGGAAAGGGAGGAATTACAAGAAAGGTGCAGCACTACTTATTTGTTAGAGGCTGAGCCCACCTCATTGAATTTCCCTGCTATGTCTATCAATGGCAGAATCCAACACTGTAAGACAGTACCATTAAGAGTCATCTCCACAAGATAACGCAACATCGCTCATTTCTAAAGGTGCTGACAACTTTCTCTCCTTCTCCCATACCACCAAGGCTACCATGTCTTTCCTGGAAAGCTCAAGGAATTGGTCTCCTCCTTTCAAGTAAGGATTTCTTTATGGTATGAACTTCAAGATAATGATCCCTCATTTCTACAGTCAGGGATCTAAAAAATATCATTGCTGTTTTCCTTCAGGTTTCATAAGGAAAAAGACTGTCAGTCATCCACTAATTTCTCTAGGGCTGTTTTCCACACTGGAGAACAAAACTGGGCCACATTATAATAAAAAAAAATGGGAGACAGTAGGGACACAAAAGCTTAGTCTGAAGTTTTTAAAACGTCAATCTCTCTGCAGCTAAGAAGAAAGCACAAAAAAAGGAAAGGAAAAAAAAAAGACGCAAGGGATGAGAGCATTAAAAGCCACAGTTGCCACCTCCTAACTCACCCATGGCACAAGCCAAAACAGTTATAGAGAGACACACACTAATGGCAATAAAACAATTACCTACATTCTGTTCCTATTTAAAATATCAAATGCTAACAACACGTTGCTTACAAATTTAAAGCCCCTTAAATTTTAGTTTCGGAATGTGTGAATGAAGTGCTGCACATGGAGAGAAATTGGACCCAAACATTGCCTCCTTTGCATGCTGAATACCTATAATATTACATAATCAAAAGATTAAATTCACTCTACATCGTAACACTGAAAACAGTAAGTAAAATTTGGCATTATGCTAAATTCTGATTGTATACTAAAAGACGTAGATGCAGCATAGCTTATCTTTTAAAGATGATACACAGCACACATAAAAGCAAATGCTGGATCTAATTTAACAAGATTTGTGGTTATGAACACTTGTCACCAAAAATCCAGAATCAATGCTAAGTTACAGTCCATTGCAGTACCAGCTGGCCAATATAAAAATGCAGTATAGAAATCAGCATAGAAAATCTGAACATACAACAAACACAGTTTGCTAAACATACAGCAAAACAATTTTATATTTTACTCCTTCCTGAAGTAATGCAAGGAGCTATCTTGAAAACCCATCGGCTCAAGAAACCTATCAGCTGCCTCCTTTCAGCTTCCTCCCACAGCAACGTGGAGAATTTTCTTGTTGGAAAAAAAACAGCTAGTGGAGCAAGAAGACAGTGAGCTGGAGATAAGTCTGTGCCTAAATTAGAGCTCACTGCTATTCTTTGGTACAGCATATATGTATGTAAGAGAGGTGCAAAACCACTGCAGTAGGAGCTCAAGTAAAAGAAGAATGTGTTGTTGTAGCAGTAAAAGCGCATTCCGGCAGTAATGAAAGCAGCACCAATTACTCACGTAACAGGAGTAATATACAATTACTTGTCTCTGTGTAACCAATAAGAATTAATTTGCATGTTGGGGTCTATGCTGAAGCAAACCTCAAAGCATTACAAAAGACATACCACCCAGCAAAATTAACGCCACACTGATCTTCCATTAAAAGAATCTTTTTAAGACAAAGCAGTAACTTAGCAATTTACAGTTAAGATTTTTTTCCTTTGTTGTTTCATTATAGATGTAAACTGCAGCATGTTGAACATTAAATTAACCACAGCAACATAAGTCAAGTCACAACAGCTGATCTTTGGTATTCTGGCTGTTTCAATACGTATTTAAACAGCCCATCACCCCCCAAAAAAAACAATAGTGCCTTATTGCAGGAGCATTACGGTATTCTAGCAAGACATTCACATTGGCAAAACCATGAAGAACTCAAGGATTTGGTACCTATAAAACAAATTAATTTGAGTTTGACACTTAGAAGAGAAACCCTTGTGAAATACTGCCTAAGCCCAAATTTAACAACCGAAAGTTAAACATTTATAAACAAGACAAACAGAAAGCGCAGGAAAACCTCATAGAAGCCATACTCCGATATGATTGACTATTCGTGTATAGAGTGTGACATACGATGGAAATGAATATAAGTAAACAACATACTCCATTACTCCCAACATCTGCAAAGCCTATTTTAAACTTCCTAAATCACACAGATGTAACAACATGGAGCTCTTAAGCCTTGAGTGCATATTGATGAGATCATGTTTCTGCGATCCTGAAAGGAACAATTAAAGAACTTCCATTTCTCTACTCCAACTGAACAGATCCAGAAAGTGAGGGTTTCTGTTTGTAAGGCCATCTGACGTGTACATCTGAAAGACAAATTAGCAGCTTGCCAGCAGTTCACAAGGAATACTTCATTTTATTTGTAAATAAAATGAAGCAGACTGTGGCTACCTTGGGTGGATAATAAATGCTTTACAACAAATGCTTGTTTTTCTTCTTTATAACACGGATCATCTTGTATTAATCCGGGGGGTAAAAGAAATCTACATAAAGCCCAAGGAATAGCAGAAACTAAAACTGTGCTAATTTCAAAGGTAACTTATTCAGCCATTTTTTAAATAAAAATGGGTTTTACCATCTCGTTTTACACCCCCAGGTTTCTCTCATCAAAGTCTATTCTGCACTAGTCCAAAGCCCTCCACGACCAGACGTCAGATGCCTGCCCAAACACTGCAACATGGTAGAGGTGAACAGGAATGGAAATCTCTGTAAACACTACAATTCGTACTTGTACAGGTGAAAAAGTAGACCCTGCAGCTAATAACTGAGGCAGGCCTTTACCAAAAATCATGAATCAGGCACGAGCATGACCACTATATGCATCTTCTGATTGAGATCATTGAAATCCGAGGACACGGGAAAAAACCAGTATTATCACAAGGACAGTACTGCAAAGAAATAAGCTTCTATTACAAAACACCCAACCAAACCAAAGCAAACACCAAACTTTTGGTCCTAACAATGTTCAAATGAGGGCAAAGCTTGGCTTTTACCACAAGTACATTCCCTTTTCCTCTTCTGCAATTCCCCTGACGTGAAGTCTAAAAGAAAACAAGTTACTGAAAGAGAGGACGACACGAAAGCAAATCAATAGGAATAGGAAAAAGAAAGAGACAACACTGCCAACTTATGTGTAGCTTTGTAATGAAGTCCAGAATCAAGCACTGCACATGCTGTCCTGCTAGGAACAGAAGCCAGAGTAAGCAGTATCTGGAAGAAGGAGAGGAAATCCTTAGCGGAAACAAGCTTTTGGAAAACCTAGGGTTCACGATCACACGTGAAGACCACTGAAGTCAGATGTGCCCGGAATCCTCCATGAAACAAACCAATACAGAAAGAGCAAAAATTCCCTATCAGTCAGGAGTCTGAGGCTTTAGGGGTTTTGTGTTGTTTTGCTACACTGGCATCAACAACCATGAAGCCAAGTAGCTACATAAATAGTATCACAAATGAACAATACCATACATTACAGCTTTTCAGGAGTTTTATAACTGAGAGGCAGTGACTTGGATTGGCAGCACAACTGAATCATCTTGGGTTTAATCTAAATAATCCCTTCTCCACCACAATCATTGATTCAGCTCAACATTGTTCCAAAGACAGATCATACACCAAGATTAGCAGATGATCACAGTGCTTTTGCTTAACAAGTACTTACCTCTGGAAGCCTTTTCACACACGAGGAAACAACAAAACCCCACAAAGATAATCCCTCCTTTCCTGTAAGAAAACTAAGTGTCTAAATCCAGTAAGAAAATTCAATATTTTTTATATCTTAAAAATCAAAACTGAGGACTAAAGCTGTTTATTAAAAATACCACTGAAATTCTTCATTACAAAAGATATCATAGCACTACAGAGGACTTACTGCCCACAGAATGCTACAGGAGTACATGAGCGAAGTCCAACACAGTAAACCACCATTTTAAACCAGTGAAAGCGGGTTTCTCTTTTTGTGCAGAGTTTTTTGTTCTGTGTACTGTTTGTCTCTGAAATGCAATGCTACTATGCCATTGTTAGCATCAGAGCTCTAAAAGCCTGACAGACACACTGTTTTCCATTTCATTGTGGATTATTATTTGGAAAACATGTAGGAAAATACAATGAGGCCAACAGGAGGCTCAAAAACCTAACATATTCTGTCATCTGCCTTTTCAAACAACCTCACAATCCTTAGCTCAAAGCTACTTACACTTTTCAGTCTTTTTTGGGAATTGTTTCTCATTTTATATACCCCATTTCTGTCAATAGTTTTTTTTCCCATTCAGCAAACAAGGAAGCTGTTGCTTACTTAGAAAGTGACCTTCAAGGCTAACAAGAAAACCTACAGCTCCTAGACATATAAAAGCAACATAATCCAAGCGCAAGAGAGAACCTTCTTTTCTAAGAGACATCTGAGTATTGTAAATACCAATCACAGTCATGACAAGGCTTAACAGAAGCTAACCCATAGGTCAGAAAACCACTCTAACAAATCCTGTACTGTATTACACCTGCTTCAGATCCCTCATGTACATGGGGAGGACTACAGCTGAGACAGCCCTCTGGGAAGACACAGACCCACATCATCATCATCAGGTTCACATTTTATTCTTCAAGTGGTATTGAGTAGAGCTGCTCAACTAGAGAATAGGTCATCATGATGCACACAGGTGAATGTCAGGAGCCAAGGACCAGCATGAAAAGAAAGTATCTGTATTCTTAGATGAAAAACATTGTTTTAACGCATGCGTAAAGGCAGCATGATCTTTGTGCTTCACAAACCAACCCTGTTTTGTTCCCAAGTAACAACATACTCTGACATAGGGGAGAACAGGCTTGGTTGTATTTCCAAGGCCTGTAATACACTGATGAACAGCAAGCTCACTAGTAGCAACAGGGAAATATAAATGCAAGAAGAATGATTTGATACACAAAACTAACAGTCACTGCTCAGAAAGTGTTGTTAGCTCTCTAACATTACTGCCAAAGGAAACTACAAAAACCAAAGAATACAAGTGGACTTGTTAATTTAAAAGAAATTAAAATTCCTGGCTGGAGTGCAAGAAGAAACAATGTTTTATTTGTCTCCATTTTATTTGTTTTACATATTTGATTACATGAGTGGGAGCCTGTAATTGAAATAGTTTCCATGTGAAAATTAGACAGTAACATTTTGTTCCATAAATCAAGCATTAATGTGGAAATTACTTTATATTTTAATAAAATCTGTACTGCAAAAGACAGATCACCTTACAAGACATTCAGGGGCCACACAGCCCGTGCTGCTCTTGCAAAAAGTAACTCCCTGTTAATCTGCATTGATCAACTAAATCTGTAACCACTGCTCCAAAAATCCCAAACCTAAAACTTTTAGCACAGGACCTTGACTGGAAACGCCTGCCAGGAACAGCAAACAACCAGTTTAAAAGGCATAGCTGAGACCAGGAACTGGAATACCTAAAATCTCAAACATGAATGGTGCAGTGTCCTCTGTTGTGATGATATAACATGCCAGAGTGACCTTTTTTGTTTTAATGAAGGTAGTATTCCCAGAGGAACACACTTAGGACAGACACCTAGCTATGTTTTCAGAAATGTAATTACAAGACTTCCACATGTGGCAAGACAGACAGTATTCTTTCCAAAAATGAAGCCAGTTTTGTCATACCATAGCCAACGTTTTAAAAAAGCAAACAAAAGCCCCAATGCAAGGTGGAGTTTGTGACAGACTCTCATTTTCACTCACCTCTAAGCACAGAGTTATGGGAACTAAAATTCTCCCCTTCCCCCTCTACTCTACCTTGGTGAAGCCACAACTGGAGCACTGAGTCCAGTTCTGCACAGGGAGCCACTGGAAGGCCACAAAAAACGATGAGGGAACTAGAGCATCTTTCTTACAAGGATACCTGGGGCTCTTTAGTCTGGAAAAAGGAAGACTGAAAAGGGATCTTACCAATGCTGATCAATACATACAGGGTGGAAGTAAAGAGGATGGGGGTGCCCAGTGAAAGGCCAAAGGGTAATGGGTACAAACTAGAACACAGAAGGTTTCACCTGAACTTGAGGGAAAACTTCATTACTTTGAGGGTGCAGAAGCACTGGACCAGGCTGTCCAGAGAGGTTGTGGAGTCTCCTGTTCTGGAGTCTCTCAAAAGTCATCTGGACGCATTCTTGTGCAACCGGCTTTAGGTAAACATGCTTTAGCAAGGGGGTTGGACAAGATGATCTCCAGAGATCACTTTCAACCCCTGCCATTCTGAGATGTGATGATGCGCCACCAAGCTAGGAGGTTTCTGTGAGCTACAGGAGCTCCCCGGGCCAGTAAGAAACCCCTCATGGAGTGAGCCCACATACAGAGACCATGTGCAGGCTCAGTCAGCCCAGCCATTGCGTTGCCCTTACACCCCAGACACACTACCATGCTCAGCTCTTTACCTTTCCTGCTGAGATGTGGCCCAAGTACCACACCACTACTCCATCTACAATTAATCTGTCAGGAAACCAAACCTAAAATGCAAGTAACAGCAACTTTATTAGCACTTACTGATCCCAGGGGTGATAAATACGTTTGTTTACTCCTCCACGAGCGAAGCTGGTGGTAAAAAGGAAACCGATCAGACTGTTAAGTGGCCGAAAGTCACATTAAAAATCAAATGATAATATAATCCCAGGAAATTGCTAGGATATAGAGCTCCAAAGTGCTGTAGTACCCAGGGCCACGCTGGCATCCTGCCAACAGCCTGAGGGTCAAAGCTATTCTGCATGTATATTTACATAAATTTACATCAAGTTTGCATAACAAGCAAACATACTACTCAATGCACTTCACAGAGGGACCGTCCTGAACTAGCTTACCCACTACTGCAAGAGAGCAAGGACAGTGATTCCCTTCTTTATTTTAACTTCCCACATAATAATTCATTTGTTTTTACAAGATAATCATGTGAGAAGACTCAGGTTCTCATCACAGGAACCTTATTCCTTGGCTAACAAGGTTATGTGCAATGAACAGGGACACACTGCCTATTTAGAATAGAATAGACCAGACCAAACCAGGTTGGAAGAGACCTTCAAGATCATTGCGTCCAACATATCACCCAACACCACCTAATCAACTAACCCATGGCACCAAGCACCCTGTCAAGTCTCCTCCTGAACACCTCCAGTGACGGCGACTCCACCACCTCCCCGGGCAGTCCATTCCAATGGGCAATCACTCTCTCTGTGTAAAACTTCCTCCTGACCTCCAGCCTGAACTTCCCCTGGCGCAGCCTGAGACTGTGTCCTCTTGTTCTGGTGCTGGCTGCCTGGGAGAAGAGACCAACCTCTGCCTGTTTACAACCCCCCTTCAGGTAGTTGTAGAGAGCAATAAGGTCACCCCTGAGTCTCCTCCCCTCCAGGCTAAGCAGCCCCAGCTCCCTCAGTCTCTCCTCACAGACCTTACTAGGAGTGCAGATCCCTTTTCTCCTCTGTGTGGCATTAAGGAAATTCTTAACTGCCTTTCCCTTTTACTCCCACAGCTTTTCCCATATTTGAGTTGAATATTCAGACTTTTTCTTCTTCTTCTTTTTTTTTAAACAGAAGGGGTCAAGAATCTTCCCATTCCAGATAAAAGGAAGGAACAAGGGAAAGAGGAGAGGAAAAAAAAAACACAACCAACAAACTTTTTCTCCATCCCTCTGTGCACACAAATGCAATCCTTATAGTAGTATCTGTGGTTGTATAATGGCATATACACACACTGAGAGAGCCAGAAAGTATTTCCACAGTAAAAGATGAGTAAAAGTAATCACAAACATACTTTCCTGGAAAGAAAATGAGGATGTGCCCTCACATTATGACACATAAGCACAACCAATTCCTCTGCAGCTACAATCTGAGTAATTGCTTTCAACTGGTTTTGTGGGTTGTTTGATTTTTTGAAGCTATCAGAGTCAAAAATATGTCAAACTGCAAACTATGCAAAAATAGGAGTTCTATTATTGTTTGCAAAATGTTGCACCATTTCAGAAAGTAACTAAACCTGAGCTAAGCATAACAGTTTCTGCAAAAAAAAAACAAACCCAAACCCATAAAAAATGAAGCCACAAACTTTGTGCCACACATCTAGACTTTCATCTCAATTCATCTCTCATCCACTTCAGCTGTAGATTCAGGATTGGATGCTTCCTAAACCTGTTGAACTGAGGTGGAAATTTAAAACATATGTAATTAACTCAATACTTTTTAATATTGTTGGACAAGAGGAACTAATTATGTGGAATGAGAGAGTGCAGACTTAAACAGCAAAAAACACCAGGGGAGCTACAGTGAATGTGCTCTGGGCTACACACACACATCAGAAAAGTGGACTTAAAATATCATCCCTTCTTAGTTTATTTTTTGGAGGAACATCTCCAAATTCTAGGATATCAAAAAAACTCTGATTAAAAATTGTAATCCTTCCTAATGTCCAGTCTAAACCTACCCAGTGGCAGCTTGAGGCCGTTCATTCTTGTTCAAACACTAATTACCTGTAAGAAGAGACCAGCAACAGCCTCTCCACAATGTCCTTTCAGGTAATTGTAGAGAGCAATGAGGTTTCCCCTAAGTCTCCTCTTTTCCAAACTAGCCAGCCCCAGCTTCCTCAGTTGTTCCTCATAGGATTTATTCTCCAGGCCCTTCACCAGCATTGCTGCCCTCCGCTGCACTCGCTCCAGCACCTCCACTTCTCTCCTGTATTGAGTTACCCAAAACCAGATGCAACACTTGAAGTGTGGCCTCACCAAAGCTGAGTACAAGGGTGACAATCACCTCCCTACCCCTGCTGGACACAGCATTTCTGGTACAAGCCAGGGTGCCATTGGCTTTCTTGGCCACCTGGACACATAACTTGCTCATATTCAGTCGCCTGTTGATTAGAACCCCCAGGCCCCTTTCTGTCAGACACCATTAAAGCCTATACGAACACTTTTCCCTGGAAGACTGATTTTATTCAGAGATTCTTTTGAAAAGCTCATGTTTTCACACTGCCTTTTGCTTTGCAAAACAATCAAGTGACTAAGTCAACTATCTTCACAAATCCTACAATAAACTACATACACAGGAAGAAGGTTGGGAAAAGTTGCAGACTGACAGATTTCATGTCTAAACTTCCAGGGAATTCTCAACTCAACCAATCAGATTTTGTTTTTCTTAATTTTTGAAGACAGTTTCAGATGTTATCTGTAACAAAGTAATTGAAATACTTTGCTTCTCTGAAGTGATTGCTGCTGGGAAATGAAACCAATATATCTCCGTACAAAACCACACACTTTGCCATACTGCCATATATTTCCTTCATCCCTCTAATCATTTACTTCTCATCTGTCCAGCTATACTTCTCATATGCAGCAACTGCCAATTCATACCATCATAAACTCAAGCTGTGTTACTTCAGCAAAGTTTGTAAACTCCTTATGCTTCCTTGTCATCTCTGCAAAGAATTAAAATGAGATTTGTCTGGACAACCATCACGTTTACCACATTATCACAGTTCTGCTCAAGACAGCAGCTCATCTATTCACATCTAGTCTTGTATTTTAAATGAGAGGACATCTTAACACAACTGCATAGTCCCACAAATGCAGCAGCAGGAAAGGCTTTGTTTTCCTTTATGTCTCTATATAAATAACACATAATCTGGGTACTCAGTTTGCTTCTGAACCTTGCAGCTCAATGCAATGCAAGGAAGAAAAAAGGAGGGAGGGACAAAAGAAATCCTCCAAGGATGACGGCTCATGATTTTTTTCTGCTGCTGCTTGTATGTATATGGCAAGAGACAAAATAGGCAAGCTCACCCCAGTCCTAGGGCACTGAGATAGCTGGCAGAAGAACTCGCCAAGCTGCTCTCCATCATTTTTCAACAGTCCTGGCTCACCAGAGAGGTCACAGATGACTGGAAGCTGGCCAATGTGAGGCTCATCCACAAGAAGGGCTGGATGGGCAAACCTGGAAACTACAGACCTGTCAGCCTGACCTCAGTGCCACGCAAGATTATAGAGCAGATCATCTTGGGGGCAATCACAGCACACCTGCAGGACGGCCAAGAGATCAGGCCCAGCCAGCATGGATTTAGGAAGGGCAGGTCCTGCCTGACCAACCTGATCTTCTTCTATGATCAAGTGACCTGTCTGGAGGATGTGGGGAAGGCTGTGGATGTGGTCTACCCGGACTTCAGCAAGGCTTTTGACACTGTCTCCCACAGCAAACTCCTGGCCAAGCTGTCAGCCCGTGGCTTGGACAGCAGCACTCTGTGCTGGGTTAGGAACTGGCTGGAGGGCTGAGCCCAGAGAGTGGTGGTGAACAGTGCCACAGCAGCCAAGCACTAGTGGTGTCCCCCAGGGATCAGTGCTGGGCCCAATCCTATTCAATATCTTTACTGATGATCTGGATGAGGGGATTGAGTCCACCATTAGTAAGTTTCCAGACGACACCAAGTTGGGATCAGGTGTTGATATGTTAGAGGGTAGAAGAGGTCCCCAGAGGGACCTTGATAGGCTGGACAGATGGGCAGAGTCCAACATGATGTAATTTAACACGTCCAAGTGCTGCACTTTGGCCACAACAACCCCATGCAGTACTACAAGCTGGGGTCAGAGTGGCCCCAGTGGCACAGAGTGAGCCTGGGTGTTAGACACTTATTTGAGCCCTGTCAGTCCACCACTCTTCATCAGCACTTAAACAGCACACTGGGCTCACCCAGAAGCCAGTCAGCAGAGGCCAAACTGTACTGATGTTATATGGACCCTTTATTTTCCCATAACCTGAGCTGCTGAAGTGCTTGAGATCTACCTGAAGTATTTTTATCACTGTCTAGGGGAGTTAACACAGAATTACAGACAATATTCGAGAGTGAAATATGGTGCAGTCTGATTGGCATAACAGCCCAACAGACTGCTTGGGGAATAGTTTGTTCTTCTAATGTTGACATTATATCATTTGTTTTTGGCAGCTCAACACCACCAACAAGTTTCATCTTATTCAAATTGTCATGAAGAGCTTAATAACTGTCTTTATTTGGCATATCTTTTAGAAGAAAAAGAAAATAGATATATTATTTGTGAAGCAACATATGTCTGATGACTTTGATCTGTGCTCAGGCAATACCCTTCAAAGATAAAAGCAGAGCTGTTGAAGAGGAGGAGCCATCATACAGATACACACTTTCTAGCAGCTTTTTCAAAACACATTTCTACTCAATTAGCACATACAGCGATTGCTAATTTTAGATATTAAAGCAATGAACTTTCTGTTGTCATGCTTTTATGCTGCAATCCTCTCCAATTAAAGCAAAATGTAGTCAAAATGTTTCCCCTCACACGTTTTGTATATTTTCTCTGCGTGACTACATTGAAACACAACATAGAAACTGAAGCACAGGTTAATTATCCAGCACAGGTTGCATTCCTACAGAAGAGAGAAATTACAGAGTGATAGGGGTTGAATACACACTACAGAGTTATAACAAGACAGACACATTATTGCTCTTGATTTGGCTGTCTTGAACCAAGGACTAGTTGTGTGACTCAGATATGTAGACGGCTCTTTCAGGATTTCTGACTATATTCAATCTGAGGTCAACTTCAAAGTTATTCACTATACAAACGGATTTATACCACTTAAAATGAGAGACTCAGGGTTAATGGGGGACTTTTTGTTGTTTTGGTAGTTGTTGTTTTTCTAATGCTGTAAAACTACATGATAAATAACACATTCCTGTGGCGGACACAATCCAGCCACACATGTGCTTGGCATTCAAGTTTACACAGATGCTGACCCTTCATCTGGGTTATGCTTTGTCTTTCATTTTGATCACCCCAGACTGTTTATATGAAAACCAAAAAAGCATTTTTAAAAACAAATCCTGGCACATTTCTCCACTATCTGTGACTGTGTAGTTTATGTACAGAGCAAATGAATTTCATTGTATATACATACAAGATCAAGAAGCACTTATGAAATACAGAAGCAGATCAGCACTTGAAAAAAACCCCAGGACACCAGGGGCCTTTTGTGGTGGTCAGGAGGCTGGAGAGCTGAAATATTTCATAACATTGTTTCCTTCCTAACTGCAATTAAGTTTTCCCTTTAACATTCAAGCTTCAGCCATAAAACCACTTCAAACCTGTACAATACTCTAAATACAAATCACTAATAGGGTAAGTCTCTCTGACTGTACTGGTTGGATGTGATGTGAAAGCAAGATTCAGATTCTCTTCAGAGTTCATAGGAGTAATTATTTTTATCACATCTGTGTATTCATGTACTTCATGACTCTGTGTGACAGCAGCCTTTTAACAACTGAGTACAGCTACATCAGTAACTTCATTTGGGGTTAAGGTATTTTTTTGTTGTTGATAACTGTATGTACCATCTTCCCTATCTCTTTATCTTCATATTTTGTTACCTGTAATAGTGAAATCAGAAAACTCAGTGGTCTTATGTGAGACCAGCCATGCTGTATGATCAAGTTGAGAGAAAACAAATACATCCTGTTTTGAATTTTTACACTGATGATAAAAATGCTGACAATAA
The DNA here is from genome assembly GCF_026170545.1 of Melanerpes formicivorus. Taxonomy (NCBI): domain Eukaryota; kingdom Metazoa; phylum Chordata; class Aves; order Piciformes; family Picidae; genus Melanerpes; species Melanerpes formicivorus. Next base: position 5,149,918 of record NW_027142377.1, read on the forward strand.
AAAAATTCTCCTCTGATTTTTCCTTGCACTTTGACACCTTTTTCTGAAAAGCTGCCGTAATATCTCCCATGTGGCAACTCTTACATGATGGACATCTTTGCTGATCAGCTTCAATCACTGTTCTCAGGGTTATCATCTGATTGTTCAGTCAAGTTTGTGGGAAAGTTGCTCCACCCTTCTGCATATACAGTGAGGCTACAAACTCTGAAGTGCATCTCTGAGGAAACATAAGTGATTCACTCATCGATAACTGACTTGTCTGAAATTGTCATATGTCATGTCAGTTTTTCCTGTATTTCACTCCAAGAAACTCAATTACATTTCTAAAGGGCATCCTTTCCATAGCTGAGTTCTTCACATTCTGTAAGCCACACGTTCACGGGTGCGTAATGAGTAACAGAAATTTGCATCTTCTCTACAGCTGCCTTTCAGCTTTCCTCACAAATTCTTTGGAGTTGACATTGTTTTACTCTACCCAGTGACACACTATAATGGGCTTTGATTGCATTTGCCTTTCAATGCACATTATGATCAAGTAGTTAATATTACTCTCAAAAATATTTTGGAAGTTTTGGATTACCAGTCATTACACACTCAAGAGTGGGTTCTACAGAGCAGCCTTAGGTATTCCGTTCACAAACATCACTAAACACTTGTGATGGGTTGAAGTTTCCCCCCAGCGTTAACTTTTAGCCAGACTAACTCAGTTAGTAGCAAATGAAGCTGTATTTACAAACAAAAACCACACTCTACAATGGAATTTAATGAATATGTACAAAATATACATTATTTCTGATATTATACAAATATTTACAATTAATAAACAACATGAAAATCCCCCTGGTCAGAAGACCAGAGAAGCCTGTTCCACTGCTCATCCCCTCTGAACCCCCCTGTCCCAAGAGAGAGAAAGGAGTTGAGAGAAAGCAGTGGGTTAGACTTATCCCAACGTCAGCCAGAAGCACATTATCTTTTCCCAAGCAAAGCAAAACAGCCAAGGTCAGAAGAGAAGAGAAAAGGAATAGGAATGTGAAATGGAAATGTGAAGAATTGCTATGATACAGCTTCTCTTATCCCAGACATTTATCCTATGAATTTGCTTAGAATAATCTTTTGTTTCCCTTTTTAAAACCCAGTAGTTATTTATTTATATTCTTCTACTTCTCTGCTTGAAATCTGCAGCTAAATTTTAAAGGCATAGCCTAAAACTACCACAACATTGAGTTCAACTAAAAAAAAAAATGTCTAGTAACTACTTGAGAAGTCACAACACTGGCAGTATTTTTTTCCCCATTATGGTTTCTTCTTTGGCATTGTTTGCATCAGCTTTTCTTTCATGTGAATGCTCACAGCCAGCCAGTTCATTTGAATCACTTGTGCAGCTTGTCCTTTTGTGTTCTGTTACTTTTTCCATCAGCTTTTCCACTGAACTTTCATTTCAAGATCAATAGACTTAGTTTACTGCAATGCAAGATTTCCCTGCTATTGCCACTGTCATTTCGGTCAACTTTAGTGGCTTACAAATTCAGTTTCATATGGTGAAACTCAGATGACTTAGGAGGTAAGATCTGAATACAAAGTGATGTATTTTAATGATACACTATGAATACAAGTCTTAAAATGGGCAGAGTTAGTAGCTGTACCCTAGAGTAAGAAAGTGGATTAAATCTCATGTATTCCATTATGCATCACAGCTGAAACAGAGTAGCCTTGAGTTTATTTGACCAAATCTAATTCAGGATTGATGCCACAACCTGAAAAAGCAGTGAAATTTGAAAGTGTTCTTCTGCACTGTATGGGCTTTCTCACTAAAATGATACAGCAATAATTTTCCATGAAACCAATCTGTTCATAGTCTAAACTTCTCCAGAAACCCTAACCAAATTGTGAAAAGCAATTGCACTGGGAAGAAATTACCCTATTAGAAAAGTCAACTGTAATAATGGCATAACAGAAAAACTCCATCTTCCTGGACCAGAAAAACAAGTTTTTGTTCTTCTAATGATTTTTTATAATTTTTTGGTATGTGTGGGGAACATAACCAATAGCATAACATGATTAGTAAATCACTGGCAGCTAAAAATCCAACTGGAAATACCACTTCACTCACAGCAAAAGAATAGCAATATAAGCAAATGCCTAATCAAAACAAAACAAGCAGGCAAACAAAAAAAGCCCACCAACAACCCCAAAACAATTGCCTGAACACTAATAGGGATCCATTTAGTTACTGAAATCAGTTTTCATTGATTTTTTCCTTTACAATCTTTTGTAGGTGAGCAAAAGTACACTGAAGACAGCACTGCATATTCAGAATTACTATTCCTTCTCTTAGCCAGGAAAATCTGCTGATCACTTGTTGGGATTTTGTTTGTTTGTTTTGGTTTTGTTTTGTTTTTTTCCTCTCTTTTGTAAAAGGAAAACCAGACTCAATTCTAGCCTTGGATATGGAGAGGCTTAAAGGTTTAATTTAAGGCTTTTTTACAATATGACACCCCCTATGCCCTGTCCTGGGCAAGATAAAAAGCCCTGAAAAAACCAACCACCCAAAAAAAGCAAACCCCAAGCTTCCTTTCTCACATGGGTTTCTATCAAAGCTTCTGTTTGCTGGCCTGCGATACAAAGCAGTTGTCATTTCTACCCAGTGTGATTTAATTTGCTAGCTGTTACACTACAGGTGGACTGGCACACTTGACTGGCTAATCAGCTGCCACCAACCCATGTCTGAGTCAGCACAGAGGGGGATTTAACCTTGCAGTTACAAGGTCAGCAGCCCAACATTCCCCTCTTCCCCCTCAACACAGCAGCAGTAATTGCACAGATCTGTTGAGCAATTTAACCCACCAGAATCTTCAAACTTCAAACCTATTTTGACATATGCCAGTTTTGGTGTACACTGCCCAGAGCTGGCGTTTCTGCTGCTTTCCCCTGAAATTCTATTTCAGTAACGATCAAGAAACAGAACAGAATAGGGTAAGAGGAAAAATAACAACAACAAGAACAAAACAAAACAAAAAACCCCACACCACCACCGCCACAAAAAAGAAAACCACAAAACAAACACTCGATCGCAAGACAATGTGATCCTAAGGCTCCCCTTGAATTTGTCAGCATAAGACAAAGTGACTTATTGCACCAAAACTGGAGGGGGAAAAAAAAAAAGAAAGAAAATAAAAAAGACTTTTCTGAAGACTGGAATGAGTCAGTCACACAATGTAATTTTTATTTATTTAATAAAAAATATAAACAAAAAAGCTTTCCTATTTATAAAAACAATGCAGGAAAAAGGCTCACTCAGCATAGCTGCTCTGGGCCTATCAAGCTTAAAATTTAGAAGAAAAGGAAAACAATTAAAAAAGGAAGCCAGAACTAGAAGCTATCAACTCCAAACTACTATAGCCCCTTCGTATGCACAATTTACTTTATCCCTATTACCATAAGCAGAATTCCTGGCTGAAAAATATGATAGGAATCACGAGTGAACAAGCCATGTTGCACAGCTAAGCAATCACAACTCACACTGAATTTTGATTTTACTGGGATATCTTGCAAACAGAAATTAGATATCTGCAGCTCTGGAGACATACAGCCACACTTCACTTCAAGTAACTTCTGTAGCTAAAGAAAATAGCAAGATAACAAATGGCATATAATAGAAAACATCTCAATGTTAACATTTTAAATTGTAGCATCTCTCTCAATATATTTTAGAAAGCCTCTATGCTGGCTGGAAGAAACCAACAAACCCCACACCAAAAGCCACTGTGCTTGCTGTTCACACTCTGAGGAAGAGAAATTACACCTCGTGTGTTCCAGATAGTAGCTGAATGTGAAAATTCAGTGTCTTAATTTGGAATTGAAATAGGACAATAATTCACAGTAGGGCTAGGCAGAAAGCAGCTAAAGGCAATACGAACATCACCAGCGCTACCCAGACCTTCTTCCTAAGGAGCAACCACAATAGTTTCCTAGAGAGTCCTTGCAAGAAAAGGCCTACTCAGCTGAAGAACAGATGACAAAACCCCATCCAACTAGAGAGCAATCCAAGGCCACCGCATCTGAGGATTTCTAACTGCAGGATTCCCAACAGCTCATAGGCTTTGATTAGCACCAGTTGACACAAGTCTCAAAGCTATTAACTGGGTTTCGCTCACCCCTCCACAGCCACAACTTATGCACTGGATCCATCACATTGAATGGATTCTCCTCGTGTTAGAAGTTCTCAGTCACCTTAGCAACACATAATACTTCCTGAAGTTTGGACATGCCAGGTCAGTGACCTGCTGAAAACACCCCAACAAGTAAATTGTGAGCTCTCACTGCTGATTCACCAACCACTGTAGCTACAAGGGCACAAAAACCTGGAACCACAAAACCTCACAGCCCAGAGTCAGCCCATAAAACTATCTTCCCCTGGTGCTTGTACACAGCTGCAAGCAGCATCTGTTCTTCTGATCACCTCCCACACTGTGACTTTTAGACATCTTTGCATACTTTCCCTCCCTACAGAAAGTGGCTTAATCTAACCTATAACTGACAAACTTCAGTACAAAAAGTGTGCTCACTGTTAGAAGTCCTACTGGAATTTAGCACTGTTAGATACAGGGGATATAAAGTGGTAGAGCTGCAAAGTTGCATATCTAACCCACCCACTGTGGGCACAATCCCTAAACCATGGATAAAATGCTGACTACTTCAAAATCTCCTTCTCATTCTCCTTTGGCTCTTATAGGGAGTCTGTGCTCAGGATGGTAACTCATGCATACAGAGTGGCAAACAAACAGCAGCTTCTATACCCAAAATGTCCCCCTGGAGTCACACAGCAGCTGCAAAAACACGTTGGCGAGCCCCACTGGATGTCCTGCACTTGGCAAAAAAATCACAAACACATGGAGCCACTGGGGAATAGGGAAGAGCCAAAGGAGATGCAACAAAACTGGGGGGGGGAGAAAGGGTCACAAAAAAGAGAAAGGAACAAAAGAAAAGGGTGACAGGGGGAAGGTCATTGGAAGACAAATAAAAGGGCAAGGGAGTCTGGGAAAGTGGTGATATAAGTGAAGCATATGAAGAACAGCATGTGAGGAAGATGTCCTGCCATCAACACATAAAACAGGGCACCTGCTGGAAGATAGATGGGAACAAATGATGAGCAGAACCAACAACAGTTCTGGAAAACACAAAGAGAGCTCACTCACACATTAACAACCAGAAAGGCTTTGCAGCCCACAGCTACTTCCTTGCTGGTAACTGAGAAAGCAGCACATGAAAAGGTGTGGACATTTGTCACTGGCTGAATAAGTAGGTTAGATTTTAGAAGAGATGATGCATATCAAATATGCAAAATGGATAAAATTAAACTTTTATTGACAACAGAAACAAGGTTGGTTTAAGCTTTCAAAAATACTGAGCATTACCAAAGTCAAGTCCTGAGACAGAGACAGCCAATTAAGGCTCCTACAGCTCTTAGCTTAAATGGCTTGCATGCTATTCCTTCAGGTCTTTCACCGAGCAAAATTAGTGCTTCGGTTCCTGCTGGTTGCTTTAACTGCTGCACCTGTGACTCTTTAAACTTGCCACAGCTTGGTTGCTCACTGCATAATGGCAGTCTTCATCAGGGACAGCTCTGCACAGAAAACACCAGATCACTTCGGACTCAGTCAGGAGAGAAAACACAATGTTGTTTCTCAGTCAGGTAGGACAGCATTTATGTCTGCATGTTCCTGTTCAGAAGAGCCAAATCAATCAAAGCTTTTCTCTCTTTCAATAAGAGATGCCCCTCTGCCTCCCTAAACCCAGCAAGCTTCAAGCTAAACAGGGCAAAGAAAAAAGAAAAGAGGAGAAAGAAAAGAGCCACTTCTTTTCTCTGCTGGAGAGGGAGTTGCAATGGTTTACAGTGAGGTGAAGAAGAGGTAAGTAGAAACAAGTCAGAGAGACGCAATATTCATACTGCATTCCCTTCTACATTTATAGCAACTTAGAGTCACAATGAAACTGTAACCTCAAATTGCACATTTCCTGGGCCCAAGAGAACAGAGATAAGGCTGTTCCCCAGATTCCACAGTGCAGCATTATCCCTGCTCCCAAGCTACACAGCACTTACAGGCGCATGAAACCATTCTGAATAGGAGGAAGCACAGCATTCTTCTCTGCTGCTGGTTGTTGAGTTTGGGCTGGAAGATGTTTTTGAGGTTTGGGGTTGGGGATTTTTTTTTTGGTTGGTTGGTTTGATGACTGGCTTTCTCTTTGGGTTTTGGTTTTTTTTGGGGGGGCATTCTTAAGTTTTTCCCCACCAAAACTGGTTTTGTTTTTTTCTCCAGGATTATAGATGTGGTTTCATTATAAAGACATATTACACTGACACAGCTTACTCTCCTTCTTCCCAGCACTTAACCTGCCAGTATAGGAACATCCATACTGCAGAAGTCCAGAGGGGGTGACACTGTCACCACACCTACTTAGCTACCAGATACACTATTTATCACCATGCAGAAAAGGCTGCATCTCTACGGAAAAGTAACCTGGCTCACAGAGCCAAATTTATATTGAATGCGATTTGTGAGAGAGGATTTCCTTCAATACATTTTTTTAAACTGTGTGATTTAAGCTTACTTACAGTTAATCCATTTCTCTAATTACATTCTTTCTTTCACTATAGACCAACAGCTGATTAATCAGGCTCTTCAGCACAGCAGCAAGGTGCCTGACCTTCTTATTTGCTGCATATGTAAAGAACTTATAGTTTCATAGTTTCACAGTTTCATTCAGGGTTGGAAGGGACCACAAGGATCATCTAGTTCCAACCCCCCTGCCATGGGCAGGGACACCCCACACTAGATCAGGCTGGACAGAGCCTCATCCAGCCTGCTCTTAAACACCCCCAGGGACGGGGCCTCGACCACCTCCCTGGACAACCCATTCCAGGGTCTCACCACTCTCATGGGGAAGAACCTCCTCCTCACATCCAGCCTGAATCTCCCCACCTCCAGCTTCATTCCATTCCCCCTAGTCCTATCACTACCTGAGATCCTGACAAGTCCTTCCCCAGCCTTCCTGTAGGCCCCCTTCAGATACTGGAAGGCCACAATGAGGTCACCTCGGAGCCTTCTCTTCTGCAGACTGAACAGCCCCAACTCCTTCAGTCTGTCCTCATAGGAGAGGTGCTCCAGCCCTCTGATCATCCTTGTGGCCCTTCTCTGGACACGTTCCAGCACCTCCACATCCCTCTTGTAATAGGAGCTCCAGAACTGGACACAGTACTCCAGGTGGGGTCTCACCAGGGCTGAGTAGAGGGGGAAGATCACCTCCCTCGACCTGCTAGCCACACTTCTCCTGATGCAGCCCAGGATCTGACTGGCTTTGCGGGCTGCAAGTGCACATTGAGAGCTCATGTTGAGCTTTTTGTCCACCAGCACCCCCAAGTCTCTCTCCTCAGGGCTACTTTCCAGCCAGTCACTGCCCAGCCTGTATTTGTGCCTGGGATTGCCTCAACCCAGATGCAGGACCCTGAACTTGCTCTTATTGAACTTCATGAGGTTGGCTTGTGCCCACCTCTCCAGCCTGTCAAGGTCCCTCTGGATGGCCTCCCTTCCCTCCAGCCTGTCTGCTGCACCACACAGCTTGGTGTCATCAGCAAACTTGCTGAGGGTGCACTCAATGCCCCTGTCCATGTCACCCACAAAGATGTTGAATAAGACAGTTCCCAGGACTGATCCCTGAGGGACTCCGCTTGTCACTGGCCTCCACTGGGACATGGAGCAACTTCATCGCCATAGTCTTCAGTGAAACAAAAACGTCATCCATTTCAAGTTATCTTTAGAATATCTATGGGGAGTCCATCAGGAGCTCAACCATGGGCAACGCTATCACATTTATTCTGTCAGCACTTCTTCACATGTCTTGTAGCTTATTGCAAGTGCTAACAAAGATAGTTCAAAAGCCTATTTTCTATAATAATCTGCATTTGCATATGTGAAGCTCACAGTTTCTCAGGACAACTACACACAGACACCAGGACTGGTGTATCAGACTACATCCACAGCCTTCCCCACATCCACAAGGCAGGTCACCTGAAGGTGATCAGGTTGGTCAGGCAGGACTTGCCCTTCCTAAATCCATGCTGGCTGGGCCTGATCCCTTGGCCATCCTGTAAGTTTGTGATTGCAAACAATTATTCTCTTTCCAAACTGTCACATTATGATAAGCTGAGACTTTGCCAAAGCTGATTGGAGGTTGGGAGAACTACTGGCAGGCTATCATGCTGTTTATTCCCTCAAATCAAGTGTCATTTCGTGTAACTACAGGATTTCATTGACTCCTTAACAGCCTGTAGACTGCTACAATCTCAAGATCCCTGCCTGTAGCCCTCCTGTCTAATTGCTATTTGAGTGGCTGGTTTCTTTATTTGAAGCTGGTAGCACAACACCCATCCATGCTGCACATCATCCAAATTTTTGGGTCTGTTTCCCTAATTTCAGATGACTTTGAATTCTACTCTTGTCTTTCCTTGTGCTCACAACCCAGCCTGAAACATTTGCAGATGTAATAACCACATACTCCACTGCATCATCCAGGTCACTAAAAAAATACTCAACTGGCTTACACATGATGATACATGTGCAAAGATCAGGGGGGAACAAGCTATGCCCAACCCTTGATTCTTACCAGCTCACAATCCAACTGTATTAAATCTTTCAACACTTCTCACAGAAACAGAACCTGGGGAGCCATAACCAATGCCTTTTAATGCTTATGCTATGCAGCCCTATAAAACAATAAGGAAATAAGGTATTTGGTCCAGCACCTGTCCAAAAGATGCTCTAAGAATCATAGGCTCTCAGAAACCACGTGGAATTCAAATCTATTCTTCCCAGTCTTACAAACTTCTTTGAATCGGTAAATACCAACCCTAAACAAGACCAAGTTCCTGTAAACTTCCCCAGTGTGAACTGATAGCTGAGATTATAAAAACTGCAAGTTAAAAAGCTTACAGATAGAGTGAATTACCTTAATCCTGCTTTTAGTAAAAGCTATATTAAAGTTGATCTTTGTTTTGGCAGACTTATTTCCCAACATACCGAAGGAGTATTAACTGCATCCATTACTCAGAGGAATCAAAATTTTTTTGTTTGTTTGTTTTCTTACCTCCTGAATGCATGTATGTAAAGAACAAGGACACTGAAAAAGAAATAGTCTGGGCTAGCCTGCAGCTTCATCTGCTAAAAAGTGTTTTATTTTAGGGCTGTGCACCAACATTTGGCTAGCTGACTTGCTGAATTCACCCTTTGAACTTACACGGTATCAAGCAATAGGTTGTAGGAGCCATTGATTTACCTTTAAAGGTCCAGTTTATGGTCTCTGATTCTCAGGGAAGTTAGTAGCTATCTAGGTAGTGACAGCTTACATCTTCAGCAGCCTACAGCAAAGGTTTCCCTTGCAGTCACTGAGGTAAGACTAAGCAGAACAGGGGAAAATGCTATGCAAGTTTCAAACACCTGGGTTTACAGCAAGGCTTACCTAAAACCCGCTTGGCCAGAAGGTGTTTGGAAAGGCCAGAGACTACAGAGACAGTACTGCAGAGGCATACACTGAAACAACAGGAAGATTTATTTCTATTGAGCCAATATTTCAAACTCAAATATTGCTGAATTTTAAAAATATTCTGCAAATAAACTAAAACACCACTAAAGGGAAAAATTGCTGGACTATGTCCAAATTAGACCAAGGCTCAAACCAAAGGCTGCCTCAGACATCCACTCCACTATGACCACACTGCTTTAGTATACAGTATCACAATATAACTTAGGTTGGAAAGGACCTCGAGGATCATCGAGTCCAACCTATCAACGCAGACCCCATGACTAGACCATGGCACTAAGTGCCATGTCCAGTCCCCTCTTGAATGCCTCCAGGGATGGTGACTCAACCACCTCCTTGGGCAACCCGTTCCAATAACGAATGACTCGCTCGGTGAAGAACTTCCTCCTCACCTCGAGTCTAAACCTCCCCTAGAAGGTCATTGCTTCACAGTCTTGGTCTAGACATTCACATTCTTGCAGACACCCATACTGCCTCCAAGACTCAGAACAGATGTCAAGCCTCAAAACCATAGCAAGAACGATATCTTGGTGTCATTGGCAAGACTAGTTACCGGGAGAAAATAACACCTGCAAATTGCAGAACGGACATCTGGAAGTGGGAGCAATATGAATGCCAAAATGGAAGACAATTAAATGGATATTTCTACATGATGCTCTTTATCACTCTTCTTCGCTTACTAAGAACCTGAGCAATATGCATATTGGCCTTGATCCTACCTTACAACTTAAGCTTCTCAATACAGGCTTGGCATACAGCAAGCCCAAGTTCACATCAAATCCAGCCAAGACACAACACATTAATATTCCCATATTTTTAGTCTCTCTTTATAGCTCTCGTATCACTTCTCTAGCTCACATGTCACGGTTTCTTCCCTAACAATGAGCATTCCCCAATCGGGGTCTTTTAATAAGCTTAAAAAAAAATCATGTTTATTGATTAGAAGATTAATATTTTCAAAAAGATTTGTCCTTTAACTGCCAGTTCAAAACCTCAGTGAAGCACTTAAAGGGATACTATAGAGAAGGAAAAGATATCACTACAGTATTGGCACACAAGCTGAAGGAACCTTACTGGACTGAGTGTTATTGAAGTCAGTTAGTTTTAAGACTCTTGAAAGATATGGGAAGGGTGTTTATCCTTTCCTTCAAAATCCCATCTGCTTTGAATTCTTACAGCTTCAAAAAAAAAAGCACAGAGTTCTAATTAATTTTAATGATCCATGCGGAATTGCTTACCATCTAAGCAAAACTATGTAATTTGTTAGCGGGTTTGAATTTTATTGTTTCATCTTTGCTAATTTAGAAATGCTTCTTTTATAAACAGAAGCTACAGTTCACCTTGTAGGAGTCACTTTCAAGTGTGATGTATGACTGCATAGGCCTATTGTTTTTCAGGCATGCTGGCAGGATAATGCCAAACCCAAATTAACACAAAAAAACTTGAAATACAGATCACTTGGTGCTCTCTCTTTGATGAGGTTCCTGAATGAATGCAAATCTTTAAGTCAGACCAGGGGACACCACAGCTAAAACAACCAGTCCACATTCCAGGAAGGAGAAAAATAGCCATTTAGCAAACTTTCTGAGTTAATTTAATCATTTATAATCATGGAAGGCCAGTACAGTAACATCTTTTGTAATGGTTTTAAGATAGAGCCCAGTTTTCTGCATATGTAGAAGGATACAAGCAAATAAAAGGATATAATTATGACTTCCATCTTGACATTAATTTTGCTATTTAACTCAATGGGACCAAGGTTTCTCCCTAAATATGCCATTGTAAAATGAGCAAGTAGCCCCAGAACTTTAAAGATTGATGTAAAGACCTCATTGCTCCCTACAAATACCTGAAAGAAAATTGTAGTGATGTGGAAGTCACCCTCTTCTCCCACATAACTAACCATAGGATGAGAGGAAATGGCATGAAATTGTGCCAAGGGAGGTTTAGGTTGGATATTAGGGAAAAAACCTTCACTGAAAGAATGGTCAGGCATTGGAACAGGCTGTGCAGAGAGGTGTAGTCACCATCCCTGGGGACGGTCAAGAAATGTGTGGACATGGCACATCAGGACAAGGTTTACTGGCCATGTTGGTCTTAGGTTGATGATTAGACTTGACTATCCTAGAGATCTTTCCCAACCAAAACTATTCTATGATAAGAGTTTGGCTTATATAATTTACCTTAAATACCTTGCATACTACTGCTAAACTGCAAAGTTTTTCCCCATTTAAGTTAGTATTTCAAATATTATAAGCAGCATATTGACAACGTAATAGAATTGAACAGACCAGGTTGGAAGAGACCTGTATCAATATCTTAGTGATCTGCACAAAATTTTTTGCTAAGCATCTATCCCAGAATGGTTCTTTAGATGTCTGTGATACTTATGTTGAAAAAAGTATATAGCATTGAGCTCCCAAATCGACATTTTGTTTGCCCCTGTCTTGCTTCACTCACTTTTTCCTTTCAATACCCTCTCTTCTGCATCGGTGCTAAAAAAGTCACAGGGCATAACTCAACCCCAGGAATTAATTTAATGTCAAAGCAATGCTTCTTTTTTCCCCTACTCTCTTTCAACTCTGCCTTGTCCTGCTTTGTGTTTTATATTAGCATCTTGTTTCTCTTCCAGTTTTGGAGTTTGCAGCAGTGACAACTGGCATTTAATAATTAGTTTCCCAATTTCCACAATAGCACAGGGACAGCAGAGAGTATGACCTATGGGTAGTTTACATACAGACACGTCACCCGTGCTGACACTTTCTGGAAAAGCAATGGCTCATTACAATGCAAATTAAGCTCACTCATGTCATAGGCTATTATAAATTATTTCAATAAACAACAAACCAAAACCCAGGACATCCTCCTCATGGGTCCCTAGGATTCACTGCAATAGACATTATAGTGGAGACTTACATACAGTATGCAAGACCATCATATTTTTTCTGTCCCTACTATCTACAGGTTCCCAAGCCACACTAGGACTTAACTTTCAGAAATATTACATCTCCTCAAATCAGTGTTTGATACATGCTAGAAAATGTCCTTTTACCAAAAACACCCCTAACATGGATACACATCTCTCATTTCTCCAATTTTATTTGTATGCTGCAGAGGAAAAAAAAAAGAAACAAACAAGATCTACATACTAAATTGAGACCATCAGAATTCTGGGAGAAGAGGCTGTATTTGTACAATAAAATGTTCCTCTGGTTTCAAAGTGTGATATATTAATAATACATTATTCTATCAATAATATATTAATGACCCTCCTTCTCCCTCTCATGGAAGCTTTAGTCGATGAAGACAGCAGTGAAAATGTGGCAGGAGTTAAGAATGTGCTTTCCATTATTTCAGTTGACTACGCAGAGACAACATAAATGGAGGTGATCTCTTATTCATAAGAGTTATTCTTTGGCATTTTCCAGGGAAAAAAGAGATTTGTTACAATTTGTTTGGTACCTGGACAACCTCCTGTCAGGTAAACAGACAGGAGCAGCTACTAGACATGCTCCTGTGCAACACAATCTAGGCAAAGCTGCTTTAACAGGAGCGTTGTACTAGATGATCTCTTCAAACTCTTATACTTCTACAAATCTGTGATTAATCATACCTCAAATCAGCTAAACCTCCCAATATTTGTAGACAACTGATTTTAACTCTTAGTAAATAAATAATTTGTTATTTTTCTCCACATCTCAGCTGACACTATTCATCTTCTCCCTTGAAGGTGGCAAGGCTACATGGACTTGATGAGAAAGATTCTGGACCTGACACTCAAGTGTTAAAGATTACAAAGTCAGTCTACTACTGGTCTACATTTTCTTTTTTCCATAGGACCATGAAATAGCTTTGAAAACACATTCAGGGCCAACAACCAAAAGTCTGAAAAGTAAAGAACTGCATGCTGTATTGAATGAGCTTGTCTCAGAAAGTGGGTGCTCATTCCAGCATCTAACATTGCATATCACCAGCTGAGTTTCTTCTTTAATTGTTTTTCTTTTCCTTCTTCCCTTTCTCTCACACTCCTTTCCCCCCCTCCCCCTTTTCTTCTGTTTTGTGTTTTAAAAGGCTTCTCAAGCTGAAATCATGATCAATTGACTATTATTTCTCTGGTGACTTGTGCTGCTCAATTATGACATTTTATTTCAACCCTACTCTCCCAACACCTTGCATTAATCCACCCAAATAACTACTGGAGACATTTTTGAGATGATTGATTTTTCACATCTGAAAGACATTTGTTCTGGTATGCTAACAGTAATAAATGAGAGAGGGGCCTTCTAGAGTACAGAAGGAAACTGAATGCCAAGATAAATGTTACATTTAAAAGTATAATGACTGGAAAATTTCATATTTTTTTTTCAGAGACTTCCTATTTTCTTGCACAATGTATGTATCTGTTTGTTTCTCATCAAGGAATTGAATACTATGTTATCAGCATGATTAGAAACACAGATTGACCTCTTTGTCATATCAATAGCACTGATACCCAGAGGATCAAATATCCAAATCTGCCCTTGCACATCAGAGAAACCTCAAGAAAGCAAACTAATATTTCAAGAACTCCACAGGGAACACATGAAAAATTAAGTCTCCAAAATAATTATGACATTCCAAAGGGAAAATGGACTTTGCTTGCAAATTACTTTTGGATTCATACATATCTTTTAAAATATATTTTTAAAGGGCAGCACTGTCACAGTTGATAATAGATTATGTTTCCAGGACATAAGGGCTCATGTCCATGGCAGGGAGGTTGGAACTAGATGATCCTTGAGGTCCCTTCCAACCCTAACAATTGTATGACTCTATGTTTTGAAGACCTGAAACAGGTTCACAGCACAGGACATGCTTGAAGGTAAGACTATGATTCTTTCCTCTGAAAGGCCATCTACCTTCCCAGGAAGTGTATTTTCTACAGTGTTTATTTTAAATGTCATATTCTTGATATTTATAATAATAACTGGTTAGGCCACACCTCAAGTACTGTGTCCTGTTCTGGGCCCCTCAGTTTAGGAAGGAGGTTGACTTGCTGGAACGAGTCCAGAGAAGGGCAACAAAGTTGGTGAGGGGTTTGGAACACAAGCCCTATGAGGAGAGACTGAGGGAGCTGGGGTTGCTTAGCCTGGAGAGAAGGAGACTCAGGGGTCACATTATTGCTCTCTACAACTACCTTAAGGAAGGTTGCAGACAGGCAGATGTTGGTCTCTTCTCCAGGCAGCCAGTACCAGAACAAGAGGACACAGTCTCAGGCTGTGCCAGGGGAGGCTTAGGTTGGATGCTAGGAAGAAGTTCTATATAGAAAGAGTGATTGCCCATTGGAATGGGCTACCTGGGGGGGTGGTGGAGTCACCATCATTGGAGGTGTTCAGGAGGAAACTTGATGGGGTGCTTGGTGCCATGGTTTAGTTGTTTAGGTGGGTTGGGTTGGTTGATAGGTTGGACACGACGATCTTGAAGGTCTCTTCCAACCTGGTTTATTATTCTATTATTTTATATCTGTGTTTATAATTAGTAATAATAGGGACTTCAAATATGGCATTCAGAAATGTGCACATCCATCTGCGCAGATGTCACTCATGCAATTGGGTAGGCAGCAGCATAAGCAGTTCCTAGAGAGTGACTAACTGGGGAAAACAGGAAAAGAGAAGGTGGTCAGGAAAGGAAGGGTACAGAAAATACTGACATAATGGGTAAAATTCCTAGAAATCACTTCTACTTGAGAGAGTGTCACAGGCAAAAAAAAAACAATTATGATAAGTTTGCTCTGTCTTTCCAGCCCTCCCGGGCAACTCTGGCATAGATCTGACACTTAATATTATGGAAATTGTATACACTTTTCAAAAGAGAACCATTAACTTCCCTGAGACAGTCAAGCAGTACTCTCATTTCTTCAAAATTAATCCAAAATGAAGACTAGAGAAACAAAATAAAGTCAGGTGGTTTTGAAACCAGCTTGATAGACTTAACATCTACATACACACATGCAACCACAAACTATTTTCTTCTACTCAAGTTGCAAAGATCTCTGCTGTCTGAACGTGAATCACAAGTCTGACATGTTAGCAAATTCTCAGTCAATCATTTCTCTAGGTATACATTAGTTTTGCTTCAATATAGAGAGAAAAAACCATCATTTTGGAATGCCTGAGGCATCTTCAGGTCCAAAAATAGTTAGAAATGAAAACATCTTATTCTGCAAGTCATGGAAGAAAAGCTACAGAAAACCCCTTGTAAATCCCACGGGCAAAATACTAAAAGCAAGGAGAAGGCCCAAGTACATTAGCTGTTAGCAGGAATGCACAGACAGACAAAAGGCTGAGGTAGCTTTCATATGTTCTTCTATTAAGAGACTTTAAACACTGTGCTGTGGTGCCAGCTTTTAAAGAGTACTGAAACTGAGTTTTTGGAAGTTATAAAAATGAAGTAGGTGAAGCAAGAAAAACATTATCACATCTGTCAAGTGTTTTTTAATACAAAGGGATTTGATGACTGCCAGGGTAAAACCCCAACAATATATGTAACTAAAAAAGCCATACCATTTTTTTTCCATATAATTCTATGGCTTGTTATGTTCATCTCTCTCCTCATTCATTTAACAACTTTCTCTTTTCAGAGCAGGATCATGTATGAACACAACACCCACCAAAGCCAGCAGGTTTGTTAACAGATTGAACTAGAGGTGTGTTTTACAAAGGCCTGAGAAGCTTCTGCATAGCTTTGGTACAGTAATGAAATCTGTAAGGAAATCACAACATATCCCAGTAATCAAATTCAGCATCACAGTGCTCAATAAGGGCACACCAAGTGCCTCAGAGTCGAGCCCTACTCATTGGATAAGGAACCTGACAGCTTCCATGCTGGATTGAAGCTTGGGGATTTTGTTTTACTTTCACAAATGACAGTCCATGGAATTTCCTCACAACTCAAAACAGAGCCCTGCCAGCAAAGCATAATTTTATACCTACTAAATTCAAGCAGCTCAAGCAGGAATTTAGGAAAGCCTCCTATTCAACCACAGGTGCATTTTTCCAAAAGGGCCATTACAATCTGACTCAGAATGCATTTTGGCGTGTTTAAATGGGGAGGGTGGGGAAGGCAAGGTAAGTCAAAATGCACCATTTTTACCATTTAAATACCCTATAGAATTTTGAAACTGAACTTCACTTTCTTTTCAGTGCTCTCAGCACAGGAACATTTTCCAACTGTTTCTCAAGCTACAGCCATCCAAGTTTCTCACAGCTTATATTGTCTTGACAACCCTACAGGCCTCTTTGATTTACATCACAAAAGTGATCAAGTAAGAGTGAATATTGTCTATAAGGCTGAAAAAATGTCAAGTATGGTCAACTCCAATACTGTTCCATCTGCTATTTGTAGCTCAAAGCAAGTTTCTTGTGTTTCTTTTATACAGGTCTAATTTCACTGATTCAAGCACATATGGAAAACCAGCATTACATAGCATTTATGCAAGAAATAGCAGGCCACATATTTAAACTACTTTTTATTGCAAGTTAAAAATCACTTCTGTGTGCAGGCATCACTTCATTTAAACAGAGTTCAGGATTTGAGAATGGCAGGGCTGAGCCTGATTGCTATGGAGCTACTTTTATATATGCTTTCTATTTTTTTTGGTCATTAAGCACAGCCTGATTGAGACGCAAGAGAAGCACTCAGATAGGAGAGTATATTTCATAGTTCTGCAGCATAATGGCATCATGCCTGAGGCAAGTCAGTTATCCCCTACCTTCAACACTACAAACAAATTAAATAAGAAATAATACTTATACACTGGCCAACCTTGCTTAGAGAATGAATTTCCTGATTTTTTTTCTAGATGTGACACCTTCAGGGCCACAAAACAGAGGAAAACAGGCAGAACTTGTAACACTGCAACTGCTGCACTAATTCTGAGCTTATAAAGCTCCTAATGCCACCATAAACACTGCTTTGTTTGTCATGATGCATGTTCTGACCAAACAAGTTCAGGCAGCCTGGGGAAAAGTATTAGCAGTGAGCATCATCTATTCCATTTGTGAATGAGTCTGTTGCAGCCTCAGAGGTCTGTTCTTCACCATACATGTGCTTAATTGCCGCCAGCATTAGGGAGGCTTAACACAGAATTTAGGGAGAAAGATGAAGGTTTTGTATTAGCCCAAGTGAAAGGGTTGCTTTATTGTTTGGTTCCTCTTAATGAAAAATAGCAGTTGCTTTTAAGCACGTTTTGTAGTTAGACGAGTCTTTGTTGCTGCAGAGAAATGTAAACTTATGAAAGTAACGAAACATTGATTAGTGACATGGAAACCACTTAATTCTTGCTTCCCATATGGGAGACAGCTAAGCAACCATTTAAGCTACTCATACTTTGTAAGAAAGACACTGCAAGCCTTCAGCCAAGATGCTGAAAATTCGCAATGACCACCTTTTATTTTAACCTGCCCATAAACATATAGTTTCCTTAGAGCTCTACGCAGGCTAATTGTCCAACTCGAAGATTTTAGAGCACCGCTAGGAAAGCAGGACAATAGTGCCAAGATACTAATTTAAAACAGCTACTAATTGTTCCTGTACATTATCCAGTCAACCCAAGGCAGACAAAATCTTTTTTAATACAAACTCTGCAAGCCCAAAAGTCTAACAAGTCCAAAAAGCAGGCTCACGTATGGAAGCCATGCATGTCTCTAGCTATGGCACTACTGTTGCACACAGTAATTGAGGCCATTACCTGGCCTCTCATTTTACATAAACAATTCATGCGCTGGACACTCTAAATGCCACATACATGTAATGTAGAATACAATAGAACAAACCAGGTTGGAAGAGACCTTCAAGCTCATTGCGTCCAACCTATCATCCAACACCATCTAATCAACTAAACCATGGCACCAAGCACCCTTATCAAGTCTCCTCCTGAACACCTCCAATGATGGTGACTCCACCACCTCCCTAGGCAGCACATTCCAATGGGCAATCAGTCTCACGTTGAAGAACTTCTTCCTAACCTCCAGTCTGAACCTCCCTTGGTGCAGCTTGAAACTGTGTCCTCTTGTTCTGGTGCTGGTTGCCTGGGAGAAGAGACGAGCCCCCACCTGACTACAACCTCCTCTCAAGTAGTTGTAGAGAGCAATAAGGTCTCCCCTGAGTCTCCTCTTCTCCAGGCTAAGCAACCCCAGCTCCCTCAGCCTCTCCTCATAGGGCTTGTGTTCCAAACCCCTCACCAACTTTGCTGCCCTTCTCTGGACACGTTCCAGCAACTCAACATCTCTGCTAAACTGAGGGAACTGGACACAGGACTCAAGGTGTGGCCTAAGCAGTGCAGTGCACAGGGGCAGAATGACCTCCCTGCTCCTGCTGGCCACACTGTTCCTGATACAGGCCAGGATGCCATTCACCCACTTGTAAATGGCCTAATGTAAACACAATCTGATCAGAAAGGCTTCATTCACATTCAGATACACTTCCAAACACTCTTGCCAACACACCTAAGCATGATAAACATATATCAGCCACTTGGCTTCCTTGATATTGCAAATTCACAACCAAATAAGGTAGACTGAATCCACAGGCACCTTAGGACAGAATGTAGCAGTTTGCAGATAATTTTACAAAATGCCAATATGAAATTGTCCCTTCCCAACCAAACTGTTATACATTCATCATTTCCCTACAAAAAGCTCAGTACTTTAAAACTGAAATACAATAGCAAAATACTGAATTGACACTTATGATAAAATGCATTTGATACAGACTTAATAAAGTAGTCTGTATATTACCAGTGAATAATGTATCATAAGATAAAGCCAGACATAAAGCAAATAGAGTGTCAAAGCTAATTCCAATGTGCATTTTTCAGCCATATTATTTTCTTTTATTATTATTACTGGAGTTTTAAAATGCACACAGATTCAATAGCTTGGTTTTTAAAGCAAATAAGTCCCTTGAAGAAATGCACCTGATCTAGTCATGTTTCTAAACTAAAACTTAGGCAAACTTTGCAGAAAACGAGTAAGTTCCTTGTGTGTCATCATACTCTGAAAAGAATCATTTAGAGGCAGAACACCTCAAGAAAACTTTCAAAAACAGATGGAGTGCTTAGTTGTGGGGGGGTTTCAATAGTTTTGTTTGGGGTTTTTTTTTGTTGTGGTTGGTGGTTGGTTTTTTTTTCCTCTTTCATCAGGAAAAACACAACAGCAGGAAAGAGCATCATAAGATGAGGCTGATGAAATATATTTTAGCTGAAATGAATTTTCCTGAAGTATTTCCTTCATACTCATCATGAGCCTTCCCACACCAACAAGACATAAACTACTTGTCTCAATAAATTGTACTGCACACTTTGATTGTCAAAGGACAGAAGCAAACACTTGAGGCTTATGCAAATGTATCTTTTTCCATATTGGTAGCAGGCTGGCCTTAACTGAACCACAACAGTAAATCCTTAAAAATACATTCCCCATAATTAAAGTTTAAAGATATTTGCAAAGGCAAATATTTGTAAGCAAAGCCAGCAGTACATTGCTTGTAAAACACATCCTATATTCAAGCTGAAACTTTCAGAAGTTCTGGGCATCTCACATCTCCAGTTTCATCAAGTGCCCCATAATTCCCAACCAAAACATTTACTGGAACTTTAACCCAAAGCTTACAACAATATTGAGACAAATACTTGTTAAATTACAAGATTCCTAACAATGCAGATGGTTCTCCTAAATGTCAGAGAGTGTCAGAAACCACCTCCCAGGGCACCAAAGCAGTGATGAATCACAGAAGAGCACAGAATGGACCTGTTTGCTGCCCTGCTGCTGTCTCTGGTTTCCAAAATCCACAGGAATAAACCCCACACAAGGAAGATCTCTGTGACGTCTAACTGCCACTTTATTTTTGTTCCTCAGGGTCTGTGGACAGGGGTGAAAAACATTCCAGAGAGGGAATTCACCCTTAGATCACATATGAGATTAAAACTAAGACAAAAGCACAGACACTCTCCAGCATTAACACCAGTACAAGGCTTCAATTACTTCCCAATGTTTTCACTCAGGAGACTTTCTCCCTTGGTTTTCTAGACCAGCAGGCTCCCTTCCCCACTGTTTTCCAACAGTGAAATCCCATCTCTGCCTTTCATCTTCCTTTTCTTTTGGGAAGTTCAATTTTACTCTCCCTCTCCCACACATACAGATAAATACAGGAAGTAACTGTAAACCACCACTTGGCTTCCACGTTAAAGACCTAAAGGCCTTGCGTTTATCCTCTTTACTGCTGAGCTGCTATCCCCACATACTTTATTCCCCTCCTGAAGACACAGTCAAGAAAGAGGAGACAGGAGTGGCAGTTTAAAACATTTAGAATTCAAAAATCCCTAAGATTCAGGATAAGCCACAAGACTCACTTGTTATTTCCCCTGAACTGACAGTGACTTCATGTATTTTAAAACGTTAGTAATAAAATGGGACACTATGTTAGAGGTCCTAAAGCACACCAGCAGGAAATTTCTAGAAATGTTACTTACAAGAACTGTTCAGGAGCATTAAAAGTGGAATATTTAAGGTGTTAAAGCATTGTTCAACAGCTTATGTTGTCTCAGAAATAAGTTAACTACATTTTTATTAGAATAAATTTCAAAACTGTGAAGGCAGATTGTTAGAAAATAATTCTCAGTCTCTGCTCTTTACTTTTTTCAAAGCATTCTGTACTCATTCCTAGTAAAAGGAAACACTGCCTCATACCTAGAACAGTGCTAGTTCACAGAAAAATGGAAAACATTTTTAAGAGGCTGAGGCTTCCAGGGAATAGAGTTCTTGACCTAGATGAGCACACTTCTCCTATCTGAGCTCTCTGCATGCCACACATTGTAAATGCACACTTAATTCCATGGGCAACCACACAGAAAAGGCCCAAGGCAGGACTTTCTCCATGTGCTGTGTCGAAATGGAGACTTTCAGTGATGAGTAGAGCTCACTCAGGATACTGACACCTTTTAGACAGAAAAAATATACAAAGGTTTTCTTACTAATCTGTACAAAGGAGGAACGAGAACAGCCCAAAAGTGTGATTTATAAACTGTGTTAAATGACTGCTAGTACCGTCAAACTCCTAAGGAGCAACAGAGCTGCTAAGGGAGCTAGAAAATAAGTCTTAGGAGGAGCAACTGTGTTACATTTAGATCACTAGACCCAGCCAGTGAATCAGCAAACAGGCTAAGAAACCAGCCATCCTCCATCCCATTACCACAAGCACCAAGGAAAGCACTAAGGTGCACCCCGAGGCTTTCATTTCCATACATAGCCTAAAATTACCAGCGCACGTGAATTTTAACATTCCAAAAGGCCAAGCTTACAGCTCAAAAACCCTAATACACTTCCCCCCTTCCTATTAAGAATTAAAAAAAAATAAATTAAATATTCACACTTCAGTCAATGAATAAGAACTTGTTTTTAAAAAAAATTAAATTAAGCAATCTAATTTAGCAGTGTCCTAACCCTGCAGCCTTTACAATTTGCCTTCTAAAAATGTTATTTCTTTCCAAGTGGAAAGATGGGAAACCTTTTGCTAATACAAGATACGGCTCTAAACAACTAGTGTAAAGCATTTTTTTCCAGTTCATATGAGCTCACTCTTCAAGCCAAGTCATGATTGCCCTCCTTGTTTGCTCCCAGAGTCAAGATGACTTCCCCAGGAAAAAGACAAGGGTGTTAGATCAGACCTTGGCAGCAAACTAGCACTGTCAGAGACCACCTCAGAGTGTAGGCACAGCTCATTCAAGCTTGCTTGCAAATGGCCATGAAGACAGACCCCCACACCACTCTATCCTGGTAGCAGCACTCAGAAAATCTGCAGAAAACATCTGTGGTCCAACTCCATATGCAGCATAACTAAGTGCAGCTCCCTGCAGCATGATCCAACCAACCATATTAGATTTCCATCATAACAGTTGCCAAGATTCTCACTGAACGATCAGGGTCTTCCTAATATTTTAGGTACAAGAAATATTTCAAGGTAAGTATTAACCTTCTGTCTCCATCCCAGATTTATTAGAGGGGCAGAAGAATCACGTAAATGGAAGATGATACCTTATCAGAGAAGGAGAAAATAGAAAACAGACAGGGAAAGGACACTTGATTAGAAAACAATGCATGGGAGCCAAGGTAAATGCACATCATAAACATTTATAACAATTCTTGCTTACACAGGAGCCAGGACATGGTCAATTTTTCTCTCTATTATTAAGAACTACTGTTACAGTTTTATTATTTATGCAGGCAACTGCAGCCAGTCTGAAGTCTAGAAAAGGAGTTCAGGAATAAACTTCTTAGAAGAAGATTGGTTTGCTTTATTATGACATGCTTCTTTCAAAAAGTTTAACTGTATCTTTATTAGGATACAGTAAAAATGACAACTGACTTACAAACGGCAGATTGCAGCAGCCACAGCGTTAAACTTTTCAGTGCATTTTCTCAAGAAGCTACCAAGCAAAATAACTACAAATGCACATTGTAAGTAGCTCACTTTGCCAAAGCAAGGAAAAAAAAACCCAACAAACACATAAATACATAAAAAATATCACCAGAAATGCATAGCTGGAAGAGATTATATAGTCCCAAGCTGCCTATGGAAACACATTTGCACGTAACTTGAACAGAAATCTATTTGCATATCTACAAGGCTGCATTAGATAGAGAAATATATATGAATTCCCTTCTATAAAGGAAATTCCATTAAGAAATTATTTTAAGCATCTGACTTAGAAAAGGTTTTTTTAACATCCAAGGAAACCAATCTTTGCCTCAAATGGAACCAATTTTTTCTTGAGCTTTCCTCACAAGACATGGAAAATGAATGACTACTATGTTTTTAAATAGAAACCTTTTAAAATGAAAGGCCTGCCCCTCCCCCTTGGCTGCCTGTTGGGTGTTTGGTTTGTGCTATGAAAAAAAAGAAAAACAATTACAGCTTTGCTCTATGTCATGCTTTCTACACCTCTTCAGGCTCATCTTTCTTCTTTGGAGTAAACAACATAGTGCTGAGCTAGTAGCCTCAGGAGCACTGAAATTCAAGTGTCATGTGTCATCCTCATCCACCCACAGCCTGAGGCAGAAGGACCTTGACAGGCTGGAGAGGTGGAAACAAGTGAACCTCATGAGGTTCAACAAGATCAAGTGCAGAGTCCTGCATCTGGGTCGAGGCAATCTCAGGCACAAATACAGACTGGGCAGTGACTGGCTGGAAAGCAGCCCGGAGGAGAGGGACTTAGGGGTGCTGGTGGAGGAGAAGCTCAACAGGAGCTCTCAATGTGCACTTGCAGCCCACAAAGTCAATCAGATCCTGGGCTGCATCAGGAGAAGTGTGGCTAGCAGGTTGAGGGAGGTGATCCTCCCCCTCTACTCAGCCCTGGTGAGAGCCCACCTGGAATACTGCATCCAGTTCTGGAGCTCCTATTACAAAAGGGATATAGATGTGCTGGAAGGTGTCCAGAGAAGGGCCACAAGGATGATCAGAGGGCTGGAGCACCTCTCCTATGAGGACAGACTGAAGGAGTTGGGGCTGTTCAGTCTGGAGAAAAGAAGGCTCCGAGGTGACCTTGTTGTAGCCTTCCAGTATCTGAAGGGGGCCTACAGGAAGGCTGGGGAAGGACTTGTCAGGATCTCAGGTAGTGATAGGACTAGGGGGAATGGAATGAACCTGGAGGTGGGGAGATTCAGGCTAGATGTGAGGAAGAAATTCTTCACCATGAGAGTGGTGAAGCCCTGGAATGGGTTGTCCAGGGAGGTGGTTGAGGCCCCGTCCCTGGAGGTGTTTAAGAGCAGGCTGGATGAGGCTCTGTCCAGCCTGATCTAGTGTGGGGTGTCCCTGCCCATGGCAGGGGGGTTGGAACTAGATGATCCTTGTGGTCCCTTCCAAGCCTGACTGATTCTATAATTGTTATTTATTTTTGGTTTTGCATCTTCATCACGCTGACAACGAAGTGGTGGTCAGCAAAATGCAATTCCAAAAATACTGTTCATTTTAGAAACCTTTCTACACCAGCTGTCTTATGGGCAGTCATTATGACTTCATGCCATAGTAACTGGCTGAGAGAGCTAGCTGAAGGTTTCTAAGCTTCACATATTGTTGCCTTTGTCCTCACAGCAGGTGCTATGCAGTTCAGACGTTCAGCCAAAATTGCTTCTTAATACAGTTTGGGTTTGTATGTTCAACAAATGCCCAAAGGAGATCACATTCTGCTCCCAAGCCTGTCTTCAGACATATTATTTGGGGTCTCAAATGAAGTAGGTTTGATGTTTTCAGTTTTAACTTATTTATGTGTATCTCTTCATGTAAAACAGCCTGAATACAGCACATTTCTTTCCGGAGAAGACGTAAGCTAACCAACAGACAATACCTTCAATCTAGACATTTTTATTCCCAGAAGTAAACCTTGTAACTTGCCACTATTTGGCCCACTTAAAACCTGAAGCATTTTCCAGTAGCCTAGCAATCTGCTTAGCAAGAAATAAACCAGAAAATCACAGAGTATTTCCCCTCCAACCTTACACCTATGTATATATTAAATACATATATAAATAAAACTGGCACTTCTAGCATTGCCCAGTTTTATAACAACAGTGGTAGTTTTTCAAACATAGGTCCTTAAGCTCTTTAAACACCACAGTCCTATCCCTGAAATAAAAGCTACAGAGCTGTTTCAGCAACCATTCGTTTACAATGGAGCTGGACCTTACAAGGCACGAGGAGGCCACCAGGCTTTTCATGAGATGTAATGTGGAGGGGAAGCTATCCATTGATTTGAAACTGTGTAGTATAATTTACACTTAACACTTCAAATCATCCCTAATGCAATTAGATAAACAGACTATTTAATTAATCCCATTCCTAACACAATTTCTTCAGAGTTGTCAGGAATAATCAGTAAATGACAAGTTCTACATAATTAGTCTTTCATGTGATTGTTTTCAAAACAACTAAATTGTGATCACCAGAGGCCTAAAATACTGCTGGTCTTATTGATTATTGCTGTGCAAAGACATTTTTCTTTCCTGTGTTCTCTTTCCAGCCTTGCACATGAAGATAATTAAGTGGCAAGACAGAGTAGTGCTGATAATGCACATCCCCAGTTGGGCTGTGAAGCGCCCAGGTGAAGCTGAGCACCTTCAGTATGCACAAGTGTATGTTAATCAGCACTCAGCCACCACACAGCCCAGCACATCTCCTCTCAGGCTCCAACAGCATATTGTGAATAATAAAGACACAAACTTGGTATTTCTACTCAAGAAAGGACCCTGAACAAAACAAAAAACAAACACCAGATTAAATGACTACTGCTTGTAGCAGCATCCTGCACCTCTGAAGTGGTTTATAAGCAGAAATTATCAGGTTTTCAATTAGATTTTAAATTTTAATTCCAATTTTCAAACAAACATTGTTTGAAAGAGTAAAGAATTGGGTTTTAATATCCTGGGAACTTGCTGTTTTCTTCCTCAAATGCAATTTCTGGCCCAACACAGCCATCTTCCTACTTGATTGGCTGACAGCTTATGAAAATATGGAGCAACCACACAGAAATGTCACTGGGATGTTTTTCACACAGAACAAATAGAAAGAAAATATTACAGTACAATAAACAAGGCTTTCTCTGAGCTGAAAAGAGGACAAGGAGCCCCAAGATGAAGGAATGGCTTTTTATAGGAAATATTTTAGTGTTTGGATTTGGTATTTTTGTTTTAATAATGAGTTGTAGCTACATTCACCTAACTTACCTTCTGTTTTCCATGGCAAATTCGTGTGGGAGCTGCTTAATGGTGCCGCAGCCCACAGTGTGGAAATGGACAAGCTTCCTCAGCAGTATTCTCCTGTTAAGGAGTTAGGCACTAGCCTCACCCACAGGTATTGCTTCTGAAGGTCAAACAACTGCTTATTTTCCATAATTAGAGAGTTAATTAAGAGGAATGCCCTCAAGATGACCAAGGAGGCTTCTTTTGTAAGCCTGCCATTATGTAAAGCATTAGCAAGTTCTGTACATTGTATGAACTGCACAAAATAAGCTTTAAACAGCGACACTTGTTTTGGCAAATGCAGACCCAAAGCAGATGGAAGATCCCTCATCCAATTCAGTGCACACAGGATCAGGGGACTTTTAACAGTTCACAGATCTGCTACAAGGGACATCTCTTTAGTATACAGTAAATAACTGTCTGAACTTGTGGTGGTTTTAGGCTATGCCTTTAAAATTCAGTTACAGATTTCAAGCAGAGAAGTAGAAAAATACAATTAAATCACTATTGGGTGTAAAAAGGAAAACAAAAGAATATTCTAAGCAAATTAATTGGGTAAATATGGTACAGCTCATTCTGTTCCAGA
Source organism: Melanerpes formicivorus (assembly GCF_026170545.1). Classification (NCBI taxonomy): domain Eukaryota; kingdom Metazoa; phylum Chordata; class Aves; order Piciformes; family Picidae; genus Melanerpes; species Melanerpes formicivorus. The sequence continues at coordinate 5,176,867 of NW_027142377.1, forward strand.
TAACAATTCTTCCCATTTCTCTTCTGATCTTGGCTGGTTTTGCTTCACTCAGGATAGATAATCTGAGTGCTTTGGCTGGCCTTGGCTAAGTCTAACTTCTCTGCTCCTTTCTTGAGTCCCTTTTGTACAGGGGGGTAAGGGGAGAGGCAGGGAGCTTCCCCTGGTCCTTGGCCAGGTGGGGTTTTGTGGTGTTCATTAATTGTAAATACTGTATACTTTGTACATATTCATTGCATTCCATTGTAGAGTGTAGATTTGTAAATACAGCTTCATTTGCTTCTAACTAAGTTGGTCTGTCAAAGTTAATGTTGGGGGGGGGAAACTTCAACCCACCATCTATACATTCTAACTAGCAGTTGATCTAAAAACATATTTGTGTTGGCAGGGCTAATTTTCTTCAGTACCCATGCCTGCATAAGCTACTAAAAATGTATATAACTTACTAAAAACATTTTCCTGTGCATTTAACAAGCAAAGAATATGGCTCAACAGTTAATAAATGTGAATATAGAACTGGAAAAAAATCCAAACCAGCTACTGAAGGGGGCCTACAGGAAGGCTGGGGAAGGACTTCTCAGGATCTCAGGTAGTGATAGGACTAGGGGGAATGGAATGAAGCTGGAGGTGGGGAGATTCAGGCTGGATGTGAGGAGGAGGTTCTTCACCATGAGAGTGGTGAAACCATGAAATGTGTTGTCCAGGGAGGTGGTCGAGGCCCCGTTCCTGGAGGTGTTTAAGAGCAGGCTGGATGAGGCTCTGGCCAGCCTGATCTAGTGTGGGGTGTCCCTGCCCATGGCAGGGGGGTTGGAACTAGATGATCCTTGTGGTCCCTTCCAACCCTGAATGAAACTATGAAACTGATTTGTAATTTTCCAACCTCTACAACTAAACAGATTTCAGTACAATTTCAGCTCTGTTTTACTTAAATTTCATACTAGCTTTAGTAAGTTAATAGGACAATTGTATGTACAAATGCTTTACAGTATGGTATCATCAGAAAAATATTGTTCCTCTTTCAGGTTGCTGTAAAAACCATTAAATTGCAGCTTCTTGTAGGGTTTAGAGATTAATATCCAAACTTCACAGATGATACTATAACTGCAAGCTTCATCAAATGTATGCAGCACTAAAAGCTAACTTACATGTACCTTTTACAAGACTTCCTCATCTACAACACAGATTTGTGTATGAAAAAAATGTTAGTGTTTCAGAACAAACTCTTCAATGGAAACATTATTTTGAATATTTTCATTCACGATGAAGAATTCCTCCTGACTAACATTTTTCTTTGAATAAGATCATTGATTTTTGTCAGTGAAAACTGACAAAGCTTAAAGAAACCCAGAAAAAGAAATCTCCAACATTCTGCCTCTCTTGCAAATGAAATGCATACTGGTTATCTTGGATACTTCCATATACTTTTGTCACTAAACATCAAAACCTAAGCAGAACTCACTGTATTACGTGGCAATGAGCCAACCCAGTGTGATCATCCCTGTTGTGCAATGGATGACCATGGTAATTAACATTTGTATCTTTTGGAAGAGGGCAAACACAACAGATTTCTCCATTTGATTTAAAGATGTGGTGATGAAGAATACTGGCTCCATGATAGATGTGAAGGGAACATAAGCAAGACACAATGCTAGATGAGTCTCTGCTCATGTGACCAGGAAATATCTGGGAATCCTTCAAGGAAACACTGTTCAGGAAAGGTAAAACACTCCATAGCATGTCTCCTTGATGGCTGCAAGGATGCTTAAGCATTCTTCTTGTTCTTACTATGCGGAACCAACCACCCAGACACGCCTCATCTTTTTTATCTATATGCACCCATATATACTTTAAAAGAAAAACAAAAAGGCAAACTAAAGCAATGGAGAAATGTGAAACAGTGCCTTGTCTTGATGTTAAATAGAAAACCAGATCATTCCCTAAAGGGAAGCCCAACATATTGAGACAGAGAAAATGTATATTGAGAAGAAGGTAAAGGGGAAAACAAGTCAGTGAAGAAAGAAAAATAATTCTCTTCAGTTACAGAACAAATATAGATGGCATTAAGTGAAGTCAGTTGTTCTACTCTCAGCTGACATTCCTGATATTCTCCACAGTCCTGCAATAAGGACCTATTAAAAAAAAAATGTAATCTACCTTTCCTCAATTATTGCCTTTTAAAAATCTTTTCTCAAGGAAACTGTAAGACAATTGACTCAAACTCACATGCAGGGAAGTCAGGAGCCATGTGCTGACTAAATAACATTGACACACTGCAAGTCAGTAATATTCACATGCTGCACAGTTCAGTTATTATGCCTGCCAAGAAAAAGTGCAACTAAGAGGAAAAAGAAGGAAGAAGCAGTGAAGGGAAGAAAATGGATGAAATTCATTTGTTGTCTGTCAATAAGCTTATAAACCAAGCCGCCTTGTTAGCATCTGTTTGGAAGAAGGAATACAGCCAATATCACCCATTTTTAATTTTCTTTCTTTATGCAAGCAACTGAAATAAAAGTCTCCCATGCAACCAAAACTATAAAAGATATTTCAAATAAATTTTATTAACTGTTTCATTTTCCAATGATAAAAAGCACAATGAAAAATGAAACACTCAAGACTTGAAAAAATAATAACAACTTGAGGCTTCTTACTTCAAGGTTAATGTGAATTAGGTTTACTCAAGTTGAACATCACACCAATTACAAAAGCAAAAGAACAGTAAGCTCTCATTTCTAGCAGTAGAGGTAGATGTTTCCAGAACGCTCATTATATATAGATTTAAGTTGCTCCAGGGACTGATTAGGGCTAGAGAAGTTCTATCAATACCATTAAGCTTGCTAAGATGTAGTTCTCCCCTCTTGATGCCTTTATACCTTTGAAAATGAGGACACAGCTACAAGTGCTTTAAAATAGATGTCATGGCTGCTCTATTGTCTTAAAATATAAGGCAAACTGTTTCAAGCATCAACCACAAGAAGATGATCTCACCAAGATTAAAGAAACAAAAACAACAAACAAAAAACCAGCAACACACAGAAGCAAGCCCTTCCCATGCTGCCAGTGTAGCTGGTCCATTGTTTCAAAAGTTGGGGCAGAAACAGTCAAAAATGAATCAAATTGAGCAGCACTAGTTCAAGTTGGTTTTTGTATTTACCACATCACACTACTAGGATTTCCAAAACTGGACCTACTTCCTTGCAGTCCAATGCAAAGATGCTGCTACCAATTTAGTAGTAGTAAGAAAAGTTATTTGCATTCATCGCCTTTAAGCTACGACCTCTCCAGAGTGGTTGCTTCGTTCACCTCCAGGTGCCAGCAGAGGCAACAGCAACGAATTACATGATCATTTGTTAATGAGCCACAAACTATTATCCACCTACACAAAGTTCAGAAACACCCTAAATTGATGCAGCAAGCACTGCTAAGTAAGGACTTTTTACTTTTCACAACTGGCTATGTCTGTAGCACTGAGCTGATGTCTACATACCCCATAAAGGCAGCATGTATAGACTGCCAGATGCAATCATCTTCCAATGTTGGTTTAATCAATCAAAAACACCAGAAGGAACCCAGAGGTATAATATATCTTCAATTTCTAGTCAGATGGCACTTCAGTCCTCAGAGCTGGACTGTTTAAGCAGTGGTGAGGAACCACTGGTAACTTCTATCTTGCATAGAGCTCTACTCAAAGAAATGAACAGATGTAACATGAGGAAGGTAATTTCTGTATGCTGTGTGCTGCTTTCAGCCTTAAAGAACAAGATCATCTAGACTCTAAATGATCCAGGAGGCACGACCAATGCATGATCCTGCAAGTGACCTCCTATTGAAAAAATACACAGACTTCTGTTCACATTCATGTCATCAGCAGAAATCAAAGCAAAGCAAATTTCGCTCCTCACAGAACTCAAATATCTATAAACCTCTAGAATCAAGCAATCAGCTGTCTACAATCTGGAAACAAACAGTGTAAGTCCAAGCATCTCATAGCAAACAGTGCAAAATAATGACATCAGGCAACCACAAAGTTATTTTGGGGAGGCACGGAAAAAGAAAACCAACTTTAAATGTTTGAGCTCATTCTGAACTAAAGGAAAGCACTGGGGTAGTTTCAATAGTGATACTTAAAAAAAAAAAAAGTATTGGTGCCCAATATGGGTATTTAGAGCATCATTTCTCTGTTACTCTTCCAAAACCTGTCATTTAAAACTTTATAGCATGCATGCGAAAAGACAACGTAGGTGCAGTAAGGCTAACTGTACAAAAAAACCCCACAACACTTCCCTGGGATCCATTCCAAGTCAAAGTGTATGACTGTGAAGGGGAAAAGCAGAAGGGAAAATTCACTTAAGGAAATTGGAATATTTCAGGCCCAGGGAATGGTGCAGTTAAGTCTTCCCATTTCAGTAAATTTGTGTCTATTCTTAGAGAAAACAGAAGCTACCTCGGATGAGCTGTTTCCCATTATCCTTGAGAAAAATAAAATAGGATCATGTCTGAGCTCCCAATATTACCACTATCTTCTTGGGAATGTTTAGTTTCCTTAGTGAAATCAGATGTCTTCTCGGGTCCCAAATCATTTTAAAGACATACAGATGTTCTAAATGCTTGCTTTTCTTTTCATCTTCTTGTCAACTGAGAAAAGTCCGCCTTGTGATGGCCAGACCATTATTGATAGTATCAAACACCTAATTCCCCTGCATTTAGATTGTCTTCCCTGGCTACCAGTTTGTCTTACTGTTTTTTTAGAGCCATAGGGTTTAGATATTCATTTGCTAAATGATTTGTTCATAGGTAATGGGAAGGTAGGTAGTGGGGAGAAAGGGTTGTAATCTAACATCAAACAGGTTTGGACAACAGCATTGTCACTACCTATTGGAATAAAGGTAATTACAAATGGGATGTTACCAGCTCCCTATCTTACTTCATACTGCTATGTTTCCATTCTGTAAGGAGGGGCAGTAGCTGGAAAACAGCATAGTTTAATATATTTAAATTAAAATTACACTCCTTTGAAGCTGGATAGAGAAAATGTACTAATTTTCTTAGAATTATGCACTTTACTGATTAGAAGATGATGCTCTAGTACATCAGGAGGGGCCATATCCATTAAGCATCAACAAGCTGGTCTATTAAATACTCATGTAAGCAAGCAACACAGAATTCCTAAAAAGCATGAAAAAACACACATGAACATGTACACTCTGAGCAGCCCTTGGTACTACAGACATCACAAACACATCACCACCTAGTAGGTTTGTTTTTTTCCTCAGCACAATTTTCCACCAGAAAAGAAAAGATTATTCTTCTGCAAAAGATCATCATTAACTGGTAGAACTACTGCAAAATGCTGATGTAGTCAAAGGAAATTACACAATAATTACTTTCTTATTAAGAAACAAATGAATTCCTCCTTTTGGCCTCTTCCCAAAAATACTAATTAACATAGATATGACATTTTACTCACATTATGAAAACTGCAGAGGCAGCTAAGCCTTGTAGAGGTTTTAAGAGCAGCTCAGGCTGGATGACGAGATAAATTAATTGTTTCTAGATGTTTTTTTGTTTTTCATGTCTCTATCTGCAGACTAATATGACCCAACTCATTAGTCATCCAACAGGTAGTCCAAGAAACATGCTAAACAAATATACACTGGACATTTACATGCAGTTAGCTTAATTTAATACATCAGTGGCTACACTCCTGCATTTTTAACAGTGAAAACTGTTACATTTTACATTTTGAACTTGCCAGAATCATTCAGCTCTCATGACATACGTATAATCAAGGCAACTGTTCTTTCAGAGCAATAAAGCTGCAAAAGCAGAGCCAATGATGCATACCTAAAAATGCATAGCCTACAGTTTCATCTTGCATTCCGCATTTATTTAAAATCCATCTGCCTAAACCAGGCATACACATGTACCCATTGCACTTCACAACTGAAATCCTGAATTTTCATGGCCTTCAGGGAAGGGGCAGGAAAAAAATATATTCATATGCCTTCATTTCCAAAATGCAATCCCATTTCCAGTACAATAACTATCAGTACATTGAACAATGAGATGTAGCTGACAAAGATGTCCTCGAGCAAGTCTGATAAATCCAATACATTTTACTGCAGAATTCAGCATTTCATTACAGAATCACAGTATCACCAAGGTTGGAAGAGACCTAGAAGATCATCAAGTCCAACCTGTCACCACAGACCTCATGACTAAACCATGGCACCAAGTGCCACACGTCCAATCCCTTTTTGAACACCTCCAGGAATGGTGAGTCCTCCACCTCCCTGGGCAACCCGTTCCAATGGCAAACGACTCGCTCGGTGAAGAACTTCCTCCTCACCTCATGCCTAAACTTCCCCTGGTGCAGGTTGGGACTGTGTCTTCTTCTTCTGGCACTGGGTGCTTCAGAGAAGAGACCAACCCCTTTCCTGGCTACAACCACCCTTCAGGTAGTTGTAGAGAGCAATAAGGTCTCCCCTGAGCCTCCTCTTCTCCAGGCTAAACAATCCCAGCTCCCTCAGCCTCTCCTCATAGGGCTTGTGCTTGAGGCCTCTCACCAGCCTTGTTGCCCTTGTTATCACATGTTATCACATGTACGTGAAACATACTAGAAAGTTAGAATTTCTGGTTTCACATTCTAACAGCAATCTATTCCCTTAGTCACCCAGAGAGATGTTGTCAAAGTGGTGAGCTTCCACAAAGGCATGAGGGTATCCCCTGTGCTTGTTAAATATTTCCATCCCTTTACATTTTCAGAAGAACACAAAATGTAATTAGTCTGACAGTTTATGAGGTGTGCATCACTGTATGTAGATTACAGTTATCATGAACTGATTAAAAAAGAAAGAAAGAAAAAAGAACACTAAGAAAAAAATTAATAGCCAAAAGCCTTAGTTAAGACAGACATTCATATTCAGGTATTTGCCTCCAGGAACTATGAGCAGACTGAGGCCATGGGTCTTGGTGAGCGAGATACATCCTGAGGATTTTGAAAGACACAATCTCACAAATCCTTCTTTTGTAAATATACCAGAAGTTAGAGGTGAGGCCAGCTGACAGCATTGCTTCTGTTCAGGTAACAAAAAGCAACAATGAAAAAAAATGTCATAAGCTGAAGTCATGCTCTGATGCTTCTAATCTACTGCTCTGTAGGAAACATTTGTATATTTCACAATGTACACATTTCCTGTTTCCATTAGTTCAGGATATAAAAACAACCAATAACCATCTGAGCTTTAAATGGTTTTTAATTCTTCATTCTACTCTGGTATTTTTAGGAAGATGACCACGTGTGAAGCTGAAACTTAAACTTACTATCACAAGAGAAGCACATGCTTCCTACGTTTACTCAAACTGTTTCTTCTATTACTACACTGGAAACAGAATTTCAAGATCAAAAAAGGAAGTGAAAATGTTCTGACTAAAGTAGTTATTTTTCCTTCTACCATCCTCACAACTAAACTATCAGGGAGCAGACATTAAGTCTTTACCATAACTTGGTTTTGCAAATGTCTGGAATGTTTAAAACACCACAGGACTTGACAATCCAAATAGTTTCTATGTGTTCCTATCATAACCCAGTTGTGATACAGGAATGTTCTGAAGCCCTGTGAATTCAACCAGGGAGGGGCAGGAAAGACTTAGAAACAACCATCAGCTTCCAACAGACTTCATACCAAGCCCTAAAGAATCACTAGTACAGAATACTAGTTTATAGATTAAATACTACTAGCTTTCCACGAACTTCAGAATATTTCTCTCTATTTTAGCTAATGGTGTTTTCAAACACAGTAATTCCGCTTGGAATCAGACTGGTGATGCCTGAAACTGAGCGATCACATGATGCCAAATATTGTGTCCCTTTTGGTTTTTAAGCCAAGTGGCTTTTTAAATAGGAAAGCAGCCTATACTCGGCTTCAGCACTCCACGTGTGAAATAGTTGTAAAGGAGCAGAACACCAAACAGCAACAACATCCTAAGGGCAATGCCTCTGGTGTTCTACAAAAACACACCTCAAAATTATTAATTGAGATATTCAGATTGATAGAGACTTTTTCCTAATGGTAGCAGTGGAAATAACCTATTAATATGGCATTTTGTGGTCATACAGCAATAACTACTAATAGGAGAGACAAACTTTTCTGAATGAACAACATGATGGAGAAGTGCACATTTGATCCTGTCTACTTGAAAGCCACTATTTGGAGTTATTAAAGATATAATAGCCTCTGACAGCTGTGCTTCTATGTAGAAGGAAGGGGAGAGAACATGGTCTAGATTCTTTATTTCACTGTAGGAAAGCACAGGCTTGGGTAGTGCAAGGGACATGAACACACACACCAGAGAGCCACTGGTGGTGAATGCCTCCAGGCACAGCCACTACACTCACTTCATGCTGAACCCTAGAGTCCAGCTTTAGTGCGCATCACTAAAAACCGAAACAAGCCAAACAAAAAACCACACAATCCCCCCCACCAAAACAACCCATCACCACCAAAACGCCACAAACAACCCAGCACACACAAAAAAGTAAATGAAAACACCAAAACACAAATCAAGAAAACCACAACCAAACAGAAAAAAAACAAAAGCAGTCTATGAGCACTTCCTCCTAAACGCTTCCTTCTCCCTCTCCTCCATGGGAGGATTGAGAAACTAAGTCTGGAGAAAGCCTCCCAGCAGGACAGTTGATGTAGATTAGCCAATTGGCTGTGACTGACAGGGCAGAGATGGCAGTGGCACAGCTCTCCTTACCTGCCAAGCCACTGACAAAGGAACTGGTCCAACATCTTTGGGAGCATGAACTTTTCAAAAGAGGAACTAAATACTATTTTTCCCTTTTCTTTCAATTTTCCCAGCTGTTATTACAAGAAACCAGCAATTCTTTTCATGGGAACACCTCTCTCTGTTGCAGGAACAACAAAAGTCAAGAGTATTTTGGTTTAGATCCTAACAGCTCACAAAAGCTGTATTTTCTTAGCTCTCCCTTCTATTTATCCTTCATCTCTTCCCATATGCCTGAAGATGACCTTTGTGATCCCATCTGACTGAATCATTTGTGTTGATACTCCCTTTATCCCAAGACACTCCCTACACATATGAAATGGAGATGGCTGAAATTATGAGGTAGAAAGAAAAACATTTGGAAGAAGAAAAGACTTATCAAGTCAATATGACACCTTTCCTGCCTTCCCACACAAGCCCAGAAATTCTGAATGCATCAGAGCCTCCTTGCCATCACTGATCTGTGATTCTCTTGGAAGTGGGCAACAAAGTAGCAGCAGCAAAAATATGCTCAGCATGTTTTTAAAAAAACTTTTAAAGAAAATTATGTTGAGTTTCAAACAGCAGCAACAACACAGCCCTCACAAACACACTCCACTTGCATGATAATGACCATAATTAGCGCGAGCAATCATTTACCACCAGAAACTAATACCTCCAAACAAGTATATTAAAGTCGATGTATTTTCATTAGTTATAATAGACAGGGACTTGGCTTTTAGCTGACAATTCACAATGTATTCATTGTTACTACCACTATACAAGATAATGGAAAAGTGGGTAGGGAAAAATGGAACATTTGAAAAACACCATGAATGGAAGGTCTTCATTTTTGATACAGAAAGATGCCCAAAAGCTGTGCAAATTCAGGGGTGAAACCAGCAGCCCAGCTAAAGTGCATGTACACTAATGCATGAAGCATGGGCAACAAACAAGAGGAGCTGGTAGCCTTGTTACAGCAGGAAAGTTATGATGTAGTTGCCATCTCAGAAACATGGTGGGATGATGCACATGACTGGAGCACTGTAATTGAGGCTCGTTGGGAGAGACAGGTGAGGGAGAAGGGCTGGAGGGGTGGCCCTGTACATCAGGGAGGCTCTAGATGCCATGGAACTAGAGATCAAGAATGGTCAGGTTGAGTGCCTGTGGGTGAAAATTAGAGGGAAGGCCAGTAAGGCAGACATCCTGGTTGCAGTCTGTTATAGACCACCCAACCAGGATGAAGAGGTTGATGAATTATTCTATAGGCAGCTAGAGGCTGTGTCAAGATTGTCAGACCTTGTTCTTATGGGTGATTTTAACCCACCAGATATCTGCTGGGACCTTAACACAGCAGAGAGCAGGCAGTTTAGAAGGTTCTCAGAGTGTAGGGAGGATAGCTTCTTATCCAGCTGCTGCATGAGCCTAGCAGGAGTATGGCTTTGCTTGACCTCCTTTTTACCAATAGAGTAGAGCTAGTGGTAAATTTGCAGATGACACCAAGCTGGGGACAGGCGTTGATCTGTTACAGGGTAGGAAAGCTCTGCAGAGGGACCTTGACAGGCTGGACAGATGGGCAGAGTCCAACGGCATGAGATTTAACACATGTAAGTGCTGGGCCACAACAACCCCATGCAGTGCTACAGGCTGGGGTCAGAGTGGCTGGAGAGCAGCCAGGCAGAAAGGAACCTGGGCAACAAAGTTGGTGAGGGGTTTGGAGCACAAGCCTTATGAGGAGAGGCTGAAGGAACTGGGGTTGCTTAGCCTGGAGAAGAGGAGGCTCAGAGGAGACCTTATTGCTGCCTACAACTACCTGAAGGGAGGTTGTAGCCAGGTGGGGGTTGGTCTCTTTTCCCAGGCAACCAGCACCAGAACAAGAGGATACAGTCTCAAGCTGCACCAGGGGAGGTTTAGGCTGGATGCTAGGAAGAATTCCTTCACAGAAAGATTGATTGCCCATTGAAATGGGCTGCTCAGGGAAATGGTGGAGTCACATTACTGGAGGTGTTTGGGAAGAGACTGGATGGGGTGCTCAGAGCCATGGTTTAGTTGATTAGGTAGTGTTGGGTGATAGGTTGGACACAATAATCTCAAAGATCTCTTCCAACCTGGTTAATCCTAATCTAAATCACTTCTCTCAGTCTGACATGCCCCCTACATTTTTAATCAAGGCCTCCTATTAGCTATCACAGGGCATACAGGGAACCTGAATGTAGTGCAAACTAGAAGACTTATATTTTAAGTAAATCAATGTTATATTCAGCAGCTTACATAAGAAAATGTACTTCAATGAGTTCTCATATACTGTGATTTCCTAATGAGGTGAAAATAATAAAAAAAAAAGAGAAACCAAACAAGTTGTAAGTTGGACACAGTAAGCTCTAAAACTATTAACATATACCTTGACCCAAAGCACGACTTCTTTGGCACTCCTAATAAAGGTCTGCTGGGAGAAGCCCTGCACTGTCTCCTCAAAGAGCATGCAACACCTTATTTGCATTATTTCCCTTGCAAAAAGGCATTTCTATATGGATATATTATCTTCAAAGAGCTGAAGAATTAGCCACTTATATTTTCCAACTATCATTTAGAGTATTTATCTTCCCATGTGATAGGATATTCTACAGTAATGCAATTATTGGAAATTAATTATATCAAATGGCTCCCCTGAGACTTACTCCATGCAGCACACATACAGAAGATACTCTATGTATGTGGATGTATTTCAGATAATAATCCTTTGCCACAAGCCATTTCGTTTGAAAAATCTCTTTATAAAGACAACTCTGTGTTGAGAGTGTTTCAGCTCACTTCCATTACACCACAGAACAATTGCCAAATAACAGGAATGATTGCACTCTGCAAGAAAAATACCAAATTAAGGGCATAACAACACACTTAGCTCTGCTGGAGAGGTTTGGGTTGTTTTTCCACTTTTTAAAAATCAACACTTGTTATATTCTGTGATTTGTTGAGGACTCCAAGTACAATATGAAAAAGCAGATGAATCTGCATAACCACACTCTTTCAGAGAACAGTAATAGTCCATACCAAAAGATAAATTACCACTTGTTTAGTATTAGTACTTTACTATATATTCTTCCCTGGTAACTGGTAGTACTAACAAGCTCTAATTTCCAGTTAGCACACAAGAACAGAGAAGAGTACCCTCTAAAAACATGCTAGCTTGAGGACAAGATATCACATAAATCCTTTCATAAACTTTTCAAGTTTGATCTTCACTCCTACCTCAGCACCCCAAGTCAACACCAGAATCAAATTTTGGGACCTTTTTCCAGATTCAGACAAACAGGGCAATCAGCATTTCTCCTCCAGCCTCTCACCTGATATCCCATCTTCTGCTGTGGAATAGCTCTCCAAAACAGCAATGTGGCCTCCTCCAACAATTCTTTCCTTACCCTAGTGAGATCTCCCTTGAAAGCAGAGGGTCAGAATTGCAAGTGACGTTCCAGGAGCTCACCTTTCCTAGCACTCTGCTACGGCTCACTGAAGCACAGCAGTCTGTTTCACCTTCTCCTCAGCTAATCCCCTGTAAAGCTGGCACACCTGGTCTCATTCTCCACCCCACCCTTTCCAAATAATCCACCAAAAATGGCAGCAGCTGTTACTGTTTTCCCTATGACACCAAAAGATTCACTCCCCTTCTTCTCACTGGCACAACTGCAGAAACTGGTAACAGATCTTACCAGGTCACCCCAATATTTAACTCATATCATGAAACTTACGACACTTCCAGACTCCTGAATACACTTTCCACAACTTAAGGGAGCTCAGCTGTGTGAATGTAATGCAAAGGGCTTATAAACCCAAAAGGAACAGAGTAAAATCTGGTTGTAAGCTAAGCAGAGACATGCTTGCATGCTATTGCTGACTGGAAGCCATTGCTCAATTAAGCAAAGCAAATAAATACATGGTCAATTCAGATGCGAACTTATATTCGAACCATCTGAACCTTCCTTATGTTTATCATTAAGCAGATACTAAAGAAGTTGTCTGAAGTCATATGGATCTTATTTTTTTAATTATTTATGAGCAAATGTGTAGGGCTAACTGTCAAAACAAAGGAAACAAGTATGTCACATGTAAATACATCTAAACATTCACAAAATCTTTGCAGCTTTTGCACTTCTAAATACAACAAAATTCAGTTCGTGAGCCAGGATGATGATGGTTCGCATGAACATCAAGAGCATCTTTAGTCATTCACAAAGTTGTCATCTACATAAGACTATTTTCAACCCACTAAAGATTTTGTTATCCCCAGGGCAGGGCATTTAATGTGAAAGAGCACCAGGTGGCAATTTGAAGCACAAACATTCTGGATCTTTTTCAGGTGTTCATCATTATACAATCAAGTTACACTTGCACCAGAAACAAATCAGCTACTTGCTGCTAGAGGTAGTAACTAATAAAAATCTGTATTTTATTTGAGATGTTTTCTAGAGAAAAACTTTCATTATTTCATCACCATTTGTAAGAGTTTCTTAGTACAGCAAAACAGATGCAAAATACATTCAAAATCCTTTATATATGGAGAATCTGAAGATTGAGGAACCCAGTTTGAGTCTAACAGAAAATGGATTTTGCTCCCAAAAAATCATTCACCATGGAAGTTTTTAAAAGAAGATATGAGGAAGCAGAATGAGGAGACCACTGTAGCCAATCTGTTTACAAGCCTACCCCCAGGTGTCCTTTTCTGACAAAGAGAAATAATAAGAATTGCAAAGAAGTTGTGGGAGACAAAAGAGAGTATTACTATTTCAGTGGTTTGAACGTGGTATTTGTGGGGAATATGAACACAGGGGAAGTTTATGAAATCCCTATGCTACCTGAGGACATTGGGCTGGATATAGGCATGAAGACTGGTCATAAAGGGGAGGAGCACTGTAATTCTGCAGATTCTGTAGGTTGTAGATTGAATCTGTTTGGAGAGTAAAGCTGTGGAGTTCAAAGAAACTGCTTCAGTCCTGAATATTTATTTATAGAAAAGCTTCTGTCATTTTCTATCACATATCTGAGGCTTCCATGGCCTGGTATCAGGTGATTTTACAGCCCTAACAGCCTGAGTTGGAATTTTTAGTAATATACTGAAAAAAAAAACTAATAATACAACAACAAGGGGCTCCCTGCGTTACTGGGACAGCCGGAACACAGAGAAAATCTACTCCCATTAGAAATCCCACTATATCCAGCAATAAAACATGTAGCATTTATATAGAATAGAATAGACCAGACCAGACCAGACCAAACCAGGTTGGAAGAGACCTTCAAGATCATCGCGTCCAACCTATCATCCAACACCACCTAACCAACTAACCCATGTAACCAAGCACCCTGTCAAGTCTCCTCCTGAACACCTCCAGTGACGGCGACTCCACCACCTCCCCGGGCAGTCCATTCCAATGGGCAATCACTCTCTCTGTGTAAAACTTCCTCCTGACCTCCAGCCTGAACTTCCCCTGGCGCAGCCTGAGACTGTGTCCTCTTGTTCTGGTGCTGGCCGCCTGGGAGAAGAGACCAACCTCTGCCTGTTTACAACCTCCCTTCAGGTAGTTGTAGAGAGCAATAAGGTCACCCCTGAGTCTCCTCCTCTCCAGGCTAAGCAGCCCCAGCTCCCTCAGTCTCTCCTCATAAGGCTTGTGTTCCAAGCCCCTCACCAACTTCGTTGCCCTTCTCTGGACTCGTTCTAGCAAGTCAACCTCCTTCCTAAACTGAGGGGCCCAGAACTGGACACAGTACTCGGGGTGTGGCCTAACCAGTGCAGTGTACAGGGGCAGAATGACCTCCCTGCTCCTGCTGGCCACACTGTTCTTAATGCAGGCCAGGATGTGTGCTGTGTGACCCCTTCAATTAAATACAGTTCCTACAGGGAAGTCCATGTTAAAAGAACTGAAGAAGACAAGTTACAAATTTTTCTTTACCCTCCTCCAAAAGCCTTTGTGGAAATTTAGTCAGGAGAGTTATCTAGGGGACCACCAACTGGCATAACTGAGAGAAAATATTTAAGTTCAAGTCCTGGCTATCTTAATTGGGAAAAAAAAGTATTAAAAGTTAAAAAGCCAAAGTCACTTAAACTTAAAAAGCCCCCATAAATGGTAGACATCAATTAGGGTCAAACACAACAGAGACAGTAATTCTGTAATGGAGGCCTCTTCAAAAAGCTTCTTTTAAATCCATGTACTCCACTTTGTACTGCTAGAACAGACTGGAAGTAAGGACTGCGCTGAAAAAATGGCTCCTCTGTAATGCCCTTCTTCCATATCTTCACAACACATGAAGGCTGACCCAGAAATAGTCTAATTATATTTGCACATGTGCAAGGCAGGCTGGGCATGGGGTTTGAAACGGAAAATAAACAAACACAGCCAACCTTGTAGGGATTCCTAGTGAGTATGGAGAGACAGGGGAGTCCTGTGGACCATCTGGATTTTGAAACATCTGCTGCAGTTCTTCACATCTCTTTTTTATAGCATTAGAAGTACCTTAAAAATATACAAGTTAATAACACATGAAAAACTTCATTATACTGCACAAGCCTAGGCCAGTCTCCTGAAATTCCCCTGTTGCCACTTTGATTTTACAAAGGTCTTTACAGCATGTGCCCAGGTGGCCAAGCAGGCCAACAGCATTCTGGCCTTGATCATGAACAGTGTGGTCAGCAGAAGTAGGGAAGTGATTGCATCCCTGTACACAGCACAGATGAGGCCACACCACAAGAAAGACACTGAAGTGCTGGAGCATGTCCAGAGTAGGGCAAGAAAGCTGGTGAAGAGTCTAGAGAACAAGTCTTATGAGAAGCAGCTGAGGGAACTGGGATTCTTTAGTCTGGAGAAGAAGACACTGAGGGGGAGAATTCATTGCTCTGTACAGCTCCCTGAAAGGAGGTTGGAGTGAGGTGGGGGTTGGTCTCTTCTCCCTAGTATCAGGTGACAGAAAGAGGAAATTACGCCTAGGGAGGTTTAGACTGGATATTAGGAAAATTTTCTTTCCTGCAAGTGTGGTCAGGTATTGGGACTGGCTGCCAAGGGAGGTGGTGGAGTCACTGTCACTGTCCCTGGAGGTGTTCAAGAAATGTGTGGACATGGCACCTGGGGACATGGTTTAATGGCCATGGTGGTCTTCGGTTGAAGGTTGGCCTCACTGATCTTAGAGGTCTTCTCCAACTGAAATAATTCTATGATTCTATGATAACTCTTGCAAGGAAAGAACAATTCCTGCATCTTCATAACTTTCCCAGCAACCTACCAGAAGAGACCACCACCAGTGACGCTCATCCATGACTTGAAAGCCCAGAACAGTTCACTGAGCAATTGTGTAGAACTTCCTCACTTTATTATTTACAACCTGCTCTAGGCAAACTGTTTCAAGCAAAATTTTCAAAGGCACATGAAAGCAAGGAGGAATCTCAAGAGGGGAAAATACAGGAAATTATTCTCTAAATATCTTGTATCATGAACAGTCTCTGTGCCTCTCCATCCAGAAAACAAGAATACTGAGAGTTTTTAAAATAATGCTTCAACAATTAATGCATTGTAGTGCCGTGTAAGTGTTGCTAGAAACAAGTATAGGCCTTTGAAAGACAACAGAGCATGGCTGAGTATGTGGAGACCTGAGAGACTGATTTACTCAAAAAGGAATTATTTTGACCATGTAGTTTAAAGCTGGCAGAACGAAAGCCCTAGAGAAGGCTGAGCAAATAAACCACAAAGGCATGTGGACAAAAGCAAAAGACAACAGAGTGTGCAAGAGAGAACAGAGGCAAGCAAGAGAAGAGCATCAAGAGAGATATGCAGCACCTTCCAAAGAAATGGGAAGATGGACAATAGGAAACATGAGAGAGACTGGGGAGTAAATTAAGGAAAGAAAAATCAAATGTAAGGGAATGGAGACATTGTATTAGGGAACTGGGGGAAAAAACTAAAATGGAGAGAAAAATACAACTAAGCAAGCTATGTTGCAACAGCATTAGACATAAATGCACTCCCATTTTGCTGAACGTCCTGGGGACAGAAACCCAGGGATTTTTGCCTTGAACCTAGATGTGGGTAACACAGGAATACAGTGACATTCTCCAGCCTGAATGATGCTCTCTAATGTATGAGGGTAGAAGCTCTCCTATGAAAGTTTTTGCTACATCTGACTGAGGTCAGAAAATGGCCTTACATCCAAACTGAAGTTAAAAGCAGGAATGGCAAATCAGATCTTCCAATTCAGAGTTTTTCTACACACATCTCTTTGTGAAACAGAAGCACAGCTACTCAAAAGCGAAGTCAGTGAACAGGCTGTCAACAACTCAGTAGAGTCTTGTTCATAACATTCTTTGAGCAAAATGTTACATGTTCATACTTTTAGAAGTAACCAAAAGATGAGTACTTTGTACTGAGGACTAGAAAGAATGGCCTGCCTGTCTTCCTTCCTCCTCTCAGTCTCTCCTACAAAGGAAAATATGAGATAAATTCAACATTTTAGCCACCACAGATTTTCTATGTAGATTAATGGATAAATGACTGTGATCTATCCCGAGATTATCTTCAAGTACCTACATATGCAAGGAAAATGCCTGTGTTAGCCTCCGTGGTCTTTCAACTTTAGTTTCTTCCATTTTATTCATTTTTCTTAGTCTAAAATTGTGCAAGAGCTTCACAAGACTTCAGACTGCACAGCATAACTTGTGTTGCATGAGTCAGGAGGCCATGCAGGGAACTGTTGTACAGACCCACAGTAGAATAGTGCTGTGTATTTACCTGAATTTTGGTACCTTTTGATTGACTGGCACACTTTAAGGGAGCAATGGCACACTTTAACTCCTGTATTCTTGTTTGTTTCAGATCCTTATACAATTCGCCCATGTAACCAGTGTTTCATTCAGCATACTTCAGTTGAAAGCACACTTCAGTTTATAGAGAGGCCAACTGCATTAGGATATTCAAGCTATCTGCCACAAGACATATAGGTCAAAGAAACAGCGTCAGACAAAAGGAGTTAGGCCTGATCTCTCTTTTGTCTCACAGATTATAGGCTTTTCCAGAGTCTAAAAGAAGATGTGTAAATCCTGATTATTCAGGACTGCCAAAAGTATCAGCTCTTGCACAAAGGAACCCCTGTCACAAAATAAACCTGAACACATCCATTGTGAGTACTTTTTAGAGGACTTCCTGGGAAATGCCTTCTTTTTCCAGCAAGTACCTTTCCCATCCTTCCTTCCAGTGTGATGGGAAGCTTAGAATTATGATCAAATAATAATTTAATTAGATTGTTGACTCAGATAATTGACTTCAGAAAGCTGTTCTCCAGTCTGCACATGGGTTAAAACTCTGTCCTTTACTGACAGACAGGATCCCCTCAACAGCGATTCAGACATGCACCACATTAATTCTCCTGCATACTTGGAAGTATACACAAAGGTGCAAGCTTGCGCATTAAGAACAGTGTGGCCAGCAGGAGCAGGGAGGTCATTCTGCCCCTGTACACTGCACTGGTTAGGCCACACCTCGAGTACTGTGTCCAGTTCTGGGCCCCTCAGTTTAGGAAGGAGGTTGACTTGCTGGAACGAGTCCAGAGAAGGGCAACAAAGTTAGTGAGGGGCTTGGAACACAAGCCCTATGAGGAGAGACTGAGGGAGCTGGGGCTGCTTAGCCTGGAGAGGAGGAGACTCAGGGGTGACCTTATTGCTCCCTACAACTACCTGAAGGGGGGTTGTAAACAGGCAGAGGTTGGTCTCTTCTCCCAGGCGGCCAGCACCAGAACAAGAGGACACAGTCTCAGGCTGCGCCAGGGGAGGTTTCAGGCTGGAGGTCAGGAGGAAGTTTTACACAGAGAGAGTGATTGCCCATTGGAATGGACTGCCCGGGGAGGTGGTGGAGTCGCCGTCACTGGAGGTGTTCAGGAGGAGACTTGACAGGGTGCTTGGTTACATTGGTTAGTTGATTAGGTGGTGTTGGATGATAGGTTGGACGCGATGATCTTGAAGGTCTCTTCCAACCTGGTTTATTCTATTCTATTCTATTCTAAAAGGTGGCTGCTCAGAAACATTAGTTAGTATCTCTACAACAATAAGACATGCATTCATTTCACAGTCATGGACATTACCTTGTCCTCCCTAGTTTCTTCCAAACCACATCTATTCAAGCTGAAAACTTTGCTCCTGATGTCCAGGGTCATTCAGCAGAATGAGCCCTTCCTACATCAGTCAGGGATAATAAAGCCTTTTCTACAGGCCAGGCTGCTGTGCTCCTCAGGGACTGTGCAGTCTGTAAGGCACAGGGTGGCTGCACGTACCCTTCTTGTTCGACAAATTAATTTTTTGAGCATG
Organism: Melanerpes formicivorus; assembly: GCF_026170545.1. Lineage (NCBI taxonomy): Eukaryota > Metazoa > Chordata > Aves > Piciformes > Picidae > Melanerpes > Melanerpes formicivorus. The sequence goes on from NW_027142377.1 coordinate 5,195,966, forward strand.
AACAGCTTTGCAGCTTTCCTATCCAAAATAACACTTTAGCAATATGTGGCATGTACAAAATTATTATTTCCCAAGCTTGGATTTCCTTACCTAGGGGACAGACATAGCAAGTGAGAAAATGTAATTTCCTAAAATAATACTTAAATACTGTTTTGTTAAGAATAGAAGAACACTGCAATATTGTAAGTTAGATGAAAATAATCAACCTGGCTGCATATTTACTTCACAGAAAAAAGCTTTTAACTCACATGGCTCTATTTCATGTGCCTGGATATATAAATCTAAAAGATCTTGACATAAGAAGTTTATTTCCAACAAAACATTACATACGAAACAACAAAAGCTGCTCAATTCAAAGGGAACATCAACTACATAAATACACCTTGCCATTTCCCTTCCTGCATTTTGGCTTGAATACTATTTGACATATCTCCAGCAAAATTCAACAAAAGTTATTCTCTACTTGTGCCCTGCACAAGCCTTGTGATTTACTGAGAGGAAATAAAAGTTTTCACAAAGTGTTTGATAATGGACCACCTTCATCAATCACTATGGCATTCCCCTCCCATGACTTCCTGCAAAGTCTCTGAATGATTTCACTTCCCCTCCATCCAAAAGGCAACATGAGTTGTTTAACCTCCCTAACCGTAAGACACAGCTCTTCTGTTAATGTCATCGACTAATCATGACTCCATCCAGAAGGGCACTGAACATCCATTAGCAGCTAGAATGCTACATTCAAATCCTGGTTCCTAGCAGAAAAATGACAGATTTTGGAACTATTACTGTCTAGGATAATTCTTCTTCCATAGATGCAGGTGCTTGTGTGAGTAATTTTTAACAGTTGTAGTTAATGTAGTTGCAGTTTATGCTGCAAAATCCAGCAGAAATCCCCAAAGTGCTAACGTAGAGCCATTCCACTTGCTACTCTGAGAAGGTTGCAAAACACACCTCTCTATGAAAACCAACGTTTTGTCAAAATGTATAAGGTATATTTATCACGTCTCTGGCATAACAATTGAAAATAAGGAACCCATCAGTTAACAATACAATGAAAATATTGCTTTTGACAATGAAAATCGGCATGCTCTTCAACAGCTGCAGATAAAATACTGGAGAAAGCCAGTTGTTGCTCCTATGTAAAACGCCAGAAAAAACTTAGTGCATGAATTATAGCTCAGTATCTACTTACAGAAGAAGATTTAGCCAAAATTTTCAGAGGAAGAAAGTGGTGTTTAGCATTAGGGTGGCTAGACAGATACTATGTAGTCTCAAAATCTTTGCTTATTTCAAAAGTTTCTTAATTAACATACATTATTTAATCTTTATCGCCAGCATGCTCTTCATAAGGGAGTCATTTTACTCTGCCCTGATGATAGAATAAACCAGGTTGGAAGAGACCTTCAAGATCATCACGTCCACTAAATGATAGTGGGACAAGATTTGCTCAACTCAGACTTTTTTCAACATCTGTCCAATGAATTCAGAACTTCTCTGCTCTCAGTATTTTAAAGAGGAAACAATGAAATTTGCCATAAAATTCAATCTAAATATCCTGTGCTATCTACACGTTTTAAACCCAGGTTTTGATGGCGTCATTATCTTCAAACCTGCTTTAGATCGCTATCCTAACAGCTCATGCTACTTGACAATGGAAAAGCAGTTGGGAACAAACATATTTCACTACCTTACATAAATAACCATGAAATAATGACATACATTATAATGACATTGATGTATTAAATGTCTTTTAACTTCCAAAACATAAAAAAATCCACCCAAAACCACCCACTCTCCCTCCCAGGTACAGAATATAAAATAAAGTGCACATAATGACTACATTTCAGGAATTTTACCAATATTAAGATTTATGGCTGTCACTTTACCCCAAAATTCTCCAACATCAAAGCGTGGTGTTAAAGCATGAGTGATGGCCAAGACAACAGCTGTACGAATAAATGATGGTTCCTGTAACAGCTGCTGCCCTTTGGATGAGCATAAGTTGATCAGTAAAGCCAACCTTCAGGCAGTGAGTCTCTTTAACAGTGACTACTCACTGCAGAAAAAAGAACACTGTAGGCATGACATGAGGTAGAAAGGAATAATAAAAAAAGAATCTGAGCTTGCCTTCACTGACATTGTGAGGGTTAAATACTGGGAAAAGCTGCTGTCAGAAGTTCCTGCTCATTGGAATTCCACACATCAAAACCAGGAGCTTTCTGGAACTATGGAAACTTAACTCCTAAACTCATAGACAAGCACACAATACCACAGATGAAAGACTGCTGACTGCTGTGCAGTTACAACTACTAATTTACTTAGCATATTCTCTCTTTCTGAGATCTCCTTGCAGCTGTTCATCGCAGCATTCGCATGCTCAAGACAAGCATAGCAAATTTGAACTAAGGAAACACTTTTAAGAAGAGGTGAAAAAGGATCTGAACTCAAGAGAAAATTACGAACACCTCCCGGTTCGAAAGCATTCAAAATGCGTGCATTGATTTTGTGCTTTCTACAAAAGCTGAAAAGTTAAACTTTAATTTGGAAGGGTTAAAGGGTAAAAAAAAATGATGCTCTTGTTTAATAAATAAGGGCAAATGTCAGCCTTCTGTGAACTTACATGTACTATTTTATCCTTGTTGCATTTGCATTACGTTGTTCAGAGTTCAAATTTACTTCTGGAAATAATATTAAATACAGGTAAGTGCGATTATTAAATATCTGGATAATTACTGAATCTAGTCTAGAGGAAGTGGATTAACAGCTTTTTGACAAAAAGCCCAAACTAATAGAATGTGAGAAAGAGAAGAGTGGAGTCACTAGGAAATCATTTGGAAGCACTCATTTTAGCATCTCGTAGTCAAAGGCCTGGAGATCTCCGTGCAAACAGCACTGCAAAGCCACATCAATGCCCACCTGGGACAAGGGGACTCATTTTTGAAAGGGAATGGGAAGTGGTCAGGTCAGTGGAGTAGGACATAATGAACTACAGTTGGCATCTGTAGATTTCACTGGTCTGCAATGGTTGAAGGGTGATGTCTTCTGGCACTTCCTTGATGTCTGCCCATTCTGATTGGAGTGATAAAGTTTAAGAGAGCCTTGTTTCATTTTGCTTTTGTGAGCTACAATTCAGGGACTCAAGAGGAAAATTATTAATAACTGAGAGTCTAAGTTTTGAATTCTCTTTGAATTTTGCTCATTTCATGCTGTGTAATTTACCTTCTTTCCTCAAATAAAACTACCAAGTCCTCTTTCTTCCAACTAATCTTGTCTGCCTGTTAACAGGAACAAAATGTGGAATGAAACATTGTGAGTTGAACATTAGACTCTGATAATCTGGACTGTTTCAGGTAGATATTGATACTGATCATTTTATCTCAGTATAATTCCTGGAAATCTTCTGAAGAAACAGGTGCTATTGTTAATGATGCCTCACAAGACATTGATATGCTCTCATATGCGTATACATGCTCCGTAGTCTTCATGCATGTCTCATGGTGAAGACTTACTGACATAAAGGAACTGATGCAATCAGCCATGCAGTTCTTCGTACAGTATTTCTTCCCGCTCTTCTCATAAGTCTCCCACTGTTATTTCAACCTGTCAAGTTGTCAGGCAACTAGCATCAGTTGCAGTTCTTAGGTTACAACTAGACATGGTATGCACCCAGGTGCTCTCAAGTTTCCTCTGGTGTAAATTAGTGCCAACTCTTTTTTTTTCTGGCAAGTGTCACTGAGAGATATAATCTGCAGTTTCCCTAGTTCTTCACACTTTACATAAAAAAATCAACAACCTGATCAAAGCTCCTTTCTTCTGGGCACCTTGGGTTACACATCCTCCGCCTCCAGCAACTATGGACAGATGACATATGTAACATACAGCTTTGTAGAGAGGTCCCATGAACCTCTACTTTGGATATACCAAAAGAGACTCTAGAAACAAGCAAAGAAAACCAACAACCAAACATGCCTCTACCCTGAAGTCCCGTTTTCCTCACTTCTGACTGCCTTTTGGAATTTAGCAGAATGCTCTGTGATGTCCTTTGGCATATGGCTGTCCTGCTATGTAATGTTGTCCCCTCTGTCCTTCAGCCAAACAGCTCCATCTTTCAAAATGATTCTGAACTATTTTGATTCTACCAGTAATCCTGGTTTCTTTGATCTTCTTCTGTCTAAATTACCTCTCATCTCAAGACTCTCAGCTCTGCAAGGGAACAGGACACAGGAATCTCAGGTTTTAAACAGAATCCCCACTTTTCTTTTGTTCTAAGTAAATTATTTGCATCAGTTGAGAAGACATTTGATAACAGTAAACATATCAGAGGCTGACAGCTTGGCCCAGCTTTCAGAATAAGCACTTAACACAGAAGTCAGTTAAAAAGCAGTCATTCAGCCTAGATTAATTATATACAAGGCAAGGAGCAAAGAGGAGAATGATCTACTGAGAGCTCCTGAAAGAAGCTTGGCTGCCCCAAAAAGCTGCATTGGTAAATTTTCCCCTGCCCTAGCCCTTTCTTTGTGGCCAGGCCAGGCTGCCAACATAGCAATGCAACTAAATGCTGAGTGCTTGATCAGCACAGTTGTAAATACCCACAGGAGAGGGAGGATACAGATTTCTAATGCTTGTCTCCATGTTCACTTGCCTACAAGGGGCAGGCCTACTCTCTCTCTGTAAAAACCCCATAAAAACAAAATCCCAAACTTTTAAATGCCATTCTTAAAACAACCAAATTACAATAAATGTTTATGGAAAACAAATGTGTCCTCCTAGAGGCCAATGGAAAAAAAAAGCAGAATAATTGATTCAGAGTTTCATGACACTGTGTTATGGGGCCTGTGACATTGTTCACATTTATCCAAAAGCTAACATTCCAGGGTAGCTCCCCCACCCAGAGGATGCTGTAAGATACACCTAAGACATACTTTCAGGCTATGTTTTTCAGAACGCCTTTTAGAAGTAATTCTCATAAATCTCACAAATCTTAGAGACATCATGTCATTATACAGTGAGTCATCTCCCTACTGGAAATATGATTCATTCACAATATTGAGCAAACCTCTGCTGTCTTATAAAACACCAAAAAAAAGGAAGACAACGAGGTACAGTTACAAGCTACCACCACCGCCACAACACACAGCCTGTTTTCTCTGTCTCTGTCATGTAGGCTATGAAGTCATTCAAGAGGACACAGTTTTTATTCACCTCTTAAACATTATAGGCACACATCTAACAACATCTAATTATTGGTAACAATAGTATTAACAGCAGACAGTTAACTGCAGATGCACAATCTCTCTCCATCATTTGGCCAGAGGGAGAATTCTCAGAGAGGAGCCTAGCCACTCTCCAACTGGTAAAAGCAGCTGCAAGAGCTGCCAAAAAGAGGTATTTCTGTGGTTCACAAATTTTGGAAGCTTTGATGTATTTTCCTCTGCTAACTGCTCTTCTGCTTAGAAGATGTCTTTAGATATTATCAAAATAGACAACATAAGCATCAATCAAGTCTGTTTGTCTGAAATCCCTTTATGTATGGCTGCACCATAGATGGGCTTATATTACACATGCAAAGGAAGTACACATTTTCACTATTTTTACTGATTCAACACCTCACACTTTTTAAAACACCATTGAGGAAAAATCTCACAAGCATTTATGAGGTTAAATACTACACTTAAAGGCTTAAAATAAAAGTTGGCATTTTTAAAGGCCTGCCAACGGGATTAGATCTCCCCACTCTATACGAACATTAATCAGGGAAGCTCCATTCAGATCTAATGTATGTGCCTGCAAGTCACATGAGGACTAGCATGACTCTCTTTAATTTGTAACTAGAATGTCTGAAGATTGAAAGAGGTAAAAGCTCAATAGAAAGATTTACTAAGACATAGATTATGATTCTACACTTTCAAACTTCTGTTTCATTGGCTGCAGATCTGTCTGATCACTGCTGAGCTTGAGCACTCACCTACTTTATGTCTTTAGCACTCTAAAGACAAGAAACAATGGAATTCTTTATTCAAGCTGCTCTCAGCCTAGCACATCCTAAGTAGCAGGTTTCTAGCCTAGGATGGTTCTCCTGCCCCATGCACTCCCAACACCCATCAGTGCTGAAAAATGACAGGACAGCAATGAATTGTATGATACTCTTGTTCAGCTGTTCCTATTTTTCAGTACTATAGTACTAGTAGTTCTAGGTAATGTTTTCTACAATTCCACACTGATACTGTGTGAAATTGTTATCCTGCTGTAAGCTGCTTGCATGAGGAACCTTTGTTCCTCTGTGCAAGCCATTGGCATGATGGGTCACTGGGCACTGGGAAGAAAGCAGCTCTTGGTGAAGAGCTTTGCCTTCTTATCTCGCTGAAGGACATTGCAGAGTGGATGTACTTCAGACATCGTTCGCCCTTTAGCACAGTAGAGACAAAATTCAAGCACAGGAAAAGTTTCTTTAGGAGTGAGTTTGTCTGAGACTGACTTTTCTGCATGCTGACAAATGAGAAAATCTGCATCTCTTGTTTTCAGTATGGTTTCTGTGCTGTCCCTTGGCCAGACTAATGAAGCCATGCTTTCCACATGAGGCAAGGCTGCAATCCAGATTTACAGATGTGACGTTCCTGGTGTGTATAAGACCAGAAGAAACTAACTGCAAAAACTGACAAATAAAACTTAGCATTTGCTCAGCTGTGGGTACAGCCATACAAAGGATACAGCATACAACTTTCACGATCGGTAATCATTATTCAGATGAGCCTACTGCAAAAATGAGTTCAGTAAAATTCACCCTTAGAAAAGAAGAGCAAAACTATGGGGATTAACAATTTACCAGACAAAGTTTACAGAAGAAAAGTCTAAATGCAGCCAGCGGTGTATAATGTGAAAACTGATAAAGAGATGGTAGCAATACACCATCAAATCCTTTGCCAAAGTAAATGAAAAAGTCACCCGGGCAGATAACATCTGGATATGTGCAATCTCAATTTAGTCAAAATCCCAATGTAAACAAGTCCACTGATAGCAGAAGGGTAGTTAAACATTCCACTAGCTTTGGATAATTGAAACCATCTTCCTCTCCCCCCCCCCAAAAAAATAAAAACCAAACCCACAAACCTTTCAGTTATCAAACTCTGGAGAAGAAACTGACAGCTATTGGAAGGATTCCATTAACATTTCAGTTTTTCACTTTGCAGACAAACATCTCTGCAAACAATTTTTTGTTTATGCAGGTTAGAAACTGTCACAGGTCTCAAATGGCTTAACACTTGTAAATACTAATACTACATAGCATATGGATTACGTAGAATACAACGTATTTTGATGTGATCTATTAGACTGAGATAGATACATGTTCTGATAACTCTACACTGGGGTTATTATTGCCAGTGTTATCAATTTTAGAAGAAAAGTTGAAGGAATATATGTTTGTGGCTGTGAAACATGGCATTTCTTCAACATACACACACCCCACGCTGTGAGAACCCTCCAAAAAACGGTATCAGTCACTCTGGGAATGGCAACGCTGCAGCAAGGGAATTTAGTCTCAAACAGATTTCATTTAAGGGCTATGCAGGATCAGTGGAAATGTATCACATTACACCAACCTAATTACATATTGCAATAGTGATTCAGTCAACCCCTATGTCAACTTAATGCATTAGTATATTATCACTGATAATGAAGTTTTGACAGTAATCTGAAACATCTGCAACAAGTACCATCAAAGCCATTGAGCAGAGAATAGCATTAAGAAAATACTTTTCCTTTCCCCCCCTCTCCCCAGGTTAACAGCTTAATACAGTTCTGGGGTAAATGTCATATTAGAAATAACTGTAGTCATATATGAATCTAATTTCATGTCTGTTGCTTGTATGCACATGAAATGGAATAATCCACACATTCCAGCAGTATCCAAGCAATTTTTATGCAACAAAGATGAAGCCTGCACAAAGCTCAGGTCAATGTCAAACGCAGAAGAGCTAGAACAAGGTTAGGAAGCACCAGGAAGTTATAAGAATAAAAAATAACCAAATCCACTAAGTTCCATTGTAAAAGACAAAAATTTACATCCCCGTGTGGCCCAGCAAATCCTAATGGCAACTAATAACAAAATAAATTCTAAACATTCTAAAACTCTATGTTCCTGTAGCTAACAATGCTAAAAAAGCTCATTAAAAGAAAAAACTAGGTTAAGTCTCTCATCTCCATGTAACAGTGACAGAAGTAAGCATTAAACTCGTTGATTTAAAAAGAAAGGGATTAGCAGAACACTTATTTGCACACAGTTATCCAGGAAAAAAATCACCTCATGTGAAATTCAATAAAGCCATCTTACACTGAGTAGGAAATGCAAGTAAACCTAATTAACAACAGAGAAAACTTGAAAATAAGTTATGAAGTTACCAAAAGGAAAGAAATCCAAGAGGAAATTGCGTACTCACAGTTAAAACATGCAAAACTGAAAAGCTTGCTCACCAAAAACTACCTCGTTTACATGAAAATAAAAACATTACATGGTGTATGTAATGTTCATGGATAACTTCATTTTAGGATCTATCACATCCTGACTGAGGGATCAACTGACTTACTCAGCCCTCATGTACTGTTGAAGGTAAAACAAACACCTTTCAGATTAGGGCTGGAGATGAGCTTCGAAATATGGAGTCCCTGAACTGATTTGCACAGTAAAAATCACATCCCAGTACCATTTAATAATGAAGGAATCTGGAAGAGATTATCTGACTTTCCTTGAGCACACCATGCCCAAATATCTGTGGAAAACAGTTTCATAAGTGCAAAGATAGAGGGATTTAATTTTCAAGGCAGTCACTGAGAGAGTTAGCCATTTTGAAAATGTTACTCTATTTGCCTTGCAGCCTGGACTCATTCTGCGTGAGTATACCCACTGGATATGGACATGTTGAGAGTGCTGCCTTAGACATGAGTGACAGACTTCCATCCTTCTAAGTCTTTGTTCATACATCCTGGGTTTTCTTTACGTGCTAATGCTGGGATGCTTAAATATTATCAATCTAATCACGAACAGGTACATGGAAAGGGGTCTCAAAGTGTATGTTTCAAACATCCATACTACTGCTGCAGTTTGGCAAGGCATGACCCATCATCTGCCATATACCATGGCTATACATGGGGAATGTTTTTGCTAATTTTAAGCAACTTCTACTGAAGAGAATGAGACTCATTCTAATGTTCTTATTTCTGCTGGAATGTAAGTTTCCAAACAGAAAAACTGAGAGCAGTAGCTCAGAATCATCTGATTAGTAGAGCTATCGAAAGAACCAATCTTCAGAATCCATGTTTTTTTCAGATACTAAATTCAGATCTTTACATTTGTGTGTGTACTCATTCTTAGTTTCACTTCAAAAACAAAGGCATGCTGAGGTGCTTAACCTACTGCATCATGTCATTACTCAGCCAGCCAAGACTTTCATTGAGGTAGCACTGCAGTGTGCCTCCCTAAGGGCTCCAGCTTTGGAAAATGCTCAGTGTCCTCTTTTGAATGTACATTATGAAACAAATGCTTCAGAACTTAACCCAACCAACAGGCATCTAGCTTAGAGATTTAACACTCCGGAAGTGGAGCTTCAGATCTCACCAATCCTCCCCCACTCCCTCCCCAAATTCTTCCAGGAAAAACAAAACCAGAATGAAACAAGTTGTATCTGAAATACATCAGTCTGGAGGATATTACTGTACCACAGAACTCACTAACATCTTGTGATATTCTTCAATAGTTACATGGTTTCATTTCAGAAATAACATTTCTGGAAGGTATTTATACTATGGTTAAACTTAGATCTCCTGAGCTATGCATTGAAGATAATCACTGCTACATCTGTTTCTGTCATATTTAAATTCATAGCCTAATTCAATTGCAAATAATTAGCTATTTATCAGCCTGAAGTTCACATAACAAAATCAGAAAGGGACAACACGATCCTAGTCATTCAACAAAAGGCACATGCCTTAAAAGTAGGAAAGAGGAGAAAATCAAAATAAACCTGAGCAATCCAACCCCCCATAAATCAAAGGTGATCAGTTCTCCTTGCCTATCAGACCCCTCCACAACCCAAACCCCTTGGTTTCTTTTTTTTCCAGACTTACAGACTATATTGCCATACATATCAGTTAAGTCCATCTTTCATTTTTATAGCCCAAAGAGGAGAATTATATAGTCAAAATAACATGAGTACACAGCTCTTACAATACTGTTGTGACCTCGATTTCTAACACCTACTTTGGAACATTACTATAACTCAAGAACTTTTTTTCACTTGCAAGGACATCTTAATTATCCCACTCCTGACATGAATGTTTTTGGAAGATAAAGTCTGTAATTAACTTGTTGCCAAACAATATGTTTACTGTCCCTGAAGGTCAGTTTGCCTACAAAGACATAAGGACACTTAACTTTGGGAGATGTGCATTGTAACTGCTGTCAAACATTAAACAAGTGGTTATCCATTATCTGTAGTAGCAACAATACAGAGTAGGAAGAGATTCCAAGTACCATAAAATGGCTATGTTAAACCTTTCCTCAGGCTTGTAACAAATAAGTACAACTGGAGAGATAGAGCTTGACCCACTGTAACCAGATTTGTTAGAAATTCCACTTCATCTCAGTAGTCAGTCAGCAGTGGGAGAATTTGCTCAAGACAGTCAAACAAGATTGCTTCTCTGCTATAGAAACCTGTCTTTGCTGATTGCCCCTGTCAGGAGAAATTAGATTTTGAAAGTGTTTTTGTTAAGATTTTAGCAAAACAACTGTAAGGGCTCCTTGCCTTGTTTAGTCCTGAATTTACACTGCAAACCTGCACATACCAGACTAAGAAATTTGTGATATGCAAAGGGCACATCAGGGAGGGGGGAATGTATGGATGTTAAGAGGTTTCATCAGCCCTGCAGAGCCATGAAGGGCAACTTAGGACTCCCGATACAATTCCTACACCTAAGGAGCTCTCTGCTCCACACAGATGAGAAGGTAACCATCTTTGATTACAAAGATCTCTCATAATACATCAATTAGTTGTATACATGAGCTACTGGAGGTACAAAAAAGGAAAAATGGAAACAATGAATATTCAAACACGGGAGAGAAAGATCCAACTACAGTCGCAAAAAGAAATTAGAAAAGGAAGGAAATTAGAAATCAGGAATGACAAAATCACTGAATATAAGAACAAGAGGAGGGAGGGGAGTCTGGAGACATTCACATACAGGTGTAGTGTGGACATTATCACTGCAGTGAACTAGTAAGCAAACCAGGTCCAGTGGCATAGTGCAGCGCATCAAAGAAGACAGTTTGTACCTTTCATGCACAAGTAGTTGATTCACATCTCTGTTGTTTGAAAAACTCACGTATATCAGCACTTTGGAACCTGGACTAGCTTGCTCATGTTGAAACATGGACTATTTGCTGTTTCCTTCCATTGGGAATAGATTAGTTTTCAAATTCCCCACTTGGTTAGCAAAAGCATTTCCATCAGCTGGAAACACTTTTCAATCCATCCTGCCAACTTTTGACCTATGTAATTTCTTTTGGAAGGTGAAACCAGTCAGGATCAGGCATGGATAAGCAATTCTCCACTGAGAGCATGTCAGACAGACACACTGCCTCCTCCAAGCCAGAAATGAAGCAAATGTGTATTTTTTTGAGAGCACGCACTCACTCAGAGCTGCTCATACGGAAGTAAATAACAATAACCCATGTTACTGCAGTTGCTCTTGTAGATGAGTGTGGGCATGTGCTATTCATTTTCTGAAATAATATTGAGAGTGTTGTTTATATGCTGCCTATAGACCATCTAATTTAAAGAATGCAGCATGCTAAAGCAATTGAAAAAGGCATTTGTTTCTGCAGTACAAAATGAAGTCTGATTACTAGACAAAATAATTGAATTACAGTTACACTACACACATTTGCCTGACTATTATGACATAATAAACCATTACATGATAAGACTTAGCTCATCTCAGCCCAGAAACATTCAGTCTTTTTCCTTCACTACTTGTCAGAGTTGATTTTTGACTGAGCTCTCTTTCTTGTATGTGAAACGGAAGACAAAGATCTGTCACTCTGTCTGGTAGCTCATGGCACCTGATACCATAGCAGTGTCATCTTTACAGTACTGCAGAAGGAAGTGTACCTAAGTCCTTCCCCACATTCTTCCCATCATTCCAATTTACCATCCCTCTAAACTTTCAGTGTTTGGCTGTGTTGTTATTTTTGTTTGTTTGTGTGGGTTTTGTGTGCGTGTTTTTGTTTGTTTGTGTTGTTGCTGTTGTTTTAAACAGGTCACTGCAAGCCCAGTTCTGATGTCTCTTTAATTTCCCAGATGATCTGCTGACTTACTTGTGGTTTGCAGGAATGAAAGCTTCCTGAAGGCTGGTTGCACCCAGCAGAGAATACAGATGCCTTGTTGCAGCAGGAGGAAGAAAATCAGAGAGGAAGTCATTATCCCCTCCGCCACCGCCACCCTCCATCCTCTATGTAAATTCTCAGACAGCATTTTTCCCCATAGTTTCTTCTGAAGTGTCAAATAAAATGAAAAGGTTAAACTTGAAGGTCTGTACACAGCTTTTGGGTTAGACATCCCCTTTCTTTAAAAAAAAAAAAACCAACAACCCTATATTCAGCAAAATATTTTTAAAATCACAGAAACATAAAGGCTCAAAGACTAAATTTGCTACCTTAGCTGAACTACATGCTAAGCCTAATACTGCTCCCCCACAGAAATACATGTTCCCCAAACTATTGGAAGCCAAACTTCAGGACCAAAATCTTGTTCCAGTATCCACATGTTGCAGGCACAAATCACCGTGCTTTGAAATGCCACACTCCTTTAAATTGCTCTTCATACAAAAATACAGAGATACTAAAACTGGAACATGTAAGTATCCTTGACCTCAGTCTGGTCAAGGTTTCTCTTTTTATTTTCTACAATTAGCATCTTCCTGTTCAATCCTCTTTCCTTCTTTCATACACAGTCAAACAGGCTGTAAGAAGTACAGACACAGTGCTGTGAACCTACTAACTAAAAAGCCTCCTATGAATCAGACTCACTGGGATCGCAGGGTACCACTCAATTTCCCTCGCAGCAAGAGCCATAGGTAAAACTTCACATGACAGAAAAAGAAGAGTGTTACTAAATATTCTGCTTCCAGCACTACGTGACAGCAAATGTCCACTGGATGATGGATTGCCCTGAAGACTCCCTCCATATGCAGTCACCCATGACTAAGCAGTGGTTTGATACCCCAGGATGAAGCCTGCTGAATGGAGAAACTTTTAGATTAGTTTCTAAGTCTTTACAAAAACATCAGTTTCTAGGCTTCAGTCTTTTACAGTTAATTCAGAAGTACAGGGTCAAAACAGATGAGCCTTGATTTTGCATTAACACTATGAATGATCAGAACAACTCATTAGTCATGATTCATCTATTTGTCTAGAAACAAGTAAATGTCAGTACTGTCAGGAAAGGGAGAAGTTTATGATTAAGCTCCAGCTATAATAATTCCTCAAAATACAAGCCTGAAGATAGCATTCACAAGCATTCATAAACATTCAACACTTGATTTTCCACCTGCCTCATTGAGCTAGTATGACAGACAATTCATATAAAAGAAGAGTTATTAAGAAAGGCACACCTTCACATTCAGGATTGTTATACAAAACCATTTTGCAATTAGCTGCATCTTAAGGCATAAAAATAATTCAAGGGAAAATGATACAGGATGGAATAAGCACAGAACACAATTGTGTTTAAACACATGTAGGCATCAAGACAAGAATCATCTGCATCTCAATGGAAAGCTCATGTGTAGTTCCCTGTGTTCTTAACTGGCCGTTTCAAACAGTGACATCCTTAACATTTCTGCTGCATGAATGTGCAAAGCAACTAAGCAATCTATATCATGGTCCCACTGATGAAACTTCCAAATATGTCCTCCCCATCAGAGAAGCTCACTGAAGGAACCCTGAACTGAGAGCCATTTTAGGATGATTCATTTACATTATGTTCATTTTAATTTGTTCAAGTCATAGCATGGATAAAGTAGTAACCCAGGTAGGGCACAGTGCAGAGAGACCGCCTTCTTGTCTCATCAGACAAGGCTCTCGAACAAGGAAAGAGCTGTTGTGCTAATGCAATCTCAGTTAATAACAACAATAATAAAATATTACACCTTTGGGCGTTCTGAACATGGAATTAAGCCATTTATTTAAAGTATCATGTAATGGCTTTAGAAACAATAAGCACTGGCACTTGACTTCTTTTTTTGATGTATGAGTTTTGCACAGAGATACCTAGTGTCTTGCCATGTTGTGACTGCAGAACAAGAGCAGGTACTTATCAGCTCAGCCTTAATTAATTTACTCCCAAATGAATACCTCATTTAGATAGAAATAAATTGTAATTTTATCCTAATAGGCCACTTCACACAAATGGGACAAACTGATACCTTATATGATTTGTATCTGTTCTCTAATCATGCAGAGACTTACTATAAAGGAATATAAAATAATTTTTAAAATGCCCAGCTGCTGTGGCACATAAATATTGCACCTTCCTCTCCAAATAAAATCCTTCTGAAGGAAATAGCTAAGTTGCTTAAGGCTTGCTTTTCTTACATCTCACATGGACACACCTCAAACACTTGTATCACTGTTCCATCAAATTTTAAATGACCAGTACAGAATACAGAATTAACCAGGTTGGAAAAGACCTTTGAGATCACCAAGTCCAACCTATCATCCAACACCATCTAATCAACTAAACCATGGCACCAAGTGATGAGAATAGAGTAGAATAGAGTAGAATAGAATAGAGTAGAATAGAATAGAGTAGAATAGAGTAGAATAGAATAGAGTAGAGTAGAGTAGAGTAGAGTAGAGTAGAGTAGAATAGAATAGAATAGAATAGAATAGAATAGAATAGAATAGAATAGAATAGAATAGAATAGAATAGAATAGACCAGGTTGGAAGAGACCTTCAAGATCATCATGTCCAACCTATCATCCAACGCCACCCAACTAATTAAACCATGCAACCAAGCACCCTATCAAGTCTCCTCCCGAACACCTCCAGTGATGGTGACTCCACCACCTCCTCAGGCAGCCCATTCCAATGGGCAATCACTCTCTCTGTGTAAAACTTCCGTCTATGTGAAAATACCTATGAGTTCAACAATGTTCCACTACTTGTGTTCTACTGTTTGGGTGTTTTAATTATGTTACTTCACACAGAAGAACAAAGTTTGACATTAGTACCAAATCTCACAACAATATGCATTCCCTTGAGGAGAGATAATACAGGGCACATGAAAGTCCCCATTTCAGCTTCAAACCTTCTCAAACAACCTCAGTTGCTTTCAGAAAGTCAATGGCAGGATTATGTTCTGAGGCACAGAAGAAGTGACCGAGTTATATTATGTGTTAGCTCATTTTTGTTTGCTTTTTATTCTGATAGTGGTTTTAAAAAACCTGAGGATTCAAAAATAAAAAATTAAATGAAAAGTTAATTCAACATTAATTCAGTAGTACTCACTCTGGGACAAAAGCATGGTAACATCATGCTGCAGATGTACAGTTAAGATGGACTTAAGATGCGCTTAAGATGGACAAACTTGACCATTTTTCTTCATCTCTTCAAAACATTTTACTCAGTAAACGGCCAATGGTAGAATAGAAAGACCAGTGTATAGTGCATAAACATGGAGGAAACAGTTTCATAATAATATTCAGGGATTTGGCATATCAGATGCTTACACAGACTTTACAAATCCCAAAGCTAATCACAACGCAGTAAATTCCACTAAACCAATTTCTTGAAATGATAATTGGTACTTTTATAATGGTGAAATCAAGACACCACATGTATTACTCTCTAAAGGGGACCAGGCAATATGATCTAATTATTAATGGACTAATGAAAATTATTTGTGAAGTTGGGGCAGTGAAAATATTGCACTTGCATGACATAATTTCTATAGTATCATGGACATGACAAGGATGCACATGAACACAGACTGATATCAAACACTATGAAAGCAGCAGGAACATGCAGCCACCAGCCACCTGCAAAGGTTCAGATGTATCCCACATGAAAGTCTTCTCAAGACAGCTGCAAAAATAAGGAGGAGGAAGAGTGCAATTTTTTTTTAGAAGTCTGTCAAACTCTCTCCATTGTTTTTGCCTAATCTTTCAATTTCTGTATCAAGAATACACCACTGAGCTCCATGGATGAGTATGTCCTCTGTCTGCTGAAGACATAGCAATGGATGCTCAGTTTTGCAGACGTATCTCCATCATCATCTCAACAGTCCACATTTTCTCTTTCATCTTTTCAGTCTATTTACAAAGGAAAGATTTGGCTATTACCAGCTTCTCTACTTTTCACCCAATGCACTCTGGAAAACATTCCTACATGCTAAAAATATCACAGCAAAATGCCAGATCTTCACTTTTTCAACAGGCTGTCTCTGGAGGGCAAAATACACTAGTGCTCTTGGCTTCACCTGGACCACCTGGTTTTAGGGAACAGGACCATTCAGAGCAGAGGAAGATGGACAGGATTGAAGGCAGATACATTCTACTTTTGGACTAGAAAAAAGCAAGCCTGCAGTCCTACTGCCATAGAAAAGTGGCCCCTTGCTCTGCCCCAGGAGACACTCTTCCAGAGATCTAGCATGTACATGCTGACCTAGGAGTAGTGAAGGTACTTGAACGTCAACCTGCATCACAGGTTTAATTAGCTTGTGGGATCATGAGCTGCCCTTACCTCACCTAAGTGAATAAAACTCAAAGCATATTCATTTTCCCAGAGAGAAAAAAAGTGAGGATCAATATTTATTCCAGGACAGGATCAAAATGTGTTTTTCTTCAAGTACTCAGCAGTTGAGAAAAATGAGGAGCAATCATTTTGTTCCCATGACAAACAAAAGCTTCCTTGTCAGTACACATTGTATATTGACAATAACCTGTAAGCATCATAGCACGCATAGTAATAAGAAGGTATTTTACTGCAGTGGATTTCTGTCTTTAGACACTTTTTTGTTCCTAGACAGAAATTTAAAACAATCAAAATATTGTGTTTTCCATTAAACAGCAGTATTTAAATAGTTACAATTAACAAAAATTTGATTTCCTGCCCCTCCCAGACATCAGCTTTATTTAACATATCCTAAATGAAACACTTAGGCCACACATAATGACTAAGAAACCATTAACTGATTCAAAATGAAAGGAACAGGAAGTTTGGGGCCTTTTTTTTTAATTATTATTATTATTATTAAAACTATTATTTTACTTTACTGCAATTAATTTGGTGGTGCACCAAGCTACCACCAAATAAGTCACACCAAATTAACTCTCTTTTTATTAACCATGGCAGGTCAAATAATTAAAAAAATGAAGGAGTCTTGGTAATGAGACTTAACTCAAGGACACTAATTTACAATGACACAGGTTCCTCCCTTCTGTATTACCTGTTATACGTAGCAAGGAATCCTTGAAGGGTCAAAGTCTTATGTTATCTAGAAATTATTTTGATCACTCTCTGCCTGAACTCTATTCATTTTGCTTCTAACGCAACTCTCAGTTTTCACCTTGTCACATCGACTTGGCCTTTAGTGACTTGATTCTGTTTCAAAAGATGTCATAAACCATGCTTGCCCTCACCTGCTGCATTACAAAGGCCTCAGTACTAACTAAGCAGCTTGTGTTAGTCATCCATTAACTGTGTCATGTATGAACAATTCTGGATTTCCAGTTTATACAATGGCATGAACTGGTATTTAATCAGTCAAAAACGTTCAAGTGAACACCAGCTCTTCATAGCTTTTGGCATATTTTCAAATCTACTTGGAACACTTGTGACACCAGTGTTTCCTGAAAGATACCAATCACATCTATGGTATCTTTTAATCAAATCTCTTATGCGCCACTTCACCGTGTTATAGGATGCTTCCTCTCTTTTGGATTTTGTGGTTATTTCTGATTGTTATTTTACCTAATTTTTCAGAAAAAATCCCCAGCATCTGTAAGAACAGTCAGCAGCAGCAATAATGATGGAGAAATTTGCTCTTTAACAAGGACGAGACTGAGTGTAGGCTCTAAGTACAAAGTGATGCCCAGTCCTGGTGTCACAATACAGGACATTAAAAACTGGTTGTTAATATGGATTCAGAAGACAGTGAAAACAAGATTAAAATACAATCAGAAGTGCTATTTTATTTTACATTTAGAGGAGGTTTATTGAGGCTCAGGAAATCCTCTGAGCTGAAAATAGGTGGAGATTAAGAGAATACTATAGAGAAGCATAATCCATGCTTGCTCTGCTCCTGTTCTTCCCTTTGCACTCATTTTTTGGTCATTAGGGGACTTGTTGCCTTTTTTTTTTCTTTTTGCCTTTTGCTTTTCACACATTTCTAGCAACACAGCAACAGCCAATCTCATGCATGGAGAGGATGGCGTAAGCTCTTAGTACATTTCCCAGTCCCCAAACTCATTTAATATAAAATCCTCAAGTTGAGGACATAACAGATATTAAACTGATAAAAACATATGCTACACTTCATCCTTGCCAAAAGGTCAAGAAGCAAACACGAATCAGCAGACTCAATGGTTTCCTGGTCTGACTCAGTGAGCACACTGAGACTGAATCATTGTACAATTTTAACACCACAGTAACAAAAATTATGTAGCTTTATCGCTCAGATTTATTTTGGGAAGCTGCAGACAGACTACAGACCCCAAATAACTCACTCCAGGATTTCAATAAGCTCATGCCTTTTTACACACTGTTCCAGGACAGGAACTTGGGAAGGTTAACGAGGTCATGCCCAGCCTACCCAAATACTGCAGCCTCAGTGTGATTATTTCATCTGTGGTAAAGGAAATAAAAATACCCAGCAACACTCCCTCTAATCTCCTACTGCCCCCACACTCCAAACAGTTAAGCACCCTTCTGGTTTCAGAAGCATTTCACAACATTGTAAGAAGTTAAGGGATAAACAGCACACTAAGGACAAGAAGTACTTACTGCAAGACATTTTCTGAATGCTTGCTGGACTCATTAGAGCATCTTACACACTAATTCAAAGGCTACATCTCAGTCTTGCCATACCATGATTTTTAATTACTCTGTATCAAACTCCACAACAAATTAACACAGAAAATATCCACAGGCAAAGAACACCAAGACAGTACAGCTAAAGCTGCAAAAAAATCATCCCTGCACATGGAAACTAAAAATACCTCTTTTTTTTTGGAGTCAGGGAGCAATAACAAAAGGTATCTGAGTAACTTGGAACAAGACAATGATTTCTTAAAAACTATTTTTGTTTTCAATAATACTCTGTACACGAGCTTGGAAAACATTGCATTTCCTATTAGATTTTCAATCACTCATGGTAGACACTAATTATACATAAAAATAGAACAGTGGGTCAAAAGTAAAGGGAAATGTATTGTCACGGCAGGAAGACCCAGCTAATCTACTCATGTTGGTGTTCCAAGCTGCACAAGAGAGCCAGCCAGCTATAAGGTAATTGTTTTACTCCCAATACAGAGTACTCAGTGAATTGGTATCAGTGAACCTATAGGATTTTAATGAGTTAAAATATTTTAATAGCAGAGCTTTTTTCTTTGGTTTAATCCATTTCCTAAGACTCTGAACAACGCTTAAGCATGTGCATAATTTTCTATTGAAGTCAACAGAACTGTTAGTGAATACTGGAAGTTAAATGTGTGCTTAAGGATGATCAGAGGGCTGGAGCACCTCTCCTATGAGGACAGACTGAAGGAGTTGGGGCTGTTCAGTCTGCAGAAGAGAAGGCTCCGAGGTGACCTAATTGTGGCCTTCCAGTATCTGAAGGGGGCCTACAGGAAGGCTCGGGAAGGACTTCTCAGGATCTCAGGTAGTGATAGGACTAGGGGGAATGGAATGAAGCTGGAGGTGGGGAGATTCAGGCTGGATGTGAGGAGGAGGTTCTTCACCATGAGAGTGGTGAAACCCTGGAATGGGTTGTCCAGGGAGGTGGTCGAGGCCCCGTCCCTGGGGGTGTTTAAGCCCAGGCTGGATGAGGCTCTGGCCAGCCTGATCTAGTGTGGGGTGTCCCTGCCCATGGCAGGGCAGTTGGAACTAGATGATCCTTGTGGTCCCTTCCAACCCTGAATGATACTATGATACTATGATTAATGAGATTTACTGAACCAGAATGTGTAAACCCTGATTTGAGATGAATCAAATACATTAGAGTAACCTGAGTTTCCCTAAAGAAACAAAGCCTCCAAAATGCAGCTGAAAGTCTTATCCTTATTGTGACCTGCCTGCTGTACATCTGTATTTCAAAAATACTTATATAGCAAACATATACCAGACTTGATATGTCTTTAAGGTAGGAAGAGGGAAGCCCCCCTAGAATTTACTCTAAAATACTAACTGTAATTCAGCAATATGCTTTGACATGAGACAACTATTGATTTATCTCATGTTTCCTCCAAAAAGAAAAGGTAGTCTAATTAAAATGTTTTGACTGGGGTCAGGAGGGAATAGAGAGATTAAGTTAACATACATATTTTAGCTCTCAGTTCCTCTGCAGAATAAGGAATGTAATTCAATATTCTATCTCACTTCCTCAGTCATTCAGCTACGCTGTGTAATCCTCTCAGACCTGCATATGAACACCTGCATTATACCAGACGATACCCTTTCCCAGATTAAACTAAATTACCTGCATGCCTTTCTTACTACCAAGCCTACCATTTCTTCCAAGTGCAGAGGAGCTTAGTTCAAGCAATAACAACTTGAAGCTACATATAAAACATTAAACTCTTCTTCACTATTTGCTGTGACATTTAAACATCTTTAGTGAACATTTAATTGAATGGTAACTAACAAATATTTTCCTTGACAGTAAATATTAAAAAAATAGACTTGACTCCAAGAGAAAAAATATTCAGATTCCACACTAACTATAAATATTCAAATGTGGCTTGGCAATTACTTCTCCACTAGCTTATATGGAGGATCAAACGTCAGAGATACAATTATTTATCTTTTTTTTTCCCAGAAGAACTAACAGTGTATTGGAAAAATGCTCAGCAATTTCTCTCATACTGTCACCAATCCTTCCTCTAATGTACTGTCAAAATCACCACATTGGTTGGAGACAAAATATGGCAGATGTATCTTTCAAAAAAAAACCCAACTGTTACTTCAAAACAGCAGTCATTAGTATGGAAAGAGTTAATCTTCCCCACTCTTTTTAAGAGTAAAAAAGGGCTGGGAACAGCTGTCACTCAGGTGATAAATACAAGCTGCCAGCTTTTTAAACAGCAGGTACAGCATTCCAGCTCTGAATTAATTAGAATTCAGAAAGCCTAAACACTGCTTGATAACTCTGCTAGATAATTTTTGTCCCTTTCTGTAAATTAATACTGCCATTAAGATGAGCAAGGACACAACGCAGATTGTAACTGTACCCATTAAACAAAGTTTCACAAATAACAAATTAGAGGTTCTAGCCAAGAATCTATCAAGTCCAATAAAGCATCACTGCAAACAACAGACAGGAATTCATCTTCACTTTGCTCATGGCAGTCACAGCAATAAAGACAGTAAGAATTCCTGAGTAAATGCATGAAGTATTTCTGCATTTAAGAACAATCTTCTCAAAAGTTCAAGTTTCTAAATGTTTAAATAGTGGCTTTGTCTCAAAAGCATTGATGAACAGCCTCTTTTAACACCTGCACACACACCGAACTGACAAGTTAGCAAGGCCCCAGAGATGATACTGAGAGCATCTTGAAAAACCCAGGCCTCCAGGGCAGGCTGTTACAGCACTGCATCAAAGTCTACACACCATGGTGTGAACATCCCTCCTCCTATACAGATCATTCCATGTAAATGAGAAGCATATTTTAAAAAGAAAAAAGATGATTGATATCAGACTGTAATGATGTTTAATAAGTGGCCATCTGTCAACAGTCAAGGAGTAGAAAAGCAGCACATTATTATTTCCCAAAAGATTAGAAATATTGATGCTAATTAAAAGGCACATTACCATTATCTCAAAGCAATGTCTAAACACTAATCAGACTTCAAGTCCGGTGAAGGGGAAGGGAGGGAGACCTATGGATACCAGTGTTCCCCAGATGGGTCATTTGAGCTGATAATCTTTAAACTGCTGGCCTGACAGGGTACAGATAGGAATTTGGCAAGTAGAAGAGTGACTGGGTGGGCAAGCAATTAAACCCTGACCTGATGCATGGAAGATTATTTATTTTAAACTCTTGAGAAGGAATCTTTAGTACATATTTACAAAGAACTGCAGAAGAAGAAAACTACACCAATCCTAGGATTTCACTCTTTTTCTGTACATGGCATTTCAAAACAAAATAAAACCTGGCACTGTGGTGCCCCAAATGTATGATTAATTGCACTATAGTAAACTGGAATGCACTAGGTATTTTTAGCTGATAAATGGATTGATGTCACATGCACATAAAGGACATGCCAGGTTCGACTGAACCTCCCCCCCCCCCCCAAAAAAAAAAAGAACAATACCTATTAATACAGATTTGTGAAGCACTTTTGACTATTTGGGCCTTTGAGGACACCCTTCTGGGGCTCAGGGCTGCTCCAGCTCCCCAAGATGAGTGCTATGAAGAAAGAAGGTACAAAAAGGCACTTAAAGGGAGTGATGCAGGCTGCTGCTAATGTTTGCCTGGAGCTCTACCTTCAACATTAATAGTCAGTTTATTACCTTTTAAAATGTGCTATTTATTGACATGTCCATAAGTCATCTCAATCAGAACCACTTTTAAGCAAACAGACCTCTAACAACCCCCAAATCCATCCTTCATGTTTGAACAAAAACCGTCAGCAGCTCCTGACGTGCTTTTGGTCTTAGTATGTAAAAGGTGACAATACTCTTGGCATTTATCACTTGCAGAGAGGCAAAATTACAGGCCATTGGAAAATGCTTCTCTGGCCTTGGAATACAAGAGATGTGCAAGCAAGATATGATTGATCCTACCTCCTACATCATAGGAGCTATGTATACAACCTCATGTATAGCAATACTGTCTCTATGAGCCTAGCTCATCAGTTTACCAACTTTACAAGGCCAGTTGAGAAGTTTTGTGGAGTCAGATGGAAGAGGTAGGTAAGCAGTGCAGAATACTCCAGTGCTGAAGTGAAACAAAGTCAAAATACAAAGGAAAAGGAATACTGAGGACAGACGGAGAAAACAGGGATGGGGGAATGATGTTGAAAGTATGGAAAAGTGACAAATTTAAAGTGTAACAGGTGTGGCTGTGCAAAAGCACAGCTATCCCAAAAATCGTGGCCCAGGGGCATGAGTACCCATACATAATTAACACCAGTCATATTTTCCACTGCATTTTTGACATTAAACTTTTTCACCTGTAACTGCCACTATCAAATTACCATCTACACAGTGAAAAGCCACCTCTAGGCTTCCTCTTCAGGTCAAATAACTCATTCATCATCATCAAGGGAAGAATATTTCTATTTTTACTTGACATTTTCAAACCTTCACTTCACACAGGTGTGACCTCTGATCCTGATTTTCCTTCCAACACTCCTCTTCCCATACTATCCCCATCCTCAATTATCTCTTCCTTAGGAAATATTAAAAAACATAAGAAAGATGTCCCTGGTTTTGATTACCCTATTCCAATCTAACTCCTTGATCTTCAGCATAAACACTTCAATCATTCTGGCATTTTCATTGACTCAAATTAAATGCAGAGCCAGTAATTATCTCACAATCCCCTTGCCCTTTCATGCACAGGTCTTCCAACTTACACAATGATGAAGTATTACCTCCCAGATCCTTAAATGGTTCAGATACACTTTGGATATGAATCTCACATGAGGAGACTCTTGAGCAAACCTTGTGAAGCTTATGCCATGACAACCACTAGCAATTACAGTGTTTTTGTAATGTTGAGCTCCAATGCTCAAACGTGACGTGAACGACATAACCATACAATTGTTCCACTGATTAACAGGTTCCTCAGGGTGATCAGGAGCACTAGGTACACAATCCCTTCTATTTTGCAGTCATCTAAACATGAATTCAGGGGAGCTGATATCAAAAGGGAAATTCACAGTACTGTGTAGGCAAATTTGAGACATGAGGTTTAGACAGACATAAATAAAATACCATCAGCATCCAGTTTTGCTTATGTTATTTACTTCCATATTCACTACATTTGCTTTAAACTGTCACCAAATCCTTTATTCTTTGTGCTTCACAGATCTGCCTTCTGACTGTGCAACTGTTGTACATTGTATAGCTGTCAGAGCAGAAGTAGAATGTATTAAAAGCTGGATAAATTGTAAGCTGGGGCATATGGCACTAAGGAGAATGTACGAGTCAGTGGGAAGAAGGAGGTTTTGTTTTGAGTTTTTCCAAGTCTCCGGATATGACTACAGCTTTTTCTGGTGGGCAAATACAATATCCCTTGGTACATTGTTTCTCCACAATTTGAAAAGTTCCTTGATTATTTATTTATTTTCATGAGTGGGAAAAGAAGAGAGTAAGTTTTACATTAGCTCTAATTTATGTGAAAAATAATAAACCTTCCTTCTGGTTCTCTTCTTATGCCCCAAGAAGATATGTTCCCAAGCAGCATGCATTACATTGATGTTTTGGGGGGGAAAAAAAGCCACAGGAATGAGCTGGTTGCTATGTAAACATGTCAGACTTCATAACTCACATGCATTGAAATGACCAGCACAGTTTGCTCTTCTCAAAGGTATTACTTCAATCTGATTGCTGACGTAAGACAAGAGCGCAACTCCGGTCACAGTGAGTTTCTGAGCATTTTCTCTGCAGCTGCAGGGTATAGAGGGGTTTCTGTCTGTTTTGCCTTTTTCCCCCTTTTTTCATATGAAACCTCAGATTCTGAAGTACAGTTTGGCAGCACCAGGCTGAACTCACTGCCAGTTTCTGAGGGCACAAATCACTAATAACACAAAGCCCTGACTATCTTCTTGCCCAATAAATAATCAGAATTTTGCACCACAATCTTCCTTTTAAAATATGACTTCTTGTTTTTATCTCTTGGAGGCAGCTAATCCTTTCTGCCAATGGGGTTTCATCTGTAACAAGCCTGCCTGTGACATTAGGTCCCAAGACATCTCTTAACAAATCCCCGTGCGCAGCATGATTCACAAGAGCACGCAGGTTGCAAAAAGGGCCGTGGAGATGGAGCGACTCCTCTCTAATGGGATCAGAAAGGCTGTGCTTGCACATGGTTTCCAAGGCTCATCGAATGAGAGGATGGGAGACAGCACACAGTCAGGGAAGCCCAGTCCAGCACATGCAGCAGAACAGAACATCCCTGAGAGCTGTGTTCTTGGATGCCTCCTCCATCGGACTGAATTACTGGTGGTATGTTTATTGCTGTCATGCTGGAAAGCTGACCCAGGCAATGTTCACTACACACTCAGCAATTTTCAATGTTCTTTTTTTCTAGGCTTCAGGGATAGCACTGTATAGCTGGCTCTCTAGGACTTAGCCTTCCTTTTCTCCTCCTCAGTTCTGTTCCTGTTTCAATTTTGCACATGTTCACTTTGCCCAGCATTTCAAAAGAAAACACCTGAGGCAGTAGAAGCTGGACAAATAGTTTTGTCAGGATTGAGGTATCAAAGGTGTCCCTTGGTTTTGCAGAAGGAAGAAAGGGAATAAACTCAGTGAGAGCTATTTGCTCTCCCTGCTTATTAGTTTCCTTTTAAAACCTGCCTGCCCCTCTATCCACACCAGCCTTCATTTAATGTGCAGCTGTGGAGGGGAGGAAGGTGACAGACACCAGCTCACTCTCCCGATTCCTGCCGCACCCTCACCCAGCTCTCTTGCAAGATGCTATTACGTTGAGTAGCTGCCTTCCTCCACTTTCTCAGGGAAATGACTGGGAAACGGAAGGTGAGCATAAATTCACTATAGCGACGCTTGACTCCTACAGGGGTCATTTCTTCCTCTTATCTGGGATTTATAACAATTCCCATGAGCTCTCTGGGCTTCTCTGCAATTTTCTGTCAAGCCGAGAGTTTCATTTCACACACTGACCAAAAGCGCTAAAACAGCTGCTCTTGATGGGTGCCAAACTCTTAATAACTATCAGATTACTGTGGCCAGGTAATCAAAACTTGCAGGTACACTATTTTTATCTAGTCTCCTGTCTCATAAAAAGACAATGCCTGTGTCTGTGTATATACACAGACACATTGTCTAGTAGACAGGGTGAAACCACGTAACCGAGGGTACTTTGAAAAGGAGCTGGGATTGTTTAGCCTGGAGAAGAGGAGGCTCAGGGGTGACCTCATTGCCCTCTACAACTACCTGAAAGGTGGTTGTAGCCAGCAAGGGGTTGGCCTCTTCTCCCAGGCAACCAGCACCAGAACAAGGGGACACAGTCTCAAGCTGCGCCAGGGGAGGTTTAGACTCGAGGTGAGGAGGAAGTTCTTCATCGAGCGAGTCATTCGGCATTGGAACGGGTTGTCCAGGGAGGTGGTTGAGTCATTGACCCTGGAGGCGTTCAAGGGGAGATTGGACGTGGCACTTGGTGCCATGGTCTAGTCATGGGGTCTGTGTTGATAGGTTGGACTCGATGATCCTCGAGGTCCTTTCCAACCTAAGTGATACTGTGATACTGTGATATATCCTGTTCTTGGGTGAGTCAGATGGTGCGGCATAATGACACAGCCAAGCACAGTCACATGTTCACTTACATACGGTAATAACTTTTAATCCTTTCACTGTTAGCACCTTACAACACCTCTGCAAACACATATTAGAGAAATTATTCATCTGTAGTAACTTCCAAATAATTGTATTTCTTACACTATGTTCTGTATACTTATTTAATGTTATAATGAGTTGAGATGCCCCAAAAATGCTCTATTAAATTTCACCTCGGGCTTTTTGCTGAAATGCTGGTGTTGCAAAACCTCCAAAGGACATTTACACTGCAGCAAATACTGTTGCAGGCACGTTAGAAAAATTCATATACACAAATCTCTTAATGCTGTTTCTTACATATAAAAATCCCACATGAAGCAGAGGCATTCATTAACAACGTGTGTGCATTAATGGGCACAAATTTCTTGACATGGACTCTATAAGCCTTTGAACACATGCAAGATAAGTGCTTTGCTTTCGTGTAATAAGAAATGACAACATTTTGGGGTTGAGGAAACACTTGTATCCAATTTTCATTAATAGTACATCACTGCTTGTACCAAGCACAGATGGGAAGAAGTATGAATTTATTTATGCTCCCTTTAATACATTCATAGCAATATAAATTTAAATTTATTGTACTACTATTGCTAACTAAAATTGAGATTCATTCATTTGGGGAAAACCAGCAAGGAACACCCAGATCCCTGAATGGATGCTACATGTTTGGTTAAAAGGAATTATGCCACAGGCAGTCTACACACCTTGTAATTAGGTGAGATCTTGAGGACTTAACAAAAAAAAAAGAAGAAAAAGGCAAAAAGGGGGCACCTGAACAGATTTTCCCATCTGCACTCAGGATGGTTGGCCAATCAGCTGTTTGCTACACAACACCAAGGAAAAAAAAAAGTTAATCAACATTATTGAATGATAGTTCAAAACCAGCACACCAGTAGCAAACCCACACAACTCTTTCTCTTGTTCAAGATGCGAAACCACCTTATAAATTGGGTTTGCACGCTCAACCTGTCCCCACAGGGGAAGTGTTCCAGCCCTCTGATCAGCTTCATGGCCCTCCTCTGGACACGCTGCAGCAGCCCCATGTCCCTGTTGTGCTGGGGGCACAGCAGCATGGCCAGTCAGACTGAATCCTCAAAATCCGTCATGGAAAGCGGCTCAAATACAGGCTGAAACACGCTATGAGAGCTTACTTGTGAGTGAGTTGGGGAAAGGCGGTGCGGTAAAACTAGGAAGAAATGAAAGCCACTCACTAAACCACACAAATAACTTCCTTGGTCTACTCTAATTGCATGTCAACATTTCCATGTAGCATTCTTTAATGAAGCTTCTTTCAGAATAAAGAAACAATGTTGAACTTTGCTGAAAACAGTCTCAATTTGTTAAATAGGCTATGAACTACAAAGACCACACACAAAGACATTCTTCCTCTTAGTCACATAAAAACACATTATCAAGTTGCAGGTGATAAACAGTCAAGAATGACAAATTCTGGTCTCCTACACCGTGAGTGAACAAGTTCTGCACATAATCCCTTTCCCAGATATTTCTAGCAGACTGTACAAGAATTTGAAAATGTGTCACACATGACAGTTCTCCTAAGACCTTTAATTAAAACACTACCAGGAAGTTATAATAAAAAAGGATTACTTTTAAAAAAAAAATACATTAAACCCTCAAGCTCCTGTTATTTTACATTCTGGTAGGAAGGAAATGAACAATGAAGCCACATTTTAGGATTTAAGATAATCATAAGATTTTAAGTTGAAGGGCAGGAAGAGGCTTCGTTTTTAAATTTGCTTTTAAGAGATACAAGCCCTGCCTTCCTTTATTATTCCAAAGACTCCCATTTAAAATTTTGCCTGTTTAAACTCCCAACATTTGTTCACAAGCTGCATCTTCCCTCTGCCCCAATATAAATGACAAACATGAGCTCCCACCGAATGAAAGGCAGCTAGTTAATAACTGGTTTCATTGTCATTTCTAGCTGTCTTGGAATACCCTCTCCATTTTGCCCTGAATACGAAATTCTTAGTATCATCCTAGCTTTCATGGTGCTCAGCATGCTGAGCAGCCTCTCTGCTATTTGTAAATTCTCCCACTCCCATCTGACAAAGGCATTTTGTCCTTTTCTGGATAAAAGCTGGAATATGGGGGCACAGCAAGAACACAGTCGGTTGACTCCAATATCTTTGTGTGCCTGTGTGAAAAGCTGGCAGGTCCACCTGCTAGGAATACTCAGTACTATTTAGCATTTTAAGGGGTTCTGAGCATTGCTCCTCTGATTTCAGTGGCAGCTCTAAGAACCGTAGTTCCTCAGGCCTCTCTGTCTCTTCACTCCAGGAAGGGGCACATCAGCAGGTTCTGCCTGCTGGATGCAATGTCAGGAGCTCCAAGGAGGAGACAATGGCAGTGGTCTTGCAACAAGACAACTAATGGGCTTGTCTTTTCTCCTTCCCAAGACTCCAACCTCATGATTTCAGCAGCAGACCAAGGCAGGAAGTTCTTTTACAATGCAAACCCGATTCCTAGAACTGTATCATCTTCTGGTATAGGGGTCTGTGGCAACATTGTTAAATCTGAATGAGGCTTACTCCATACAAAGGAGAAAACTAAAGCAGATGTGTACAAGTGGTTGTAGCACTGACCACCTCCATGCCATTTCTGGGATTTGGAGAAATGTGGGAAAAAAAAATAGCAATTGCTTTGTTTGGATTTTAATTTTGTTTAATGTAAAATGGAAAGCCAAACTGGTGTCCCATTACAGAACAGCATGTTGATGTGCTGATGCTTACAGACTTATCACCAGTTCCAAAGATCCACTTATCAAAAAATCTGGTACCTAAGCAATTGAAGTAAAAGACGGAGGTAGCAGATTATCTTCTGTGATAACAGGATGATAAGGTATGTATCTGCTACCGTGTTTCATAAAGTCTTTGCTAACAGCAAAGTCCTGAGTTCAATTCTAGATTCTTGATAAAGATGCTGCACTTATTACAGATCTGTCCCACCCAGCTCGATTCCTCTTGCAGAACACCGCTCTAAAACATTAACACCTCTGCTGAGCAAGGGACAACAGGGGGTTTCAGTGCCTTACTGTGACTCTGAACAACCAAAGCAGATGTTTTACAAGAAAAAAACAAAAAACAGAGCCCCTTAAGAATTTTCAAACCCTTGCTCAAAGCATGAGCTCTGCTTCCTAATTGAAAAACAAAACAAAACAAAACAACTTTTTATTGTTTGGGGTATTTTTTATTTTAATGAAGATTAAACAGCTCTTTACTGTACTCTTGGTCTTATAAATACTTCAACTGTTTTCAAACGGACTTTTCATGAGAAAAGTAAAAATAAAACCCAAACAACTCATGCCAGGGCACACAATGAGTATAAAAATGTCTCAGTTCAAACAAGTGGAACATAAAAAAAACTTATGAGCAGATGACAAAAAGAATTAAAAATGAAAAGCAATAAACAATGTAAAGTAAAAAATGCTATCTGCTGCACCCACAATTATTTATATTGCTGGAATGCTTGAAGACCCCAACTGGCACTCAGCTCCCCAGTAGGAACTGCAGGGACAACAAAGTTCCTGTTCTGAAAGGATTTAAAGAATGTTGGGTTTGAAATCATACCCTGATAATACTGCAGTGCAGCTCTAATTACAGCTGGAGTATAACTGTGCCACATGAAGAACTATGTCCCACTTACAAACACAAAACCTGATTTAAGATTTAACAGACTGGAATGAATTTGAGATCTAACTACAGTATGATGTAAGACAGAATATAAATCCATTGCTGCTGCCAATATATTTTGCCCAATCACTCTGCCAGGTCATATCGACCTGAAAAAAGTATGCATATGTGTGCAAATCTGAGTGCGTTGCACATGCACCCTTTGAGAACGAAGACCTGCTCAGGATTGATGGCTACCAACAGCATTTCTAATGGCCTTTTTAATTGGCACTATGATGATTAATTGGGGCCTTCACAGAACTCCAGGAGTACTCATTACCAAACAGCATGGTGTCCCAGCATGCTGTGTGGGTGACCACTATTACTAAACAGTCACCCGATCCTGAGACATAGAGAAGATAAATTTTATACAAGTCTATGAACCCCAGAAATTGAAGCCTACTACTGAGGTAGTGAGAAAATTCTGTTTTCTTAATGTATTATTTCAGCAGTACCCATCTGCTTGAAGGAAACAGAAAAGGCCTTGCAAAAGACCCAGAAACCAACTGCATAGGTGATGATGATTAATACTCCCATGCAGTATTTCTTGCCCTTGCAAAAGTTTACGTTTGCTCACGGCTAAACACGGGATATTACAATTATCCTCACAGACGCAGCCAGGAGTTACCTAGACCAGACCTGGTTGCTAACATGAGCAACTGGTGGAAGAGGAGCAGGTATCTTGCAGGAATGGCCATCAGCACAAATACCTCAAGTACATGTAGCTGCTGCATTTCACCAAGAGAAACGCTTGAGGAGGCTCTTTGTGCAAAAGACCCAACTTGCCGTGGTTAGTTAAGCTGCCATTGGCAGAGAGACATCTGGGCACCAGGAATGTGAGGCCAGACAGGAGGCATCAATGTGGAGATAACCTGAAGGGCTTCTGCTTTTGCCTTTTGCATATAGAAAGCTCTCACTTGACTGCCTTCATTAGCCCATCTTCCATTTCTCAGCACAGCATGACAAGATCATACAGTGTTCATCTCCTTGCTCACCAGAGCCCTTCCCTTTGTGTCAGATTACAGGGACTGGTCACACTGGTTACATATAGAATAGTTTTGGTTGGAAAAGCCTATTATGATCATCAAGTCTAACCATTATCTAACTCTACAAAGTCTGGTGCTAAATCGTATCTCTCAGCACCTGCACCTTTTAAATATCTCCAGGGATGGGGATCCAATCAGCTCCCTGGGGAGCCTATTCCAGTCTTTGACAACCCTTTCAGTCAAGAAATTTCTTCTAACATCCAATTGAAACCTCCCCTAGGGCAACTTGAGGCCATTCCCTCTCCTCCTATCATTTGTTGCTAGGGAGAAGATACCTAACAAGCGTCACCTTGCTACAACCTCCATTCAGGTTGTAGAGAGTGAGAAGGCCTCCCCCCAGTCTCCTTTTCTGCAGACTAAACAACCCCAGTTCTATCAGCTGCTCTTCACCAGACCTGTTCTGCAGGCCCTTCATCAACTTTGTTGCTATTCTCTGGTCCTACTCCAGCACCTCAACATCTTTCTTGTCCTGAAGACCCCAAAACTGAAACCAGGACTCGAGGTGTGACCTCACTAGTGCTGAGTACAAGGGGACTATCACTGCCCTGGCCTCACTGATAAAGGCCAGAAAGATGTCGACCTTCTTGGCCACCTAAGCACATGCTGCTCATGTTCAGCCAGCAGTCAAACAGCATGCCCAGGTCTTTCTCTGCTGGGCAGGAGGAGTATGTGCTGTTTCAAGGACTTGAGGAGCTGCTACCTCCTGGTCCTTGTATCAGTGTATCAAAGCTGCTTCTTGCTGGTGACAGCACCTACATGCAAGCTGAAGCCATTTTCCTTTGTTTCTGAATGACTAGCCCTGTGGTGACAGTATGCTCAGAGCATCTGTATCAGTGGAAGCCAGTGGGCTTAAGTACACTCACAAACTCAGCTGGCATAGCCATGTATGAGCCTGTGACTGTCTCCAATACATTATCAAGGAACATTTTCAGCCATGTAAAGATATTCTGTAAATAATCTTGGATAACACTAACACCATCTTAAATTCCGTGAATGATTTAAGATTTTGTCATGCCCTGACAAAGGCTTCAGATTCTCATTAGAATTATGTAAAATCTTCTTACATAAATCTCCTGTCAGCTCCAATCTATTAAAAATAATAAAGGTATGCTCAAAATTGGGAAGCAAAGCAAATTTTGTTTAGACTGAACAGATTCAATTTACTATGCTGTTAATCGGATAGCACCAATGTAATTTTCACTTTGCCTGGACAACAGGATGTAATCTGATATTTGATACCATCTACATCCCATTGTGAATCTGTAAAATGCTGGGCACAATTTAACACAGATTCAACCTCAGCTGTGGGTCAAAATTAAACACTAGGGAAGTTACCTGTTGTGGTGGGTGGAAGGTAAGGCCGAGAAGCCTCCTCCCTTCCCCCTTTGTAAAGTAAAAGGGAAAAAAAAATTGAAGGGAAAGGAAAAAAAAACTCGCAAGCTGAATTAGCAAAGCAGTGGAGCTATATTTACAAAGCGATGTAGGGTTTGCAGGGGATTATTTACAAATTTACAATATCTACAATATATACAAAGATATACAACAGAGTAACACAGAAATGAGAGTGCCCCCCTCGGCAGAGAGGGGTCCCCCACCTCCGCTCTCCCCTCTCTTCCCCCCCTTTCCCCAGAATGGGATAGAAAGAGAAAGAGAAGAGAGGAAAAAAAAGTTAGAAGCAGTTTTGTGTTAATTGGAAGGGAGTTAGTATACAGGCCTGTTATCTGGTTTTCAAGGCCGAGGCCTTGGCAGAAAGCCCAGCACAGAAAGCTGCTGCACAGAGCAAAGACGGAAGCAAGACTGACTGAGAAGTGCTGGAAATGTCCAGTTCACTCCCAGTTCCGAAAAG
Source organism: Melanerpes formicivorus (assembly GCF_026170545.1). NCBI lineage: Eukaryota > Metazoa > Chordata > Aves > Piciformes > Picidae > Melanerpes > Melanerpes formicivorus. Next base: position 5,229,340 of record NW_027142377.1, read on the forward strand.
TGCTTCCTCCCACTCGTCCAATGAAATTAGTTTAGACTATTCCTTCCGTTTACCAACTTCCGTCCACCATGTTCCCTTTCTTAAGGGGGCAACGTCAACCGGCCACAGTCCACCCCTTCTAAACAATTTCATTGGCTGTTCACACTGTCCATCCAATCCAAAACGATATTTACAGTTCGTGAGTAAAGTTCATAGTCCATTCCGGCTATGCTCAGATGTAGATGATTCAAAAGTCCAAGAAAATCAGAAAATGAGAAAAATGGAAAACAGTTCATTTCTTCACCGATGAAGCGAAGAAAAGGGAAACAGGGAAATCTCAGGGTCTCTTAGTTGACTCAGGGCTCTCAGGGATCTCAGGGTTCGTGCACCGTAGACTCCTCGTTGATTCTTCCTTTGGACGCGATGTAGCTATACAACAGTTTGAAATTAACCTCTTTCAGCTAAAGTTAGATTTCTTTGTGGAATACACTGGATTTCACCATTCTCTTGCATTACCCAATAAGTGTGACCCGGACCTTCAGCTGAAACCACCCCTCGGACAGGTTTAGCCTCTCCTGAGGGTGAAAATACCCACACAGTTTTACCTAACAAATTCTTTTCTCTAACAACAGGAACTCTATCACCTTCCACTTTCCGTAGCAGATCTGAATGTGCAGGTCCAGCTCGGTTCACTGAACCTCTACTATTTACCAGCCAGGTTGCTTGTGCTAAATGTTTTTCCCAGTTTTTCAAAGATCCACCTCCCATGGCTTTGAGAGTGGTCTTCAACAAACCATTGTAGCGTACTCTGATCCCTGATAATTTGATGGTATTATGGTGCACTGAGCTCCTGTGTCAACCAAGGCCCTGTACTTCCGAAATTGTGAAGTGCCAGGCCACTGGATGTACACATCCCAATAGATTCTGTTATCTCTGTTATCCCTCTCCTCCCCCTGGCGGGAGGCAGGGCACCCCTAGTTATGGGGAACATGCGCACATGTGCATTGCACATATTGTGCAGGGTTATAACTTTGCATGTTATAACTGGAGCCACTGTTGGAGCCATAAGAGTCGTTCTGGGGAACTGTGGAAGTAACAGCTACCCTTCTGGTATTGCTACCTTGGGTTCTGCCACTTTGCAATTCCCTCAGTCTCCTGAAAAGATTAGAAGTTGGTTGACCATCCCAGCGGTTCATGTTCTCACCGAACTGATCACGCAGAGTTATCCAAATAGTTCTACGTGATTGCCTTGGTGGTCTGTTTTGGAATGACCTGTTTTGGAATGTCCTGTTTTGGAATGACCTCCTTGGAGGACGTGTATTCCTTACAGATGAAACTTGTACCCATCTGGAGGAAGAATTGAAATTATCCCTTTGTGCCAATTGGGATATGGAATTTCTAAATTCATCTTTTAACTCTCTTATGCAATTCTGAATATCACCAGACATAGTTTTGATGGCCGAAACCAAAGAACCACGTGTCATGCTATCCTCCAATTGTCTCATTTGATCACTGAATTGGCCAACCGTGGGAGAAGCTCCACCATAACTTCTTGACACAATTCTGCTTGCCAGAATGTTTGCATAATTGGAAGGAGCAAGTTTGATGATCTTTTTAGCAAGACCAATACCCACAGGAATGTCATCAGGATTCAGAGTTTCATGTTCACCATAGAGTAGCTCTCTAACAGCAAATTCCCTCAAGCGCTTAATTCCCTCATCTATGGTAGTCCAGGGTTTAGGATTCCAGGGAAGATCATCTCGGGAAGGGTATCTCAGGGCAACCGCTATTAAGAGGCGTATCCACAGATTAACCTTACCGAGAGCTTCGCCTAGATGTCTATCAATTCCATTGTCTCTTGAGAGAGTTCCTAACTGAGCTGCTGACTTGTCTCCAACTGTTAGAGCTGAAGCACCTGTATCATAACACCTACTAAGCCAAGCTAGAACTGGCTCCTTATCTGCCCTGGTGAAATCTTTACGGACATTTCTCAATTCTTCCCGTGGTGACGAACAGTCCGTAATATCATCTTCATCTTCATCTCCCTGAATTCTTTGCCCATAAAATCCTGCTGTCATTCTCCTAAGGATCTCTTTAAGCTGAGAACCACCTTTGCCAGCTGCCTTCCTAGCTTCATCTCTATCCTGCTTTGATCTCACTAGGTTAGCTAGATCTTTAAAACAAACCTTCTCTTCCTCCTGAGCAGGATCTTTTACAGTAGAGGGCCCCTCACCAGGATCAGTCTCCTCCTCTTCTTCTCCATCTTTGCCCTTTCCAGCTCTAGTCTTTAAAGGAGCCACCTTAACTGGAGCTGTGTTTGAATTTACAGCCACCTTAATGGAAGCTGACAGGTCCTGAGATAAATCAGCTGCTGGGGCAGTGACTTCCGGTCCCACTGAGGGAGTGGGTGGAAGTGACGTTGCTCCATTAATGGCCAACGGAGAAGAAGAAGAAGGAGAAGGAGTGGGGAGAAGGAGTAGGTGCCATGTTGATACCAGCCGATGCCCTTGGCTGCTTGCTAGAATCAGCAAAGTCATTTAGAGCTGCTTTACCAATTAACTTTTTAGCCTTCTTTTTAACTGACACGGGTTCTCCACAGTCCTCGTCACTAGATGACTCTGGGACTGATCGAGAGCCACGGCGTTTTCTTTTTGATCTAGTTTTAATAACAAAACACGCCCTGGACACCTTTTTCTCTCGCCACAAGGAATACAGAGAAAACACATTAGTTATCACCAGCAGCAGAATTATACACATCACATAAATCATCTTTGGATCCCAGGCATCACCTAAAGTTACTGTCTCCTCAGGTGGAATCTTAAAACCCTTTATCTCAATTGGGAGAGTGGTGGAGGTAACATTCCTGTATCTCACTGGCCATAACAAATTAATACATTTTCCATACCATAATTTAACTTTATACATAACCCACATATAAATTGTCCGCACCAAATATTTACCCAGGTAATCCAAAATCAAACCCAAACAATACCTGTAAATCAGAGCCCCAAAAATTGAAAAGAATAATCGCTCCACAAACCACAATACCTTCATGTTTGCTAATTCAGCTGGAAAACACTAAATCAATCAAATAATAAATTAAACTAATTATCTGCCGCACGTTGGGTACGCCAATAAAAAAAATGTGGTGGGTGGAAGGTAAGGCCGAGAAGCCTCCTCCCTTCCCCCTTTGTAAAGTAAAAGGGAAAAAAAAAATTGAAGGGAAAGGAAAAAAAAAACTCGCAAGCTGAATTAGCAAAGCAGTGGAGCTATATTTACAAAGCGATGTAGGGTTTGCAGGGGATTATTTACAAATTTACAATATCTACAATATATACAAAGATATACAACAGAGTAACACAGAAATGAGAGTGCCCCCCTCGGCAGAGAGGGGTCCCCCACCTCCGCTCTCCCCTCTCTTCCCCCCCTTTCCCCAGAATGGGATAGAAAGAGAAAGAGAAGAGAGGAAAAAAAAGTTAGAAGCAGTTTTGTGTTAATTGGAAGGGAGTTAGTATACAGGCCTGTTATCTGGTTTTCAAGGCCGAGGCCTTGGCAGAAAGCCCAGCACAGAAAGCTGCTGCACAGAGCAAAGACGGAAGCAAGACTGACTGAGAAGTGCTGGAAATGTCCAGTTCACTCCCAGTTCCGAAAAGTGCTTCCTCCCACTCGTCCAATGAAATTAGTTTAGACTATTCCTTCCGTTTACCAACTTCCGTCCACCATGTTCCCTTTCTTAAGGGGGGCAACGTCAACCGGCCACACCTGTGTTCCCAAAGCACTGGCTGTTGGGCTGAGCATCCTGTGTTCATGCCGCTGCAATATCCCCTCCAAAAGCAGAACCTGCAATGACTGTCACCCACCAGCCAGCACAGGAGGAAAGCTTTCATCAGCTCTTGCCCAATTAACTGGCTTTTCGTTCTCATCCCTTCTTCTCCCCACTCAAAAAAATAACATTAATAAATAATAAAATGGAGGTTTTGCTGCATCTGAAAAGGCCCTTGGCTTAACTGGAAGAAGACAGGGAATACAGGGAATGACCAGCAGAACATAAGCCTCATGAAGAGATAGAAGTAGCAACCCCCAAGAGTACATTTCTTATTTTTTTATTTATTTTTTTTTTTAATTGCCTCTTTTGATGAGGACAAAGTTTAGGACTTTGTTTCCTGAGCTGAACCCAGGGATTGGTTAGGCATAAAGCACTATCAGGACAGTTTGCTGCAAACCTAAATACCCACGTGGCACACAGTTGCACATAACCTAGCCTGGGGGTTTGCTTTTAGTTGCAGCCTTCTGTTAATAAATGCTATTCTCTAAGAAACATATCTTCCCTAGTGTATCTCCATCTCACTTGCACCAACAGGATATATATAGCAGTAACATATTTTTATGTTTCATTTGTGAGTGAAGTTAAGACAAAACCAAGAGAAAGCAAGGTGACCAGTCAGCTGTCCCGCAAGCATGTGTTTTTAGCCATGACACTAATGCTGGAGTAAACTACCTCTGAAAGATTTCAGAGTTTCGTGTTCTTGAGGATTTTATTAACCAGTTTTAACTAAATTTGGATCATTATGAATTAGCTTAAGTTGTATTTCCCTGGAAAAGAAACTACTGTAAATCAATCTTATTTTAAATGCATGTGGAACAGCTTAAAATTGCATCCTATGCCATTGCTAACATACATTAGCTTCCAACTCCAAAGCAGATTTCACAGTATCACAGTATAATTTAGGTTGGAAAGGATCTCGAGGATCATCGAGTCCAACCTATCAACACAGACCCCATGACTAGACCATGGCACCAAGTTCCACATCCAATCTCCTCTTGAACACCTCCAGGGATGGTGACTCAACCACCTCCCTGGGCAACCCGTTCCAATGCCGAATGACTCGCTTGGTGAAGAACTTCCTCCTCACCTCGAGTCTAAACCTCCCCTGGCGCAGCTTGAGACTGTGTCCTCTTGTTCTGACGCTGGTTGCCTGGGAGAAGAGACCAACCCCTTCCCGGCCACAACCACCCCTCAGGTAGTTGTAGAGGGCAATGAGGTCACCCCTGAGCCTCCTCTTCTCCAGGCTAAACAATCCCAGCTCCCTCAGCCTCTCCTCACAGGGCTGTGCTCAAGGCCTCTCTCCAGCCTTGTTGCCCTTCTCTGGACATGTTCAAGTGCTTCAATGTCCTTCTTAAACTGAGGGGCCCAGAACTGGACACAGGACTCAAGGTGTGGCCTAACCAATGCAGAGTACAGGGGCACAACGACCTCCCTGCTCCTGCTGGCCACACTATTCCTAATGCAGGCCAGGATGCCATTGGCCCTCTTGGCCACCTGGGCACACTGCTGGCTTTTCACTACAGAGCTGAAGCTATCATGCAGAAACAGATATTAAAGTGTCATGAAAAGCAACTATCTTATTGAAAAAATGAACTTCTTTATAGCATTAAAACATTTAGACAGGTTAAACAATAGACAGCCTATTCAGCATTTTTAGGTGGTGCGAACAGCCAACCTCTATGACTCACCAATCATAACAAATTGCCACGTTTCTGAAAATGGATGGTAATCTCCTTGAAACACATGCCCTTTCATTCATGATACATGGCAAGCTTGACTAGTAAAATCTCATGGACAAAAAAGAAAAATGAAAAAAAAATGAAGTGAAAAGAAATGGGAAGAGCTGACACATGGCATTCACAAGAATAACTGAGCCTGTGATTCACAAATCCCAACCTTTTTCCCAGGAGCCCTGCTAATACAGAAAGAAGGAAAAAAAAAAAACCCACCAACAAAATATGCCACTCTTTCAAAGTGATCTAGATTTTTTTAACTGTTTTGTAATTTGAACATTATGCCATTTTGCCATTCTAAAGGAATAAGTGTAATAGCACACTAACTGTTGCTCGAACACAACGCTACTTCAAGTTTGATTTAGCAAGGAATCTAGAAAAACACTGGAAAACAATGAAATCAATGTGTTCTCTTCCCTGGTCCCCAGTGGACAGAAGATTATGTTTTCAAAATCCATTGGCATGAGTCAAATTGCCTTGCTTCTAGAATTTTTATAGTTTCAGACATATCTGACAAATCATTTTTGCTACCCTCTTCTTAACTCTCCAATCATTAGCGGCGTTGCAGTGTACAGGTAGAGTGCGCTAAATTAAAGAGTAGGTTTCAGTTTTTAAGCCCCAGGGCAGAAAACACAGAGCACATCACAGAGAAAATGCATTTTACTTCCAAGTCGGATTGCCTGTTCTCTCATTACATTACCTCTTCTGCTTCTGTAGAGAAGCAAGGGTATATTAAGCTCTGAAGGGAGCTCATTCTTCTATTCTATAAGCTAAAGAAAGACATTTCTGGAGTGATGAGAACTGCTTGAGTTGGATGGAGAAGATACTTGGAAAATGCCTCATGGGATTCCAGCCTTACAAACCTGCACATAATAGCACTGAATTGGGGGTGTGGCACACCAGATATTTGTAACTGCTGGTGGACAAAGCTTTTACTGCCTTTAGAAACACCAAGATGAAAGAGAAAAACAACTCCACGTTGGGGAGAAGGGAAGGTGAATTCACACAATGGGATTTTTTATATATATTACCAAGATGAGCTTCTATTGCTCATTCATTGGGCTAGGAGGATAATTTGTGGTGTGTCAGCAGACCAACTGAAGGACTTAACTGCAGCAAGGAGGCCGGTTGGTTCATGCACACCTTGACAAAAGCCTAATTATTGCAGCTTTGGGCTGTTTTGAAGCTCTGAGCATTCTGTCAGCTGAAGAAATCACAAGTGAATCTGGTAGAAGAGGAGAAAGGAGAAGCAGAGCACAGAGATGGGGAGAAAGGGATGGTTCATTACATACAGCAGCAGAGTAACAACAAAGACATGCAATGAGAGCACCAATGTGTGATTGGTGCCAGTCGTGAGAGGTATCTAAAGATACTTTGCAGAGAAAGCAAGAGTACAACAGAAAAATTAAAGCAAAGATATCCTCTTCCACAGTTCCTAAAAACCACAGACTTCAGTTCCAAGAAAATGGGGATTATGAAAAAAAGAAAATCACAGTATCACAGTATCACCAAGGTTGGAAGAGACCTCAAAGATCATCAAGTCCAACCTGTCACCACAGACCTCATGACTAGACCTTGGCTCCAACATACCAAACTGATCAACCTCTTTCCCACCCCACCTCTCTTTCCTTTATGCAACCACCAGCTCTAGAATGGAAGAAAAATAAATCAGTTCAGGTACATGAAGGCAGGGAGAGAGGAAGAAGCTTTGAACATGGTGAAAAGCAGGGATATGACAGCACAGAAAGAAAAAGAGAGGTGCACCAGCAGAGTGGAAAATGTAACTAAGCATAACAAATATAACTATTCACAGAAACCGTGTTGCCACTGTAGTCATGAAGGACATCCTCTCCTAGGGCCTAAGCTAGCACAGGAAAACTGCTGAATTCCTTTCCTCAATGCACACCTTCATCAGTGTCTTTCTGATCTGCACGTAAATCACTCATTCTGTAATGGCTGAACATGCACTGCATCATTTCTTTGTGGCCTGATAAAAGAGAAGGTTGTGAATGAAGGCTGCCCGAATTACTTCAAATTAGTTTCAAAAAATCCACTCAATACAGCCTGCTTTTCAAAATACTGCCTTTTTATGCAGCATTTTCCAGTCTAACTCCTCTGAAGAACTAAACTCAATTTAAGAGGGGAAAAAAGGTACTATTTTCTATAACTGGAAAAGGCAAATCAATACTTCATAAGTATGGTATGCACTAAAGATAATTAATTTTCCACAATATGCTCAGATCTCAGCAGTGAAAACAGTATAAAACCAAATGAATGACTAAATAATCTACATACTAAGAGCAAGAAAACACTCTTTCATTCTTGTTAAATAGATTAAATTGAAAATGGTTTCTATGGCTGTCAAACTGCAGCCTGTCTGAACACCTCAAATCTGAACCCTATGGATAGTACTATAATTGTCTTTTCTTAAGGGTTTCTTAGAAGATTCATATTGTATCAAAAACCTTTTTGAAGGGAAAA